>NC_142167.1:33777152-34087544 GCF_029865625.1 Vigna umbellata | reverse complement strand
GCTTCAATTAGCTCATTTTGTCATAGGACCAAGTTCATATATCTCACTAAAAAAGGTTGGTTAGACATCCTTAGGGTTAGAACCCTCCATTTTCTTACTTTTATCATTTGGCAAACTACAACATTTGTAGCTTTTAAGTGATAGGTTTTAATGTTTATCAGAACTAAGGTTATTGACTGCTTCTAATCTGTTTATATGTTTTTTTGCAGTTCAAAATGTGCCCTTACACATTTCCATTACCCATGGCATGGCTCATCTATGTATAACCCATATGCAGAACTATCTGCAGATCTTATATATACTAATTAACATAAAGCTTCAGTAATTCATGACTATGTAAGAATTCATGTAGGATATTATTATTTATTAATACTCCGCATTTCATACGCTTCATGAGTATTCTTGAAAGATCTAAAGGAACCTTTTTTGGAATGAATATTAAGTGAAGAAAAAAGGAGGAAAAAAAAAGCCCAAGAAAAAAATAATAGCTGTACCTCCATGGGTCTGCGACCATCCAGTCGAAGTCCTTCTGGGCTGACGTATTCCATCCTCAGGTCAATCTATGGCAGAGACAAAAAGGAGACAAAGATGAGACATAAGCAGCTGGATTTTGTTTTATTTTGCTTTATATTCTTGGCTTCCAAAAAAAAATGATATTTTCTACTAAAGTTATTGAAACAAAATGGTGAGATTTTGCAGAATCTGAGCCATTTAAAAGTTTGTGTTGGCTCAAGTAGTTTGTGGGTCATACAGTGAGATGAGTGAGAGGGCAGTTCGAATTAATAACACTACTCAATTGAAAACATACCGAACAAACTCCAGTTGCTCTGTAAAGATTAGGATGAAAACAAGGTTACAAAAAATCAAGCAATATGAACTTTGAATGAATATCATATAGACAACAACAAACATTTACCCAATAAGTGGGGCACTAGGTAAATAATATTGCAGAAATAAATATTAGAAATCAGCAAACAACAAAATAACAACGCATTTGAAGAAAATAAATCTGGTCGTGTCCCTACCCTTTTAAACATTTAAGTTTGCTCTTAATCTTACTGCAAGCAAAGAAAAAGAGGAAAGTACACCACGGACAGAAAGATATTGTAAAGGGGTGGTTCTCGAAGCAAATTCAATCTGCATACTGTTATTATTTTTATTTTATTCTAGCACTCCCCGAATTTCAACAAATTTCTAAAGGAGAATGAGCAGGCTTTTAGTTTAATAGTTACAGAAGAAAGATTTGGGTCAATTATATATGAGAAGGACAGTGTTCCCTTCCCACTTAATAAACTAATAACACAGAGCAATGATTTTAGTGACTCGGTTATGCTATAGATCAATTTTATGGTTGAGTGGTATGCAAGTTCAAGGTGCAGGATTTTTAAGAAGAGCTTTTGTGAGATCGATACAAAGGGCAAGGAAGGGTTATAAGTTTGATTGAGAGAACGATATAGTATAGGAGTAATTGGTTATCAAGATGTTCAATGTTTGAAGCTTATACAAAGCTGTCGTAAACTCCATTTTTCTTGGTTGTAAATGTTGAATTGATTAAATTAGAAAAGCATAGCAACTTTTACGAGTTTAACAGAAAATAGGGATTGGGTGGTGAGTGGTGACACTGCAAGGCACTACACATGACAACGCAAACATTGAAAGGGTTTGAACTTTGATGACCAGAGAGAGAGAAAAGGAAAAGTACCTGACTGACGGCGAGATTTGACGGTGGCTGTTACGCTCTGTGTGGCGACGGCGAGAACGGAAGTTGGTCCGCGCACTGCAAACGAGCCTAGTCTAGGCAGGGTTCCGCTGTTCGGTGTTTAAATAGGTCACTAAATAGGTTTAATAGGTCACTTGTTTAAACCTGTTCGGATAGCAATGTTGAGCGTTTGGCCTTGAGTAGTATTCTTAGGTTCCAAGCGTTGCGCGTTCGTCCAAGTATTGAATTTAGTACTGGTGTTCGATGGTTTAGCGTTCGGCCTGATAGTGTAGGATTTGATAACGTTCGTCCAACAGCGTTCGGCCTGTTGATTGATAACGAACGTACGTCCAAATAGTATTCGGCCTAGTGGTTGGAAGGTAGTGTTCGTTCAGTAACGTTCGTCCACTGTGCTCGGTGAACAGTGCTCGTCCAAATAGTATTCTGCAAATGTTTGATTTTAAATTCATTTTCTCTTGAATTGAATTACGTGCAAGGTTTGGAAAATATATACTGTGAAGTGATTTATGTGAATGTATGAGGTGTGTTGGATTTACTGTGATAAAATGGATATCTAGTGATTCGGGAGTAACAATATGATTCATGGACGTAATTCCATGATCCTCATGAGAGGATACATGGTGGTGGACGTAATTCCATGATCCTCAAGGAGAGGATACATGGTGGTGATTTAGGGTGTACAGAATGATTTCATGGTAGCTCAGTCTTGGGGGTTTTCCTGACGCTCCAATGGTCTTTTATTCTCAAGTAGAGAGGATTGATCCATGTGGTGAGGAGTAGCAGGAGGTCCTAGTCTTGGAGGCTTCCAGTATGCTCCAGGGCACGGAACGGACTAACCTCGTGAGGGTGGTAGGGTGGAACCCATTGGCAATGGCTTTGCAAAGCAGTAGAGGCCACCACGAGTGCATAACCCGCCATAGCTCGGTAATCATTCTGGTCCGGACGAGTCGGTCTATAAAGTAACAAGTCAGGGTTTAATGTAACAAGTCTTGTGATGTTAGTTTACCATGTATGAGTGACTTTTGCATATCATGTTGGATTGTATAACATGCTTTTTATATCTAGCTCACCCTTGCATTGTTTGTGTTGTGTGCTGTTTGGGTATGTTTCTTTGGCGATGATCATTGTAACATCCCAATTATATAATAACCAATATTATATAATAAAGACGTCAACATTCAAATATAGAGAACAGTCAGAATATGACGTGTAATTTAATTGTTAAATTACAATCATCCAAATAAAATGAGCAAAAATTTAAACTTGAACAGTTGAAAGGATTGATCACTACAAGTGTTCAATCAGGAAATTTCTAGGAAGACTACTCTGCAACATCAGCAACCTCTAGCTCTTGATCCAAAGGACTCTCCTCGACAGCATCTGCTCCCATCCAAGTGGATGATCATCGCCAAAGAAAGATATCCAAATTGGCACACAACACAAACAATGCAAGGGTGAGCTAGATATAAAAAGCATGTTATACATACAACACAGTTAATTCATGCAATCATTCATAGATTCATATAAAAGAACAATTAAAGCATACTCATTGATCCATATTTCACATACTTCCATGACATGTAAACATTCATCCAAACATGGTAAACTGACATCACAAGACTTGTTACTTTATACCCCGACTTGTTCCTTTATAGACCGACTCGTCCGGACTAGAATGATTACCGAGCTATGGCGGGTCTTGCACTCGTGGTGGCTTTATGAAACTTGGGCACTCCCGCCCTGGCACTACCGCCTTGTGAAACTTTAGGCACTACCGCCTGGTGGAACTTTAGGCACTACCGCCTGATGGAACTTTGGGCACTCCCGCCCGGCCACAATCACGAGGTTAATCCGTTATCACTCACCTTGGATCATATGGAAGCATCCAAGATTAGGACCTCCTGCTACTCCTCACCACATGTTCAATCCTCTCTACATGAGAAGAAAGACCATTGGAGATTCAGGATGACCCCCAAAACTGAGCTACCATGTAATCATTCTATACAACCCCAAAACACCACCATGTATCCTCTCCTTGAGGATCATGGAATTACGTCCATGAATCATACTGTTACTTTGAACCTTAACCCAAGCCATGAATAACCATATACTACCATATTATCACAACAAATCCAACATATCTCATACATTCACATATTTTCACATATTTCACGTTACAGCATATATTCCAAACATTGGTACACATAATTCAATCCAAGAGCAAAGGAACTTAGAACCCGTTACCATTTGCAGACCATTGGATGGACGAACACTATTCCACCGAGCGTTATAAGCCGAACGCAACTATGCCAATTGGACGAACGGTAACAAAAACTGACCGAACGCTAACACCGAACGCCTGAACACAATTAGGCCGAACGCTAAAACCGAACGTCATATTGGATTCAACACTATTTGGCCGAACGCTATGAGATCAACAGGCCGAACGCTCACAAACCAAGGACGAACGCTAACAAAACCAAGGACGAACGCTCACAAAACTATCTCGGACGAACGCTGCTTATGGAGAATTCTATCTGAACATAACGTCATCAAAACCGAACGTTCGTTATGAACGATCACTAACTTAAAATAATTATTATCCAGATCGAACGCTCGCTTCCTGAACTACCAAGATAAGAACGAACGTCTAAAATTACTTATTCACCAAAACGAACGAACGCCATTTACAAGTAAATGGCCGAACACCATTTGACCGAACGTCACCAAATAAACTGGACGAACGTTATCTCCAAATATCAGGCCGAACGTTCAAAATCTGACTTAAACCAATACCTATCGTTTAGGACATCTAATGTGTGCTCCAGGTGTCCTATTGAGGTAGAGGGTCGCAGGTTCAGAGTGAACCTTATTTGCTTACCTCTGCAGGAGTTAGAGGTAATTTTGGGAATGGATTGGTTAGCAGCCAATCGTATTCTTTTAGATTGCGGTGGTAAGAAGCTAATATTTCCCGAAGAAGATGAAGACATGTCATTATCGCTCGGTGTATTGAGGAAGGACATCTTCGAGGGTGCCAGCTGTTTCCTAATCATGTTCCATAAGGACGGGACTCCTAGTTTAAATTCTTCAGCGCTTGTGAACCAGAGTGTAGACCTTCTGGTTGTGAATGATTTCATGGATGTTTTCCCTGAAGAAGTTCCTGGTTTACCTCCTCCGCGAGAAGTAGAGTTCTCTATTGATCTGGTCTCAGGAGCAGGACCAGTATCCATAGCCCCTTATCGGATGGCTCCAGCTGAGCTGGTTGAGTTGAAGAAGCAGATTGAAGAGTTATTAGAGAAAAAGTTTATCCAGCCGAGTGCTTCGCCGTGGGGTGCGCCAGTATTACTAGTAAAGAAGAAGGATGGAAGCTCGAGGTTGTGCATTGACTATCGACAGCTGAATAAGTTGACGATCAAGAACAAGTATCCCTTGCCAAGGATTGATGATCTGATGGATCAATTACACGGGGCTACGGTATTCTCCAAGATTGATTTGAGGTCGGGTTACCATCAAATTTTGGTGAAAGACGATGATGTGCAGAAGACAGCATTCAGATCCAGGTATGGCCACTATGAGTATGTGGTTATGCCTTTTGGTGTGACTAATGCTCCAGCCATATTCATGGACTATATGAATCGAATTTTCAGACCCTTCTTGGACAAGTTCGTGGTGGTATTTATAGATGACATACTTGTTGTCAACACCCAATTTCGTCCGGATGGACTAATAGGTTTGCTGTATTTTATTTTCATCATGAGTGTAAAATAAAAAATAAAAAAAATGAAAAATAATGAATAATAAAATAAAACAAAATAATAAAATAAAAAAAAGAACAGAGCGTTCGGCCTTTTGCTGTGCGACTGAGCCGTTCGTCCTCTTCTCTGAGCGACCGTTCGTCTTCTACTCTGCACAACCGTTCGTCCGCTACTCTGAGCGACCATTCGTCCTCCACCATGCGTAACCGTTCGTTGTTGACAATATCAAGACGCTCGTCCTTTACTGGTCTCACGTGTCCACACTTTCAGCCTCACGGACGTTCGACCTCAATTGCATTCGGCCGCTCGGCCTCGAACCATTCGACCCCAAAGACGTTCGGTCGCTCGTCCTAAATTGTTCAGCTATTCGGTCTGTGGTTGAACGTTCGGTATATTTGTTAGTGAACGTTCGGTCATGTTTACTTGCTATTGGACGTTCGGTCTTAATGTGGTTGAACGTTCGGTCTTGATGTTGTAGAACGTTCGGTTTTAAAGTGTTTATTGTTGAACGTTCGTGAACGTTCGGTCCTGTTTTAGCGTTCGCCCAAACAGTAATAATTTTTTTACATGGTCGTTCGTCATTCTATCTTTCGTCCTTACCCCATTTTCCTCTTCTACCGCTCGTCCAGGTCACTCCGCCGTATACCATTCGTCCTGAACGCTCGTCCTGACCGATCGTCCTGATCACTCTCTCGTGTCTCCCCTCCGGCCCCAGTAATGATTCCCACAATCTGCCAACGGTCCACTTCTACCTTCTCCCACTTCACCAACCATCCAATTATGCTTCCAACTATTCCACCAACCCAATAATTTCTGCATCCTCCAATCGCAGCTACCGACACTCCTCATCCTCCAATCATAGCTACCGACACTCTCATCTCTTACTGTGCTGAAGCCTACATAATTCACACGAGGAAAGGGAGGGGGAAGGGGGCCGAGGGGCATTGGCTCCCTCTGAGCCCCTCACCCGTTACCATCTCCATCTTCATCTCATTCTTCATCCTCACAGCCATCACAACACCTCATCACCACAGCCTTGGGGGGCACTGGCTCCTCTCAGCCGTAACCACAGCAAACCATTTCCTTTTCACTCCCAACTCCACGGCCAAACACCAAACCAGGATTCACCACACATACTCCTATCCCATTCACTCCACAGAATCATCTCCGCATCACACAACACTCAATCCTCCTCCATTCTCTGTCAACAGGGCCAACACCCATCATCATTTTATCCAGACCTCACGGCCACCACACAATCTTCAATCACCATCCTTCCACCCAACTTCCACTTCATCTCCCCAACATCAAAACTTGAAAATTCAATTCTCCACCCCTCACAATACTCACTTGTATTCACTGGAAATCATCAAGAACCACTCGGACAAACCCACCACCGAAAGCATCATCATTTTGTCTACATTGTAACCCAATCAAAACAATCAAGCACAGAAGCAGAAAATAGACAGAAGAGAGGGAGAGAGACCAGAAGCAACTCGCGGCGGTCTGCTTGGAGGAGGCGGCGGCCAGTTAGGCAGACGCGACACAGAGACATCGGAGACGAACCCCTCCCTGGGTGGTCGGCGTACTGGCGGCGGCTTGGGCCGCAGCTGGCGGCAGCCGTTTCTGGCTGAGACAGTGGCGCGCGTGCGTGACGGGGTGGAGATACCTCCGTTGGCTACTTTGGAAGAAGACTCTAGGTCTCTGTTTTGAGTTGAGATTGTGGAATGAAGGAGACCCCAAGGAATGTTGGCTGAAGAATGGAAAGGCCTTGGGCCTTTTCTTTTTTATTTCTTTCCGACCCAACTCTCTCTAATAAATCAAAACAAAATAATGATACTAAAACATTTTCCTCCTTCACGCACCCCCTGTTTTCTCACCCGCGCACCCCCGCATCCATTCCCTGGACTCAGACCCATCCAAACCCTTAAACAAAAAAAAATAACTTTATCTGCACCCACGGTTTCATGTTTCACACCCCGTTTTTGTTTGGGCTTAAGCCCATTATGTGCAAACAAAAAAAAAAAAAAAAAGAAAAAGGAAAGGGGAATTGGATCTGACACACGTTTCAGGATGCCCTTCTGTTTTCATTTTTACACCCCTGACAGACAAAGGAGCTTCAAATCTACTCTCTGCACTCCGGGTTTTTATCTCTGCACCCCCTATTCTTGTTGGTTTGTTTCTCTCGCTTTGTTCTTAAATTTTTATTTCTTTATGTAGCCCTTTGTGTTATAACTCCACTCTTGTATATTGCATCTTATATTTTGTTGGGTTTGTTCATAAAAAATATAAACAAAAAATAAAATAAAACAAACAAAGCCGTGTGAGTGCTCGTGCGATCGTACGCATCAGCCTAGTGCTCATTACGCAAAAATTTAAATATTACATCAAAAAATACCAAAAAAATATAAAATCTTCAAAAACCAAAAACATCCACATTTTCAAACAACAAACAATCTTTCTGGCCAGAACTACGTGATCCTTGATTCTCCATCAAAAGTGGAGATACGTAGGAGCAAGGCTAGTCCTTGTCAGGTTCATTTCCCCAAAAATCCAAATTTATCCATAATCAATCAAACAAATCTTTCAAACAATTTGCAAACAAATTTTCAAGCAGTTTTCTACAAGAACTACGTAACCCTGATTTCTCATTCTGAATGAGAATACGTAGGAGCAAGGTCAATCTTTGTCGAGCACAAAAAACTAAAAAATATTTTGTTTCTTTAGAATTTTTATTTTAGGGGATAGTTAAACATTTTGAAAACCACATCACATTCGCACATTTAGTTAAAGGTACTGCCCTAGGGCAGGCGTTGTAGGGTGCTAATACCTTCCCTACACGTAACCGACTCCCGAATTTAGAATCTCATTTTCGCAGACTATGCCTTATCATTTTATGGTTTTTCCGTAGTTTTCCAGAATAAACTATGGTGGCGACTCCCAAAAAATCTTTTTTTCAAACCCCTGCGTTTTCTTTTTCGGATCGTTGTCCCGTCGCGATTCCGGTTGCGACACTTGTCTATTCTAAAACTCGGGAAGAACATGAAGATCACCTTAGGGCAGTGCTTGAAGTGCTGAGGGAAAGAAGATTGTATGCCAAGCTATCCAAGTGTGAGTTTTGGATGGAAGAGGTTCCTTTTCTTGGGCATGTGATTTCAGCTGGAGGAATTGCTGTCGATCCCGCTAAGGTGCAAGCAGTACTTCAGTGGGAGAGACCTAAGACTGTTACAGAAATGAGGAGCTTTGTGGGTCTAGCGGGCTACTATCGTCGTTTTATTGAGAGCTTTTCCCGGATTGTGGCGTCGTTAACAAAACTGACTAGGAAGGATCAACCTTTTGTTTGGACAGACTGTTGTGAGACTAGCTTCCAAGAGCTAAAGAACAGATTGACTAGTGCACCAGTTTTGGTTATCCCTGACACAGATAAACCTTTTGAGGTTTTTTGTGATGCCTCTCATCAGGGATTAGGGTGCGTACCTGATGGACAAATTTATGAGCACCAAAATATGATGTCACAAACTTGTTTCACAATCGGCAAGTATGACCGAATCGTTCAAGTAATAAACTTGGTAAGACCAAGTATCGTTCTTCCCAAAGGACTCACGGCCTAGTTTAGTTATGTGATTTGTTGATTAGCTAGGACTTACAAACGAAATATTTGGATTTTAATATGCAAGACAGAAAATAAACATGTATGCATGAAGTTTGATCAATGGCAAAGACAAAAGATAAACACTTTCAATGAAATATATGAATGAATATGTTGTTGGGGGTCAATTTCATCTCATCCACTCTCATACATTTTAGGAATTCAACATTCAAATCATCATTGTTAATGCCACTCTCTAAAGTACCATTCTAGATGGCTTCTCCCTAATCACGAGTTCATACAATTCCTAGCATTCCTAATGATTAGTTCATAAGTGCAGGAGCTTAACGACAACCAATATAATATTGGGAGAAATTCCCCGGATCTAGACTTCCCCGTACGTGCCCGTATCGACAAAACCAATAATCATGCATTGAATGAGTTAAACTATGCAAGCATTAAGCAAAGAGGAAAAACCCTAACTAATGATGAAAGAAAGCATAAGTCTTAATTAAAAGATGCAAGCATAAATTCCATATATGAGAGCTTCAAGAGATTACATTGATTCCCCAACAAACATACAAGGTTTAGTTCACCATATTCATGGTGAACCTAGATGAACAATGAAAGAATGAAAGAATAAACCCAATAAAGGTGAAGAGGTAGCCTGAACATCCAAGATCCTCCTTCAAAGGGGTGAAAGAGAGAGTGTTTGCCTCGTTTCTGCCAAAGATACTAACCCTAGGACGTTCTAAGGCTTATATACTATTCTAAAGTTACAAAAAATCAAAGCCCAAGCCCATAAGTATGTCGCTCAGCGGTAAAGTACCGCTCAGCGGTGAGTGCGCGTCTCTTTTCTTCCCCTCAGCGGCCATTTTGCCCCTCAGCGGTTCCAACGTGACCTCTTGAGTGCCGCTCAGCGGTAAAGTGCCGCTGAGCGGTGACTTCGGCTTCTTCTCTTTTTGCACTCTTTGATTCCTTTTATGATTCCATCTCTCTCCTTCTTCACTTCTTTCACTAAATTCACCTTAAAACCTGCACAAAAACACTGAAATCAAGCATAAACCTGTCCAGCTCTCTTATTTCTGAAAATATAGATAAAAGGCATGATTTCAAGCTAGTTTCTAAGTCTAAAGGTTGCTTTTAGTATCAATTTTAAGCATGAAAATAACAGTTTTTCAACTGTTATCACAACCCCAAACTTAGAACTTTGCTTGTCCTCAAGCAAACAAAATGTAACTCCATCTCCAACCAATTCATATGATGGTTCACTCATTCAAAAATCCTCTTTTTCTAAGATAAGTAACAACTTCACTCAAACTTATGACCAAGAGTTAATTCAAGATGTGCACATGCTTTAGTGTTCACAAAGTCATTTAAATTCCAACAAATGCTATTTTTCATGAATGATCAATCAATTAAGCATGGATGTTCATGTGCTTATGGAATATTTCCTCACTAGGTAAAGTGTTTCACTCATTCACTCTACTATCACAATGTCACATGAATCAACTTTGCCTTTCATTTTACCACAATCAAAAACATTCACAAGCATGCATCATCACAAGGACTTTTCAATGGCTTATAACGTGGCTGGGCTAACAAGAAAATTGGTTTTTCTGGATCACAAAATCCCTGAGTTAAGAGAATCATATCAACACAATCATCTTATTCATTCCCAACTTTCTTTTGCCTTTGCATTTGCATTGAGCTTTACTTCTTTTTCTTTTCTTTTCTTTTTCTTTGCATATTCTTACTTTTTAGCTCTTAGCTCAATGCTTTTCCTTTTTCATGTTTTCCCAACAACCCCAAACTTGAACATTTAACAATACCACACAAGATCTTCTACTTAACTCAAGGTAAAGATTTTCAATCAAGGGTTTTCTGTGTATGTTCAAGGCTAAGGGTTCAAAGGATAGAACACAAAGTGTTCTCTTTTAGTAGGCTAACTTTATGTATTTGGCCAATAAAAAGGGTTTCAACAACACGGCCTTGATCATATGATGCAAAACAAGCAATTGATTCAATCATAGAAAACCTGGGCAAAATCATTCATGCTTTCAAAGTAATAGCATTCAACAATAATAACTCTGAAGCTCAAAACCTCACATATAAGCTCATTCACATTTGACATACCCATCCTGCTTAATTTCACAATCACAATCATAATATCCTGTATTTGTTCACAAAGCTTGTGAATCACCTGTATAAGCATTTTATGTGCACATCTATCTCAACATCAATCAATCACTAATCATCATCAAGCATTACTTATCACACAATCACAGTTAATAGCAAACCATCATAACAAACCAGGTGTTCAATAGAGTACATCAACCCTAATCTAAAAACAAAAAATAAATAAGTTTAGAAAACTTAAACCAATCAAAGGCATAAGCATGATAGCATTCATCAGTAAATGCTATCTCAGCTCCTCCTCAATCTGAGCTATCATCTGTATCCTCCTCTTCTTGGATCTTATAGTCTTGATTCCTTTTGCCCGATGAGGAGGCCATCCCTGCATCAAACATAATTCACAAAACCAAAAGATACATTGTTAAGCATTAGTAAACCACACTGAAGAAATCAGCCCCTTCAATGATGCTCTCTCCCAACCCCAAACTTAGATGGAAAACTAGTGAGCAAGTGAGTGGAAGGGAGATTTTCTAAAGAGGGATGAGGGAAAAGTTGTAGAAAACCTTTGAAAAGGTATGTAGGAGTGTGTGTGCAGAGAAGAGTCTGAAAATAGAAGCTTATGCGCAGCTTAGGGTATAAAAATACCCTAATGGGCTCGGGTCCCGCTAAGGGGAAACTAAAGCCCATCTGCGAGAGTACCGCTCAGCGGTAAGTTGCCGCTCAACGACACTTTCATGAAGTGCTCTTCTCCTTCTTTTCTTAACCTATGTGCCTCCTAGACATGCCCTTCACTGGTTCCCTGCAATTCAATGTTTAAAATACTTATGCAAACCCTAACTAAAATAAAACAAACAAAAACAATCAATCAACTGGGTTGCCTCCCAGGTAGCGCTTGTTTAACGTCACGAGCCTGACCCAAAATCCACCATCACCCATCAGTAGGTGTTTCAAACTTACCAGCACCCATCAGTAGGTGCAAAATTTTCTCACCAACACCCATCAGTAGGTGTTACAAACCTAGTATCCTTCAGTAGATACTTAACCACCTAGCATCCTTCAGTAGATGCTGGATCCAACAAAATATTCACAAAAATAATGTCCACAGATTAAAAGTTACAAAACCAAATCAAAAGTTTTTAAATCCACTGGGTTGCCTCCCAGCAAGCGCTCTTTTAACGTCATTAGCTTGACCCAGTAAAGTTCAAGTTCCATCTTCTGTATAGTTGATGGTGTCTTTCCACCAACTTCTCAACTGCTTCCTTTGGATTGTTTTGGTTCTTCTAGAATAAGGAGACTCTATCTCTATCATCTCCTTTTCTTTAAAGCCCTTCACAACCCACAACTTGTTCTTGAGTCTCACAGGTGTGCCAAGTCTGGGTCCTCTTTTCTTCCAGTCTATAGGAATCTCTTCTCCTCTTCCAGTTTCTTCTTCCTTGGGTACCTGAAACAACAAACAATGTTTACCTGAAACCTCAAGATTTTCATCTTGACCTCTAGTCATGGGTGCATCTCGAAATGCAGCTTTATAACTAGCCTCTTCCTCCTTTGCTTGTGTTTCATCTTTGAAAACATCCACCACCACTCTCTCCTCTCTGTCTTGGAGCACCACTATACCTTCATTTACATCTATGATGGCCCTGGCCGTTTTCATAAACGGTCTTCCAAGTATGATAGGTATTTTTTCGGTCTCCATCTTCATCACCACAAAGTCTGCCAAAAACTGAAATTTGCCAACACAAACTACAATGTCTTCCGCAATCCCACATGGCTCCTTTGAAGACCCATCGGCCATTACTAAATTAACCTTTACAGGTTTCATTTTAACATTGCCAATTTGCTCCAGTAAAGCATAAGGCATCAAGTTAACACTTGAGCCTAAATCAAGGAGAGCTTTCTTTACCTTTTTCTTCCCTATAGTACAAGGGATAGAAAAACTACCTGGATCTGCTGCTTTTGGTGGGAATGACTCTTTCTTAACAGTTATACACTTTCTTCCTCATCCTCTCTACGTCTCTTCTTTGTAGAGGTTCCTTCATCAGGCTTTGTGTAAACTGCAATTTTCTGTAGAATTTGTTCCCAAGGTGCTTCATTATCAACCATTCTGAATAAATCTGTGAAGTCCATTGGTTTCTCTTGATTTGTTGGAAAAGGAAAAGTGTCCTTTCTTTCTACTTCTCTTCTTTCTTCTGTTTCTTCTTCTTCTAACTCAACTATCTCTTCATTCACACTCTTTACCACTTTGCACTCTTCTCTAGGGTTAACTTCAGTATTAGCCCCAAAATTTCTAGTTGGTCTTTCTTCCAATTGCTTGGTAATCTGACCCATCTGAATCTCAAAATTCTTTATAGCAGCTTCAGTGCTCTTTTGAGAAGATTCAGTTTTCTGTATGAATTGCTGAAGAGTTTCTTCCAACCTTGTTGATCTTTCATTAAGCATAGATAACTGTTGCCACAAGGTTGGTTGCTGCTGCTGCTGCTTATATTGATTAGCCTGCCCAGTTTGTCCTTGGCCAATGCTTGGATGTGGTTTCCACCCCTGATTGTAGTTCCCTTGACGGTATGGAAACTGATTAGCCATGAAATTAACATCCTCCACGGCTTCCACTGGAAAAGCACACTGACCATTGACATGATCACCTCCACATAATTCGCACAACTGGGTTTGTATCTGTGCAGCAGATTTCAACTCTTTAGGTAATTGAGCCAAAGTTTTCGTCAGAGTCTCCAGCTGTTGAGTTAGAATTTTATTCTGTGCTAGCAAGGCATCATGTGTTTGTAATTGAAGAACCCCTTTCTGTTGCATAGGAGTTCCTCTCTCACTGTGTAGCTCATTATCACTTGTAGCCATGTTTTCAATAATTTCAGTTGCTTCCTCTAGAGTCTTCCATTTGATATTGCCTCCAGCTGAGGCGTCCAGCATCATCTTGGTTTGTGAACCAAGCCCTCCAAGGAAAGTTAGGACTACTTCTTGATCTTCAAAGCCATGCGTGGGAGTTTTACGTAACAAGCTTTTATACCTGTCCCATGCATGTCCCAGTGATTCTTCCATGCCCTGCTTGAATGAAGAAATCTCTTGCTTGCCTTTAGTCACTTTAGATTGTGGGAAGTATTTGTTTAAAAACTTTGTAATCACTGCTTCCCACTCTGTGAAACTTTCTTCTGGAAAAGAGTTCAACCAAAGCTTAGCATTGCCTCCCAATGAGAAAGGAAACAAGCTAAGTTTGATAGCTTCGTCTGCCACCCCATTAATCTTGACTGTGTTGCAAATCTCATTAAAGGTAGTAAGGTGCTCATATAGGCTTTCATGAGATAACCCATTAAATTGATTACTCTTCACCAGTTGAATCAGTGCTGGTTTGACCTCCATGTTGGCTGCATTGACTCTAGGTCTAGCTATGCTGTTGAAGTGCTGAGGTCCAGCAAGATTAGTGTAATCTGCAAGAGTTCTTCTAGCATTATTGTTGTTCTTCATACTCCCTGTGCTATGAACAGAACCTTGTGGTGATGATTGTAAGAGAGTTTCTGGAGAAGGGAAAAGTTCTCTAGACGTTCTGATTCTTCTCCTCCTTCTACTCTCGTCTAGACCTTCAAGAAGTGGTTCTGTTGTTTTCTTACTTCTAGTTCGAATTGCTTCCTGCATACACAAGAAAACAAAACCCTAGAAAAGATTTGTTAGCACAAAAAGATATAGAAGAAGATAAAGATTCAGAAGATATAAGATTCAGAAGATAGAATAAGATAGAATAAAATAAAATAAAATCTAACCTAATCTAAAAGATAAAATAAAATCTAACCTAATAAAATCTAACCTAATCTAAAAGATAAAATAAAATAAAATCTAATCAAATAAAATAAAATCAAATCTAATCTAATCTAATCTAAAAAGATAAAATCTAATCTAAAAAGATAAAATAAAATCTAATCTAAAAAGATAAAATAAAATAAAAACAGAAAAAATAAAAACAGAAATTCAAAATTAAAGTCAAAGATAATCAATAATCACACAAATTAACCAGTTAAACCACGAGTCCCCGGCAACGGCGCCAAAAACTTAATGGACAAATTTATGAGCACCAAAATATGATGTCACAAACTTGTTTCACAATCGGCAAGTATGACCGAATCGTTCAAGTAATAAACTTGGTAAGACCAAGTATCGTTCTTCCCAAAGGACTCACGGCCTAGTTTAGTTATGTGATTTGTTGATTAGCTAGGACTTACAAACGAAATATTTGGATTTTAATATGCAAGACAGAAAATAAACATGTATGCATGAAGTTTGATCAATGGCAAAGACAAAAGATAAACACTTTCAATGAAATATATGAATGAATATGTTGTTGGGGGTCAATTTCATCTCATCCACTCTCATACATTTTAGGAATTCAACATTCAAATCATCATTGTTAATGCCACTCTCTAAAGTACCATTCTAGATGGCTTCTCCCTAATCACGAGTTCATACAATTCCTAGCATTCCTAATGATTAGTTCATAAGTGCAGGAGCTTAACGACAACCAATATAATATTGGGAGAAATTCCCCGGATCTAGACTTCCCCGTACGTGCCCGTATCGACAAAACCAATAATCATGCATTGAATGAGTTAAACTATGCAAGCATTAAGCAAAGAGGAAAAACCCTAACTAATGATGAAAGAAAGCATAAGTCTTAATTAAAAGATGCAAGCATAAATTCCATATATGAGAGCTTCAAGAGATTACATTGATTCCCCAACAAACATACAAGGTTTAGTTCACCATATTCATGGTGAACCTAGATGAACAATGAAAGAATGAAAGAATAAACCCAATAAAGGTGAAGAGGTAGCCTGAACATCCAAGATCCTCCTTCAAAGGGGTGAAAGAGAGAGTGTTTGCCTCGTTTCTGCCAAAGATACTAACCCTAGGACGTTCTAAGGCTTATATACTATTCTAAAGTTACAAAAAATCAAAGCCCAAGCCCATAAGTATGCCGCTCAGCGGTAAAGTACCGCTCAGCGGTGAGTGCGCGTCTCTTTTCTTCCCCTCAGCGGCCATTTTGCCCCTCAGCGGTTCCAACGTGACCTCTTGAGTGCCGCTCAGCGGTAAAGTGCCGCTGAGCGGTGACTTCGGCTTCTTCTCTTTTTGCACTCTTTGATTCCTTTTATGATTCCATCTCTCTCCTTCTTCACTTCTTTCACTAAATTCACCTTAAAACCTGCACAAAAACACTGAAATCAAGCATAAACCTGTCCAGCTCTCTTATTTCTGAAAATATAGATAAAAGGCATGATTTCAAGCTAGTTTCTAAGTCTAAAGGTTGCTTTTAGTATCAATTTTAAGCATGAAAATAACAGTTTTTCAACTGTTATCAGTACCGATGCAGGAGAAGAAGGTAGTGGCATATGCATCAAGACAACTCAAGGTTCATGAGAAGAATTATCCCACTCATGACTTGGAGTTGGCACCTGTGGTATTTGCTTTGAAGATTTGGAGACACTATGTGTATGGCGCGCAATTTCAGGTGTTCAGTTATCATAAGAGCCTGAAATACCTCTTTGATCAGAACGAGCTTAATATGAGGCAAAGGCGATGGATGGAGTTTCTTAAAGATTTTGAATTTGATCTCCTTTATCACCCTGGGAAGGCTAATGTGGTGGCAGATGCATTGAGCAGGAAGTCAGTGCATATTTCAGCCTTAATGGTCAGAGAGTTAGAGTTGGTAGAAAGCTTCAGAGATTTGAGGTTGCAGGTAGAATTTGAAGCTGACAGCATCAGATGCAGTAATTTGGTGGTGTCCAATGACTTGTTGAAGCGTGTTAAAGAAGAGCAGTCGAAGGATGTTGAGCTCCAAACGTCATCCAGTTTGATTGGGACTGAGCAGGGAAAGGATTTTGCCTTGGGGGCTGATGGTATCTTAAGGTTCAAAGGCAGAGTCTGTATCCCTAGCAATTCAGAAATGAAGAGGTTAATCCTTGAGGAAGGTCATAAAAGCCGTTTTAGCATGCATCCTGGCATGACTAAAATGTATCAAGACCTCAAGGAGTCTTTTTGGTGGTCCGGTATGAAAAGAGATGTAGCTCAGTTTGTTGTCTCTTGTTTAACTTGTCAGAAAGCTAAAATAGAGCATCAGAGACCAGGAGGTTTGTTGCAGCCATTGGAAATTCCAGAATGGAAATGGGATAGCATCGCTATGGACTTTGTTACCCATTTGCCACGCACTGTTCGAAGACATGATGCAATATGGGTAATAGTGGACCGATTGACCAAGAGTGCCCACTTCTTGGCAATCGATTTGAGGATGTCTATGGCGAAGTTGGCGCAACTGTATGTTAAGGAAATAGTGAGGTTACATGGGGTACCTTCGAGTATTGTATCAGATAGAGACCCAAGGTTCACATCCAGGTTTTGGCAAACTCTTCAGAGTGAGATGGGAAGCAGACTTCAGATGAGCTCGGCTTATCATCCCCAAACGGATGGACAGTCTGAGCGGACAATCCAATCGCTTGAAGATTTGTTGCGGACTTGCATTTTGGATCACCTAGGGGTATGGGATGAGATATTGCCACTAGTTGAGTTCACTTACAACAACAGCTATCAGACTAGTATCGGCATGGCACCGTTTGAAGCGTTGTATGGGAGGCGCTGTAGAACACCTCTTTGTTGGTTTCAGGATGGAGAAGCAGTTTTGACGGGACCAGAAATAGTTCAGCAGACTACAGAGAAGGTGAAGCTTATACAAGAAAGGATGCGGGCGTCTCAGAATAGACAGAAGTCCTATGCTGATCGGAGGCGCAAGCCGTTAGAATTTGCAGTTGGGGATCATGTGTTCCTACGAGTGACTCCTACTACCGGTGTAGGAAGAGCCATTCGTGCTAGGAAACTATCTCCTAGATATCTTGGTCCTTACCAGATTCTACGACGTGTAGGACCCGTAGCTTATGAGATAACCATGCCACCTCGGTTGGCAAACTTGCATCCAGTGTTCCATGTATCTCAACTCAGAAAATACATGTCTGATCCTTCTCATGTGCTTGAAGTTGACGATGTGCAAGTCAGAGAAGATTTGTCAATTGAAGTGCAACCAATAAAGATTGAGGAGAGTCAAAACAAACAACTTAGAGGAAGAACTGTCAGACTTGTCAAAGTTATCTGGAACAGTGGAACGGGCGACTCTACCTGGGAGTTAGAGGACGAGATGAGAGAAACCTACCCACACTTGTTCTGATAAAGCCTAATTTTCGAGGACGAAAATTTTTGTTGTTGGGGAGAATGTAAAGACCGCACGTCCCACTTTCTTTTGAAAGTGGGAGGGGCGGCTACCTAACAGAGAAGTGGTGGGGAAGGGAGGCACATTCCTGGAAGTGGAAGGGGGCGGCTGCACGATGGAAGTGGGCGGCTGGTTGCACGTTCGTGTAGTGGTGGGGGGCGCTTCAAGTGGCAACAGCAGCTGGTGGATGGTGGGGTCTTCCCACTTTGAAAGTGCTCCAGCCACCAAAGACACCATCATCTCCTTTGTTGGTGGGCATAGCACTGAGGAGTGGCTATGGGGAGCACCATTTCTTCCTTCTTAAAGGTAGAAATCGTGGATTGAAGGGGTTGGATGCTGCATCTGGAGAAGGGAGAGGCTTGCTGCAATTTCGGGAAAAGAAGAATTGGAGTTTTGCTGCAAAAATCTGAAGAGTGAGAGGAGAGCTCTGGAATTTCAAGGAGACCTTGGGAGAGAGATTCAAGATTCAAGGAGGTCTTCAAGAGGTAAGGGGAGCTAGATCCTTTTTTCTGGATTTTATGAACCATGTATGTGTGTACTGAAATCTATAATATAGTGTCGTTGATGAACAAATTTCGTACTTAGAGTGACTTTGTTGTGTATGAATCTGTATGAGTGATGGTAGAATATTGTTGTTGAAGCAAATCTGGGAAGAAGGGGATGAAAATGGGGTTTCTGGTTTCTCTCCGGAAATCTGGTGCGATTCTGCAGAATTCTGCAGATCGCGCGTTCGTCCAATTTGGTGAGCCAAATTGGACGTTCGTCCAAATGGCTCGACCAATTAGTGGTCGGCCAAAATAGCAAGAGCGTTCGGTTTTGTGTTAACGAGCGTTCGTTCGTTTGCAGTGATATATTAGACGTTCGTCCCAACTGTATACAGGAATTAGTAATTTTAGGCGTTCGTCCCTAAATTGATATTTACGTGATCTTGAGCGTTCGGTATTTGGTAATAGAAATTGCAGTCGTTCGTCCTTAACGGATTCTTAAGTTTAATCTTGATCGTTCGACGTTAAGTTGATACTATTAAGTCTGGATCTCTAAACGTTCGGTTTCGGTGTATTAGTCAGCGTTCGGCCTTGGTTAATTGTGATTGTGAGCGTTCGGCCGTTAGTTGGTATTCTTAGGATTGGATTTTGACCGTTCAGTCATAGTTTAATTCTCATTGTGAGCGTTCGGTTTTGGTTTAATTCTGATTGTGAGCGTTCGGTCTTTCCTTGATTCTAATTGTGAGCGTTCGGTCTTGGCTTGATAGTTTTAAGTTTTGGAATTTTGAGCGTTCGGTCTTATTCTGTTGAACGTTCGGTTTTGATAAGGTATTCTCGCTTCTGAGCGTTCGATTTTAATTTGGATTCCTTAGTTTGGATCATAAGCGTTCGTTCATGGATATTTGTGATTGTGAGCGTTCGGCCATAATTGGATATTATAATTTGAAATCTTTAACGATCGGCCTTATAATATTAGTGAGTTTGAGCGATCGTTCTTAACATTGTATTTTCGGATCGCAATGTTGAGCGTTCGGCCTTGAGTAGTATTCTTAGGTTCCAAGGGTTGCGCGTTCGTCCAAGTGTTGAATTTAGTATTGGTGTTCGATGGTTTAGCGTTCGGCCTGATAGTGTAGGATTTGATAACGTTCGTCCAACAGCGTTCGGCCTGGTGATTGATAACGAACGTAAGTCCAAATAGTGTTCGGCCTAGTGGTTGGAAGGTAGTGTTCGTTCAATAAACGTTCGTCCACTGTGCTCGGTGAACAGTGCTCGTCCAAATAGTATTCTGCAAATGTTGGATTTTAAATTCATTTTCTCTTGAATTGAATTACGTGCAAGGTTTGGAAAATATATACTGTGAAGTGATTTATGTGAATGTATGAGGTGTGTTGGATTTACTGTGATAAAATGGATATCTGGTGATTCGGGAGTAACAATATGATTCAGGGACGTAATTCCATGATCCTCATGAGAGGATACATGGTGGTGGACGTAATTCCATGATCCTCAAGGAGAGGATATATGGTGGTGATTTGGGGTGTACAGAATGATTTCATGGTAGCTCATTCTTGAGGGTTTTCCTGACGCTCCAATGGTCTTTCATTCTTAAATAGAGAGGATTGATCATGTGGTGAGGAGTAGCAGGAGGTCCTACTCTTGGAGGCTTCCAGTGCAGCTAATATTTTTTTTTTAATAGGTTCGGAAGTTCTTGTATTTACGGGTTCATTTTAATTGAATCTTTTAATTTTAGAAATGATCAATTGAATCCCTAATTTAACATAATTAAATAATAATACCTTTTCTTTTGAATCCCTAATTTAACATAATTAAATAATAATACATTTTCTTTTAAATACAATGAACGGCGTTAATTTTTTAAACAGGAGACATGCTCACGTATCATTTTATTTGCAGGTGGCAGAGTCTGACCTGAATACATCGACCTCTATGAAGGATATATGAAGGATGTATGAAGGGTGAGGATGACGGGTGAGTTACCGCCCTTTCTATATCACTCACTCTTGCTTCTGTATCTGATTTTCTCCGACAACCAAATCTATGGCTTCCGATTCTTCTCCGAATTTCAACAACGGTTCGTGCCGCTCCTCTCTCTGTCTCGTCTTTCGGTTTTCATTTTCCGAATTTTCTGATTTGTTAATTTATTCAAACCTCCTTTCTGATAGGTCCTTCTTCCCCCGACGACTCCCTTTCCAGCCCCATCAGCAACACCTTCTCTTCTCCGGGAAGTAGGCGCCGCCGCCGCCGCTCCTCCACTCCCTCCGCATTCGCCACTCCGTCGGAGCGCTGATCTCGATTCGCCTCCTCCGAAGCCACCCCAACCGCGCCGCGCTCCCGCTAAGGCGTCGGCGGAGGTGGGCGCGTTCCCGTCACACCTACATCCACAACATATGACGCGGCGGCCTCGTCTGACGGCGGCGATGGCTACGACATGGACGACGCCAGGCCCACCTTTGTGTGGGGCACTAACATAAGGGTGGAAGACGTGAACGATGCTATTCACAGGTTTTTGAGGGACTTTAGGGAAGTGTCTTCGTCGCAGGGCGAGGATGACAGGTTGAACTTGCACACCGAAGGGAAGTATGAGAAATTAGGGATGACGGGTTTAACCGCCTATGCCCTCTACATCAACCTCCTCAACCGCCACGCCTTCTCCTTCTCGTCCAGGAATGGATATGAAGGATGTACTGAAAGAACAAACCTTGTCCCAGGAAGCTTCAGGATCAAACAATTTGGCAAATTTTGAAGGCGAGAAGTGACCATCCTATTTTTAAACCTATTTTTATTGTGGGAATTTCAATTTCTTTTTTTGTGTGCTCTGTCTCAGTATATTAAAAAGAAAGAAAATGGTCAGTGTTTCCGTGCTAAAAGAAAAAAGAAAGAGAAATTGAAAGATAAGCCCGGGATTGCGGTGACAAATCCATTTTGCACACCTCATTGGAAGAAATATCGAACATCTACGCATGCCCTTATAATAGTATGCTGAAGTGATGTGATGCCTCTGTGTTGTGTGTTCTGTGTTTAAGACAAAAGTGTTTTTTTTTTGTTTTTTCTATTGGTTTACATCTTGAGATGGATTCATCCATCACCTTCGATTGTGTTGTGCTGTGTGTTGTGTATGTGACTCTTGACTCTGTCCACCACAGTCCAAAGAAAAAGAGTAGTAATACGGTGACACGCCTACGTGTCACTTACACTCATTTGACACGGTCCACGTCAGCTTTTTTAAAAAAAAAACTGCAAAGTGATGGAGGGTAAAAGTGGAAAAACACCTAGGGTTTGTGTTTTGAGATTCGAAATCCCCATTTGAGTTTTCTTAAGAAACTCGAAATCCCCATTTGAGTTTTCAGATTCGAAATCCCCATCTTTTAGACACCTTAGTCGTTTGATTTTACGGTCCAGGTTTGGTCTTCGGATTTGTGTCGCGCGTTTCGTCTTCGGATTTGTGTCGCGCGTTTCCATCAAGAAACTGGATTTGTGTCGCGCGTTTGGTGTTCGGATTTTACGGTACAGGTTTTTGATTTTTTATTTTCTATTTACGGTACAGATTTGTGTAGTTTTTGTCGCAATGTAATTTTTTTGTACATCGGTTTATTGATGTAGGGTTGTGGGGGACCAATCTCTGATTTTTGGGTTGATGGGAGGTGGGGTTGGTTTGTTGGTGATGTGTTCTATGTTGGAGGCGGGGTTGGGGTTGCTTTGCTGGTAACGTGTTTTATGTAGGAGCTTTATGTGTGGTGCGACAGGAAGCAGAGTAGTAAAAAGGTTGAGTCTTTTGAGTTTCATTTTGACCCTAGGGTGTAGGCGTGATACGGGGTCGGTTTAAAATTGGGGAGGTGGTTTTTTAGACTTTTGAGTTTGTTTTTGTCGCTATGTCGTTGACTGAGGTTGGTTTTTAAGACCCTTTATGCATGCATGAGTTGAGTAACGAGCTGCAGGAAGTGGTTATGTTGTTAATCGTATGTGGTTAATGATTGTGTGGATAGTAGGAAAGCATTAAATACTCTGGGGAAGGGAATACATACATTTGTCATAGGGTAATCATGCAATCTTCAAGTTCACCAACATTTGTAAAATCTAACTCCTGCATCAATTGTCATAGGGTAATACATGCAAAACAATTAATTTCGTAAGAGCTGATTCCACAAGGACACTAGAAACAGAAAAAATGGACAAAGAAACTTTTGGTGTTAATCAAGCACTTAGCTCTATGAAAGAATACTCTATATTTAAATTCATAAATTAGATGAAACCATTCTCTACATAAAATCCAAGGAGTTATAAATAACAGTGGCCAAACACCATATACAAACCACAAACAACATAATCACGCAATATATCTAGGGGCAAACAGGGCACAATGCAAAATGCTAATACAACTGACCAAGAAAGGGCAACCTAGTAGTGATAGAAATAAAATATATGTGATGGATTCCAAAGCAAATTTATCTCTCAGTAAAAAACAGTGGATGCAGGTACATAACATATACAATACATAAATTAAAAATAAAATGGTGCCAGAAGCAAATGTATGAAAAATTCAGGACACCTTAAACTGATGTTCAACTCTCATGACAATATTTCCCTTTTTCTAACGCAAAAAAAATATCATCAAACACAAAATAATTAAGGAACATAGAGGGAGCGAATGCAGCATGGACAGGGAGTTTTCGGACTATAACAAAAAGGGGAATCATTTCAATCAGTTCATGGGAAGTAGCTCCAGCATTGGCGCCAAGACAGTTAGAAACGTTTGCGTTGCATTTCGTGCTGCTGCTGAGCAGAATAACCGTGCTGGGTGGGTGCCATTTTGCAAACTATTCCAATCACTATTCCCTCTGATTTCGTGGAACTTTTTCACTCTCTAGCTCTCCATCGACACTACCCGGCTTTTGCACCAAAGTAGGCAAATATGCCTTCTTTATTACCAAAATAGGCAAAATTTGACCGAAAGTGAAGTCGTGGGGGGCCAAAACGACTTCAAAAGAAGAAGTCGTGCCCCCCCTGCACGACTTCACACTGTTCATAGGTACAGTGTTGAAGTCGTGCATCCCAAAAACGACTTCTGGATCCTGTAATCGATTACATTGATTTGGTAATCGATTACAGAGTGTTGAAACTTTCTGAAAGAATCGCGCGCCCGGGCGCGGACGATCTGTATGTGGACGAGCGTTCACTGAAAATGGACGAGCGTCCACTTCTCCTGCCGAGCGTCCACTGAGCGCATCTCGACGAGCGTCCTCTTAGCTAGATGGACGAACGTCCTCTTAGCTTTCTGGACGAGCGTTCTCTCTGCCTGGCTGGACGAGCGTCCTCTTCTTCCTGGCTGGACGAGCGTCCTCTTCTGCCTGGCTGGACGAGCGTCCTATTCTGCCTGGACGAGCGTCCGCTTCTGCCTGGACGAGCGTCTCTTCCGCCTTGCACCAAAAGTGGACGCTCGGCAGGAGAAGTGGACGCTCGTCCATTTGCATTGAACGCTCGTCCATTTTCAGTCTTGCAGGGGTCAGGATTTCAACATTGTGTAATCGATTACCAAAAAATGGTAATCGATTACAGGACCCAGAAGTCGTTTTTGGGGTGCACGACTTCAACACTGTTGCTATGAACAGTGTGAAGTCGTGCAGGAGGGGCACGACTTCTTCATTTGAAGTCGTTTGGGCCCCTCACGACTTCCCCATTTTCGTAATATGGTTTGAATTTGCCCATTTTGGTAATATTAGAGGCATATTTGCCTACTTTGGTGCAAAAGCCACACTACCCTTTTTCCATTTCTTCTAATCATCTCACACTTCATCCATTTATTGCAATATTCCCTTTTGCAAATAAGCAAACCAAGCCCAAAAACACTAAGGACAGTAAATAATCCTACAAGTTTGCCCAATCCAGAATTTTATCTCTCACGACATTTCCCCCTTTAGTCTAGGGTTTCCGATAATATACCAAAAATAAAAACAAAGATAGACAAATTATGAGAAAAGAACAAAGGAACAACAGTATCATACTTTATATTATTCAAACGGTACAAAGGGGAGAAATAAGAAAGGGGACAAACCTTCCGCGCTCCACATCGACCACGTCCGGTACGAACTTTGCCTTCGGCTACACCTTCGCTGGTACAAACTTTTCCTATCACGTCCAGCCTCCGATGGCAGCAATGGAGTAGGGTTTGTGTTTTCTCCCTCGATCTCTCTCGTTCTCTCGTTATCTCTCGTTCTCTCTCAATCCTAACCCTAGCTCGAACATTTGAAATTTGAAATCCCACACATCCTAAGCCAGCAAGTTAACTCGAGCGTCTTCGAAATTTGAAATCCGGCTTTGTTACCAAAGTAGGCAAAAATGTGGTATTTATTACCAAAGTAGGGCAAAAATTGACTAAAAGTGAAGTCGTGGGGGATCCAAACAACTTCAAATGAAGAAGTCGTGACCCCCCTGCACGACTTCACACTGTTCATAGCAACAGTGTTGAAGTCGTGCACCCCAAAAACGACTTCTGGGTCCTGTAATCGATTACCATTTTTTGGTAATCGATTACACAATGTTGAAATCCTGACCCATGCAAGACTGAAAATGGACGAGCGTTCACTGAAAATGGACGAGCGTCCACTTCTTCTGCCGAGCGTCCACTGAGCGCATCTCGACGACGCTCGTCCAGACAGGCAGAGAGAACGCTCGTCCAGAAAGCTAAGAGGACGTTCGTCCATCTAGCTAAGTGGACGCTCGGCAGGAGAAGTGGACGCTCGTCCATTTTCAGTGAACGCTCGTCCATTTTCAGTCTTGCAGGGGTCAGGATTTCAACATTGTGTAATCGATTACCAAAGAATGGTAATCGATTACAGGACCCAGAAGTCGTTTTTGGGGTGCACGACTTCAACACTGTTGCTATGAACAGTGTGAAGTCGTGCAGGAGGGGCACGACTTCTTCATTTGAAGTCGTTTGGGCCCCTCACGACTTCCCCATTTTCGTAAATTTGGTTGAATTTGCCCATTTTGGTAATATTATAGGCAAATATGCCTAGTTTGGTGCAAAAACCTTTGAAATCCCACACACAGATCCTAAGCCAGCAAGTGAAACGCAACGTTTCATTTACTTTTTTACAAGCCAACTCAGCACAGCAAATGACCAAACTATCCTTCATGATGTTGACAGTTTTCGGGGCCCACCGCGTGTCAAATGAATGTAATTTGCTTTAACCGTGTCAAAGAATCATTTTTGAAAGAAAAAGTAGCTTTCAACCCTGTACTGGAATGGTGTATATTTTATTCTGGTTTTAAATCTTGTACACAAAATTAATGTAGTTTAATTGTCATTAAAAAATGTTTAAATTTTTTAACGGTTTGTACATGTGTACATTTACTTTTCGTATTTCCACGTCCAAGAACTAGATCTCTTCAGCAGCCAACAGACACAGAATTTACAAGACCGGTTTTTGCTCCTTATCTTAAGCTTCTGTAAAAGTTTTATCTCGCCTTCACACAACATTGCCACCAACCATTTGCTGTAGTTTTTTTGGTTTTTCAAATCTTGGGGTTGTTGAAAGTTTTGAACTTTCTTGATTCAATTGCAAGTATGGTGTGAAACCCTAAATAATTAGCAGTAATGATTCCTTGTCACATCCAATTAATACACCCCATAATTCATGCTTATCTCATTAAAACACACTATCAAATCTGCTAAACCCCCTGCTGTGCACTGAAACCGAGCCACCTCATCCTCTGAAACACGCACCACGTCACACCCTTAGTGCATTAAAAACGCACTAAACTCTGCATGCACACACGCCACTTGTCACGTTGGAAGCTTCCAATTCAGAGTTTGGTATGCAGGTGTCAGCTTGGTAGACGTTCGTTCAAACGAACGTGAGTTAAACAAAATCAGATTTCGAAAACTCTTTCTCTCACCTGCACCACTCATCTTCTTCCTCGGCTTTGTTACCAAAGTAGGCAAAAATGTGGTATTTATTACCAAAGTAGGCAAAAATTGACTAAAAGTGAAGTCGTGGGGGGTCCAAACAACTTCAAATGAAGAAGTCGTGACCCCCCTGCACGACTTCACACTGTTCATAGCAACAGTGTTGAAGTCGTGCACCCCAAAAACGACTTCTGGGTCCTGTAATCGATTACCATTTTTTGGTAATCGATTACACAATGTTGAAATCCTGACCCCTGCAAGACTGAAAATGGACGAGCGTTCACTGAAAATGGACGAGCGTCCACTTCTCCTGCCGAGCGTCCACTGAGCGCATCTCGACGACGCTCGTCCAGACAGGCAGAGAGAACGCTCGTCCAGAAAGCTAAGAGGACGTTCGTCCATCTAGCTAAGTGGACGCTCGGCAGGAGAAGTGGACGCTCGTCCATTTTCAGTCTTGCAGGGGTCAGGATTTCAACATTGTGTAATCGATTACCAAAAAATGGTAATCGATTACAGGACCCAGAAGTCGTTTTTGGGGTGCACGACTTCAACACTGTTGCTATGAACAGTGTGAAGTCGTGCAGGAGGGGCACGACTTCTTCATTTGAAGTCGTTTGGGCCCCTCACGACTTCCCCATTTTCGTAAATTTGGTTGAATTTGCCCATTTTGGTAATATTATAGGCAAATATGCCTAGTTTGGTGCAAAAACCTTCTTCCTCAGAACTCACCACAGTCCAAAGAAAAAGTAGCTTTCAACCCTGTACTGGAATGGTGTATATTTTATTCTGGTTTTAAATCTTGTACACAAAATTAATGTAGTTTAATTGTCATTAAAAAATGTTTAAATTTTTTAACGGTTTTTACATGTGTACATTTACTTTTCGTATTTCCACGTCCAAGAACTAGATCTCTTCAGCAGCCAACAGACACAGAATTTACAAGACCGGTTTTTGCTCCTTATCTTAAGCTTCTGTAAAAGTTTTATCTCGCCTTCACACAACATTGCCACCTACCATTTGCTGTAGTTTTTTTGGTTTTTCAAATCTTGGGGTTGTTGAAAGTTTTGAACTTTCTTGATTCAATTGCAAGTATGGTGTGAAACCCTAAATAATTAGCAGTAATGATTCCTTGTCACATCCAATTAATACACCCCATAATTCATGCTTATCTCATTAAAACACACTATCAAATCTGCTAAACCCCCTGCTGTGCACTGAAACCGAGCCACCTCATCCTCTGAAACACGCACCACGTCACACCCTCAGTGCATTAAAAACGCACTAAACTCTGCATGCACACACGCCACTTGTCACGTTGGAAGCTTCCAATTCAGAGTTTGGTATGCAGGTGTCAGCTTGGTAGACGTTCGTTCAAACGAACGTGAGTTAAATAAAATCAGATTTCGAAAACTCTTTCTCTCACCTGCACCACTCATCTTCTTTCTCAGAAACTCACCCTTTCATCTTCTCCAACTTCTCTCTAAAAAACCCTAAACTTCTCTCTACTGTAATCCTTACGGTTCTCCTCCAATCACGTTTTCAGCACCGTAGAAACGTCCGCTGCACTAAGAGCTATCCACTGGACCGAACAGCTTCAAGGACTGAAACTGGTAAGTCCTCTTCCCGTAGTTCGTCCTTAGGTTTCTGGAAAAATAGGGTTTCCAGTGCATGCAAGCATGTAATCTAAGTGTTCTGTATTCTGTGGTTAGATTTTGTTCTGGAAGAGTCAAGAACCTAAGCAAAACGTAGTTGGACGAAGCCATTTTTACATCTAGGACAAGTCTGATTTCCAAGCCGGGTAAGGGAAGCTTATGTGTTTAATTTATACTTGCATGTTGTGTAATCTGGATTGCATGTATTAAAAATATGATGTTTGAGCTGTATGGACGACCATTGTTATTGAATATGATCTCTGGTTTTGATTGATCTGTCATGAACGAGCACTGCTTGTATGTATTATATATGTTGTTGATTTTGATTGAAATGCATGTTGATTCGATTTCGTATGAATGGAGTATGGTTATTGTATAGTTGGAATGATTAAAATGTTGAGATCTATATGATGATGATATTTAAGGTGAATTAAATCTGGAATGAAAGTTATAAAGTTTAGAAATTAGAAATCTGGAAAATTCTGTTAAGGTTGAAAAATCTGAAACTTTAAATCTTCCCTTTGATAAAATGACGCTCGTCATCGTACGGTCATAGACCGTTCGGTTTTCCTTAAAATAACTTAGAATGGGATTCCTTCATTTGGAAAGAATTCTGCTCGTGAACGAGCGTCCCCAATTGAATGTCTGAGCGTTCGTTCAGCTCAGATGTTTATAAATATTTGAAACTTTATAAATAAGTAACGCTCGGTCTTATACTGAGCGTTCGTCCTAAAGAGCGCTCGATTCCATATTGAGCGTTCGTCCTAAAGAGCGCTCGATTCCATATTGAGCGTTCGTCCTAAAGAGCGCTCGGTTCCATATTGAGCGTTCGTCCTAAAGAGCGCTCGGCCTTTTGCCAAGCGTTCGTCATGATTTGTGCTCGGTCATATACCGAGCGTCCGCTTTAATAAAGAGTTCGGTCTTAAACCGAACGTTCGTCAACATCTTTAATTCCTTACTGAACGTAAATAGCGTTCGTCCAAACATTTGAAAAACTTATATTTGCGCGTCCGGTCTTTGACTGGTAGCCTGTTTCCTTTCGAATATAAAGTTCCTTATATATTCAAATATTCTCTTTAATGTCTATTCATCTAAATTGAGATAATCTGACTTCTTAGTATTTAAAAATATTCTGGAGTTGATCTTTTATTCTGAAGTCTTTATGATTTTAAGAAGTTCTTTTAAAATCCGGTTTTAACGTACGTCCTCTTTCTTTTGAAAATTGAACATCCGTCTTTTTCAGAGAGTGGAACAAAGAATGGAAATATTATAAACATGAAATGTCAATGTGTTCGAATACTGTATTAACTGATTATACGATTGTGGAAAATGAACGAGCGTTCCAAGGAGGAACGTCTCAGATGTGTTAAATGTGAAATTTGGTAAAGTATGAACCTGGATAAGTTAAGCCTCGCGGTCCATCCTGATATTCCGTGATACTCCTCTTCAAGTAGAAGGGGGTAGTCATGCGTGGGAATGGCAGGAGGCCCTAGTCCGCTTGAGTACTTTGGACAGATAGGGTTAACCTCGAGTGGCAGCTGTGAGATTAGATCAGTTACTACACCACTCGGGTGCAAGGACGCTTGTAACTACATGGTTCATACAGTCCGGACGGTCTGTCTTATATACGTATTTCTATGATTGCTAATTGATAAGTTACATGTTGTATGTGTGGATTTAAATGTAAATGTATGTGTTGATTGTATAAATTAAATATTATAAGCTTACCCTTGCATTTCCATTGTGTTGTCTACTGTCCATGTACATTCGTCTTGTCAAAATGCAATGATCATCCGTTGTGGGTGTGAGCAGATGGTGGTGCGTCCCTTGAACAAATGCTGGAAGAAGAAAATTTGGATGAAGCTAATCTGGTGGAAGTTGAAGTAAAGGCCGAGCCTTAGAGTGCTCGTTAGATTAGGACTGTAAATGTTAGTGTAGTTTGAACGTTCGGTCAAGTATTTTGTAAGGCCGTTCGTCTTAATCATCTATTCTTCTATTTTGACGTACGTTTTTTTATACATTTAAGAACGTTCGTTTTAGGTTTTCCTTGTATGCGTTTATGCGCGTTCTTTTGTACTGATGCCGTTCGGCTTTTAATCCTATTTTAATGTAAAGACTGTTTATGTTACTGTTAATTGTAATTAATTCTCAATTATGGTAATTACTGTATTTTGGGATGTTACATATGGTCTTGAATGCATACTTCTAAGAAAAGGGTACCTTTCAACTTTTTGAACGCTTCTTCTTCGTCATGTATGTATCTATGTACTTGATGAGCATGTGCTGCCTCGTGTCATTGGATGTGTGAATTTTCTTAACTCATTTCACAGAGGTCATGCATTATTCTGGCTCCTACTGCTGCTTCTCTCTGCATCCAAGACCTGGTGTCGGTTTAGACTTAGAATTCCTGATTCCGGATTGTTGAAGTAAGTAAACTTATTACCAGTGTTTGGTTAATGGGAGATTTATTATTCAGTATTCTCTTGAGATTTATTAGTGTTTGGTTTTGTAAAACCCTATATAATTAGCAAATATAATTCTGTGTTAAATCTTTGATCAAGGCTTATCTTAGTAAAATCCTCTTCAAATCTGCTTTTAATCTCTCTGCTGTGCACTGATATCGAGCCCCATCATTCTCTGAAACACGCACCACGTCACACACTCAGTGCATTAAAAACGCACCAAGCGCTGCATGCACGCATGCCACTTGTCACGATGGAAATTCTAAAGGCAGAAGTGGGAGTGCAGGTGTCATCACGCGAGACGCTAGTTCGTCTGGAATGAGAAGGAACAAAAATGAATTTTCGAAAACCCTTCCATTCACCTGCACCATTCATCTTCTTCCTCAGAAAACCAAACCTCTCATCTTCTCCAGCTTCTCTCTAAGAACCTTCATCTTCTCTCTACCCTTACTCACTTCTTTCAACTCCGATCAGTTTTCTGAAACCATAGAAACGTTCACGGGCCAGTAAGCTTCGTTTTGATCCGAACTTCTTTAGATCCTGTAACCGGTAAGTTTTCCAGCCATACCCTAGTTTTGGAGTTACTATGAACACTGTTTCAGTTGCATGCAAAGGATAAAAATCTGAGTTTCTGAGTTTTCTTTGGTTAGACTTAGTTAAGGAGCGTAAGGAAGAGCTTAACGGGTAGAAAGCCCTAGTTGGACTGATTCAAGTATACTGTTAAACGTTCACTGCAATCTGGGTAAGGGAAGCTTATATGTTTAATTTGTACTCGTTTGTTGTGAAATCTGGATTGCATGTGTGAAAAATATGAAGTTGAGCTGTTATGAATGGTTACTGATATCTGATATGAATTCTGGTTTGGATGGATCTGTCATGAACGAACACTGCTTGTATGAATTATATTTGATGTTGAATTTGATTTAAATGCATGTTGATTTGATTATGTATGAATGGAGTATGGTTATTATGTGGTTGGAATGATTAAAATGTCGAAATCTGTATGATGAGAATGTTTGAGGTGAATTAAATCTGGAAATGAAAGTATAAAGTTTATAAATTTGAAATCTGGAAAATTCTGTTAAGCTTGTGAAAATCTGAAATTTTAGATCATTCCCTTTGCTAAATGACGCTCGTCACTGTACGGTATTAGACCGTTCGGTTTTCATTAAAATAACTTAGATTGGAATTCTTTCATTTGGAAAGAATTCTGCTCGAGAACGAGCGTCCCCATTTTTGTGAATGAGTGTTCGGTTCAGCTCAGTATAGATAAATATTTGAAACTTTATAAATACGTGACGTTCGGCCTTAAGTCGAGCGTTCGTCCTCAATGACGTTCGGCCTTAAGTCGAGCGTTCGTCCTTAATGTTGTTCGACCTTGTGTCGAACGTTCGTTTTACAGAGCGTTCGTCATTATATTGAACGTTCGTCCCAATTGGCGCTCGGTCTTATACCGAAGCGTTCGTCCTAGATAGCGCTCGGTTTATACCAAGCGTTCGTTCTGATTTGTGCTCGGTCATTGACCCAGCGTTCGTCCAAGGAGGGTTCGGTTTTATAACTGAACGCTCGTCCTTATCATTGAATTCTGAGCGAACGTAACTGGCGTTCGTCCAAATTGTTAATTAACGTTCGTTCGTTGACTGGCAGTGTTGTTTTTCTGAAATCAAATCATATTTGGTTGTGTATCTAAATATTTTCTTACTGACTGTATCCTTTGGATTCTACCTGGAGTCTTTATACTTAAAATTTTTCTAAGTATCATCCATATCTTCTAAGATCAGTACCTTCAAAATTTTTAGTGTTGAAACGTATTAAGTGGATAAATGGTTCGTTTCTTTTGTTCAGAAACGAGGATGTAGGAGTACTGTAACATGTTAGTCCCTATTGATTGAGTGATGAACGTTCGTGAATTTAAGAGAGTGGAACACAGAATGAAAATGTGAATATGAGAAATGTTTAATATGGACGAATGATATTTTGAACGAATTATTGGAAATGGATTTTAACGAGCGTTCCAAGGAGGAACGTCTCAGATATGATTGATTATTGAAGTTTTGTAAAGTATGACTGTGGGCATGCTAATGCTGGCTTGGTCCATCCTGATATTCCGTGATACTCGTCTTCACGTAGAAGGGAGTACTCATATGTGGGAATGGCAGGAGGCTCTATTCCTTAGGGGTACTTTGGATAGAGTTAACCTCGAGTGGCAGCTGTCGAGTGCAATACAGTTACCACACCACTCGGGTGCAAGGACGCCTGTAGCTACACGGTTCATACAGTCCGGACGGTCTGTCTTTTATATACGTATCTATATGATTGTGGATTGATAAGTTTACATGTTGTTTGAGTGGATTGAATGGTAAATGTATGTGATGATTGTATAAATTAAATATTATAAGCTTACCCTTGCATTTCCATTGTGTTGTCTTGTATATGTACCTCCGTCTTGTCAAATGCAATGATCATCCGTTGTGGATGTGAGCAGATGATGGTACGTCCCTTGAGGAAGTGCTGGAAGAAGAAAATTTGGATGAAGCTAATCTGGTGGAAGTTGAAGTAAAGGCCGAGCCTTAGAGTGCTCGTTAGAATAGTACTGTGCGTGTTAGTATAGTATGAACGTTCGGCCAATTATTTTGTAAGGCCGTTCGTCTTAACCATCTCTGACTGTATTTTGTCGTACGTTAGTGAATTTATCTAAGAACGTTTACTCTTGGTTTCATTCGTATGCGTTATACGCGTTTCCTATACTGATGCCGTTCGGCTTTTGTTTCTGGATTAATGCAAAGACTGTTTATAATTACTGTTAATTGTAATTAATTCTGATTTATGGTGATTACTGTATTTTGGGATGTTACATTAGTGGTATCAGAGCAGTTTTGTTCTTTTAAGGAACACTGTAGGTTATGAGTGCACTACGTTTTTGCTGTGTGCTTATTATGTGTTAATGAGTTATTGTTTTAACTCTCGAACTTTACTAACGCTCGTTTTTCTCTAATCCAGAGAACTAATGGCGCCTAGACTTCCTCCTCCTCCCCAACCGAATGAGTCCGATACGTCCAGCAACACTAGGTTGTTGGAAACCGTAGTTGAACGACTGCATCAACAGAACACCACGTTGCTGGAGCAAAACGCTACTCTGATGCAGCAAAACCAAGCTGCTATGCAAGGCTTGGAGGCCTCGCGTGTAAATTCTGAAAACACGCAAAGGCAATTGATGGAGATCTTGGCTGTCACTAGAGGTGCGCCTGGAGCTTCTTCTTCTAACGCTGCCCCGCCTACTGCAGAATGGAGTTTGGAGAGCTTTCTTCAACATCATCCTTCCAAGTTTAATGGAAAATGCCTTCCTGATGAGGCAGATCATTGGCTGCGGGACATTGAGAAGATTTATAATGCAAAGAGGTGCCAGGACGACAACAGATTGGCGTTTACTGAGTACTTGTTGACTGGTGAGGCCAGCCACTGGTGGACGAGTGTGAAGGCTATCCTGACCGACACTCATGCTCCTATCACATGGGAGGTTTTCAGAAACAAATTTTATGAAGAGTATTTCCCAGACAGCGTTCGCTATGCTAAGGAAGTAGAGTTTCTTCAGTTGGTGCAAGGGGGAAAATCTGTATCAGAGTACACCAATGCTTTCAAACAGTTGTTGAGGTTTAATACTATGGCCACTAGTGAAGAGTGGCAGTGTAGGAAATTTGAGAATGGATTAAGGAGCGACTTGAAGGTGTTGATATCAAGTTTATGCATTCGGTCATTTCCTGCCATGGTGGAAAGAGCCAAGGTACTGGAGAAGAATATGGCAGAAGTGGAACGACAAAAGAAGCAGCCACAGGTGACTAGAGGACCGATTGTATCCAGGGGTACTGCCAACATGAGAAGTACTCCTTACGCTCGTCCAAGTCAGTCAAATGCAAGTGGATCACGAGCGTTGATCACTGCCGGGCAGCCAGGAAGCGTTACTTGTTTCCAGTGTGGAGGACCACACTATCGTTCGTCTTGCCCTCAACTTATGGGAGGAAAATTCTGCACTCGATGTAGAAGAAGTGGGCACTTGGAGAGTGAGTGCAACATGGGTGGACGAGCTGTGTTGAGGCCACCGAATGCTGGCAGAAATCAGGCTAGAGGAGGACGAGCCCAAGCAGCTGGACGCGTGTATGCGATTACTGGTGCAGAGGCAGCCAATTCAGGTACACTCATCATCAGCACCTGCCTTGTGTTTGGTACCTCTTGTTGCGTGTTGTTTGATTCGGGAGCAACGCATTCCTTCATCTCGAAGGCGTGCGTTTGCAAACTGGGATTAGAAGTGAGGGAAATGTCTTTTGATCTGGTGGTGTCAACACCAGCAGCGGGAGAGGTTAGGACGTCCACTATGTGCGTCCGGTGTCCTGTTGAAGTAGAAGGGCGTAAGTACAAGGTTAACCTCATCTGCCTACCTCTACAAGGTTTGGAGGTGATTCTAGGAATGGATTGGTTGGCTACCAATCACATTCTCATAGATTGTGGGAAGAAAGAGTTGGTGTTTCCGGAAGAAGAGAGTGAAGAGTTGAATGTAACGCTCGGCCAGTTAAAGGAGGATATAATGGAAGGTGCGAGCTGCTTCTTGATCTTGACACATGAAGATCAAGAGCTTGGAGAATTGAGGCGTGAACGAACGTCCGTCATGGGCAGTAAAGAACGAACGTTAATTATGGAGGAGTTTTCAGACGTTTTTCCAGAAGAAATTCCAGGGTTGCCTCCTGTGCGTGAGGTGGAATTCACCATAGACCTGGTGACCACGGCAGCCCCTATATCTGTTCAACCTTACCGAATGGCGCCTGCAGAATTGGTTGAACTTAAGAAGCAGATTGAAGAGCTCTTGGACAAACAATTTATCAGACCGAGCGTGTCACCATGGGGAGCGCCTGTGCTCTTGGTGAAAAAGAAGGATGGTAGCTCTCGTTTGTGCATAGATTACAGACAATTGAACAAGCTGACCATCAAAAACAAGTACCCCTTACCAAGGATAGACGACCTGCTGGATCAATTGCATGGGGCCACTGTGTTCTCGAAAATTGACTTGCGGTCTGGATATCATCAGATTAGAGTGAAGGAGGATGACATTCAGAAGACTGCTTTTAGGTCTCGTTATGGACACTACGAGTATGTAGTGATGCCGTTCGGTGTGACAAACGCTCCAGCCATCTTCATGGATTACATGAACCGCGTGTTTAGACCTTACTTGGACAAGTTTGTGGTCGTTTTTATAGATGATATACTCATCTACTCTAAGACCAATGACGAACATGAAGAACACTTAAGGGCAGTGCTGAGCATATTGAGGGAGAAGGAGTTGTATGCTAAACTGTCCAAGTGTGAATTCTGGATGGAGGAGGTGCAGTTTCTTGGACATATTGTGTCCGCTGGAGGGATCTCGGTAGATCCAGCAAAGGTACGTGCAGTTATGGAATGGGAACGTCCGCGTTCAGTCACGGAGGTGAGAAGCTTCGTTGGTCTTGCGGGCTACTATAGGCGTTTCATTGAAGGGTTTTCCAAGATAGTAGCACCGCTGACACAGCTTACAAGGAAGGACCAGCCTTTTGTTTGGACTGACTTGTGTGAGGAACGTTTCCAGGAGTTGAAAGTGAAGTTAACGAGCGCTCCTGTACTGGTCATTCCGGACACGTCCAAGCCCTTTGAAGTTTACTGTGATGCATCTCATCAAGGGTTGGGCTGTGTGCTTATGCAGGAGAAGCGGGCAGTAGCGTACGCATCTCGCCAATTGAAAATTCATGAGAGGAACTACCCCACACACGACCTGGAACTGGCAGCGGTTGTGTTCGCATTGAAGATTTGGAGGCATTACCTATACGGATCCACATTCCAAGTCTTCAGTGACCACAAGAGCCTCAAGTATTTATTTGATCAAAAGGAATTGAACATGAGGCAGAGGCGTTGGTTGGAATTTCTGAAAGACTATGAGTTTGAGCTGTTGTATCATCCTGGGAAGGCCAATGTGGTGGCGGACGCACTAAGCAGGAAGGCAGTGCATGTCTCGGTTATGATGGTGAAAGAGTTAAGCTTAGTGGAGAGCTTTAGGGATTTAAGGTTGCAGTTTGAGTTAGAACCGAGCAGCATCAAGTGCTGCAACCTTAGAATATCAAGTAATGTGTTTGATCGAATCTGGAAGAAGCAGCGTGAGGATGAAGATCTGGTGAAGATATTAAACGCGCTGGTTTCAAATAAAGATAAGGACTTCAACACAGGAACGGACGGCATGCTGCGTTACAAGGGTAGGACGTGCGTTCCTAACGATGGCGAGCTGAAGCGGATTATTTTGGAGGAAGCTCATCACAGTCGTCTTAGCATGCACCCTGGCATGACTAAGATGTATCAAGACCTACGAAAATCGTTTTGGTGGCCTGGAATGAAGAGTGATGTAGCACGATTTGTAGCGTCTTGCTTAACTTGCCAGCGTGCTAAGGCCGAACACCAACGACCAGGTGGTTTGCTTCAACCACTGGAAATTCCTGAATGGAAGTGGGACAGCATTTCCATGGACTTCGTGACTCATCTACCACGAACGGTGAGGAATCATGATTCAATCTGGGTGATCGTGGACAGATTAACGAAGAGCGCACACTTCTTGGCCGTGAACCTGAAGATGTCAATGACTAATTTGGCCAAGTTGTATATTAATGAGATTGTTCGTCTGCATGGAGTACCTTCAAGCATAGTTTCTGACCGAGACACGAGATTCACCTCTCGGTTTTGGCAATCTTTACAAGGTGAATTGGGAAGCAAGCTGCAGATGAGTTCAGCATATCATCCGCAAACGGACGGTCAATCCGAACGTACTATTCAGACGCTAGAAGACCTACTGAGGACGTGCGTCCTAGATCACTTAGGCGCATGGGATGAGGTGCTGCCTCTTGTGGAATTCACGTATAACAACAGCTTTCAAGCTAGCATTGGGATGGCGCCGTTTGAAGCTCTCTATGGGAGGAAGTGCAGAACGCCACTTTGCTGGTTCCAAGAGGGAGAGAACGTGCTAACTGGACCTGAACTCATCCAGCAAACAACCGAGAAGGTTAAATTGATCCAAGATAGATTAAAGACGTCCTTGAGCAGGCAGAAATCCTATGCGGATAGAAGAAGAAGACCATTGGAATTCGCTGCAGGTGATCATGTATTTTTGAGGCTGAATCCGATCACTGGAGTAGGCAGAGTTGTTCGTCCAAAGAAGCTGTCTCCCAAGTTCATAGGGCCGTATCAAATATTGAAGAAGATTGGACCAGTAGCCTATGAACTCGCATTGCCTCCTCAGCTATCAAATCTGCATCCAGTCTTCCATGTGTCTCAGCTTAGGAGATACATAGCTAATCCTTCTCATGTCTTGGAGCTGGAAGACATTCAACTGCGTCCAGACCGAACGTTGGAGCTACAACCAGTCCGCATTGAAGATGAACGCACCAAGCTACATAAAGGAAAAGACATTCGTTTGGTGAAGATAGTGTGGGACGCTAAGACTGGAGATTCAACGTGGGAAGTGGAGAGTGCAATGAAGGATTTGTATCCGCACTTATTTGCTTGTAATTTCTGAATTTTCGAGGACGAAAATTTTTGTAGTTAGGGAGAATGTAAAACCCTATATAATTAGCAAATATAATTCTGTGTTAAATCTTTGATCAAGGCTTATCTTAGTAAAATCCTCTTCAAATCTGCTTTTAATCTCTCTGCTGTGCACTGATATCGAGCCCCATCATTCTCTGAAACACGCACCACGTCACACACTCAGTGCATTAAAAACGCACCAAGCGCTGCATGCACGCATGCCACTTGTCACGATGGAAATTCTAAAGGCAGAAGTGGGAGTGCAGGTGTCATCACGCGAGACGCTAGTTCGTCTGGAATGAGAAGGAACAAAAATGAATTTTCGAAAACCCTTCCATTCACCTGCACCATTCATCTTCTTCCTCAGAAAACCAAACCTCTCATCTTCTCCAGCTTCTCTCTAAGAACCTTCATCTTCTCTCTACCCTTACTCACTTCTTTCAACTCCGATCAGTTTTCTGAAACCATAGAAACGTTCACGGGCCAGTAAGCTTCGTTTTGATCCGAACTTCTTTAGATCCTGTAACCGGTAAGTTTTCCAGCCATACCCTAGTTTTGGAGTTACTATGAACACTGTTTCAGTTGCATGCAAAGGATAAAAATCTGAGTTTCTGAGTTTTCTTTGGTTAGACTTAGTTAAGGAGCGTAAGGAAGAGCTTAACGGGTAGAAAGCCCTAGTTGGACTGATTCAAGTATACTGTTAAACGTTCACTGCAATCCGGGTAAGGGAAGCTTATATGTTTAATTTGTACTCGTTTGTTGTGAAATCTGGATTGCATGTGTGAAAAATATGAAGTTGAGCTGTTATGAATGGTTACTGATATCTGATATGAATTCTGGTTTGGATGGATCTGTCATGAACGAACACTGCTTGTATGAATTATATTTGATGTTGAATTTGATTTAAATGCATGTTGATTTGATTATGTATGAATGGAGTATGGTTATTATGTGGTTGGAATGATTAAAATGTCGAAATCTGTATGATGAGAATGTTTGAGGTGAATTAAATCTGGAAATGAAAGTATAAAGTTTATAAATTTGAAATCTGGAAAATTCTGTTAAGCTTGTGAAAATCTGAAATTTTAGATCATTCCCTTTGCTAAATGACGCTCGTCACTGTACGGTATTAGACCGTTCGGTTTTCATTAAAATAACTTAGATTGGAATTCTTTCATTTGGAAAGAATTCTGCTCGAGAACGAGCGTCCCCATTTTTGTGAATGAGTGTTCGGTTCAGCTCAGTATAGATAAATATTTGAAACTTTATAAATACGTGACGTTCGGCCTTAAGTCGAGCGTTCGTCCTCAATGACGTTCGGCCTTAAGTCGAGCGTTCGTCCTTAATGTTGTTCGACCTTGTGTCGAACGTTCGTTTTACAGAGCGTTCGTCATTATATTGAACGTTCGTCCCAATTGGCGCTCGGTCTTATACCGAAGCGTTCGTCCTAGATAGCGCTCGGTTTATACCAAGCGTTCGTTCTGATTTGTGCTCGGTCATTGACCTAGCGTTCGTCCAAGGAGGGTTCGGTTTTATAACTGAACGCTCGTCCTTATCATTGAATTCTGAGCGAACGTAACTGGCGTTCGTCCAAATTGTTAATTAACGTTCGTTCGTTGACTGGCAGTGTTGTTTTTCTGAAATCAAATCATATTTGGTTGTGTATCTAAATATTTTCTTACTGACTGTATCCTTTGGATTCTACCTGGAGTCTTTATACTTAAAATTTTTCTAAGTATCATCCATATCTTCTAAGATCAGTACCTTCAAAATTTTTAGTGTTGAAACGTATTAAGTGGATAAATGGTTCGTTTCTTTTGTTCAGAAACGAGGATGTAGGAGTACTGTAACATGTTAGTCCCTATTGATTGAGTGATGAACGTTCGTGAATTTAAGAGAGTGGAACACAGAATGAAAATGTGAATATGAGAAATGTTTAATATGGACGAATGATATTTTGAACGAATTATTGGAAATGGATTTTAACGAGCGTTCCAAGGAGGAACGTCTCAGATATGATTGATTATTGAAGTTTTGTAAAGTATGACTGTGGGCATGCTAATGCTGGCTTGGTCCATCCTGATATTCCGTGATACTCGTCTTCACGTAGAAGGGAGTACTCATATGTGGGAATGGCAGGAGGCTCTATTCCTTAGGGGTACTTTGGATAGAGTTAACCTCGAGTGGCAGCTGTCGAGTGCAATACAGTTACCACACCACTCGGGTGCAAGGACGCCTGTAGCTACACGGTTCATACAGTCCGGACGGTCTGTCTTTTATATACGTATCTATATGATTGTGGATTGATAAGTTTACATGTTGTTTGAGTGGATTGAATGGTAAATGTATGTGATGATTGTATAAATTAAATATTATAAGCTTACCCTTGCATTTCCATTGTGTTGTCTTGTATATGTACCTCCGTCTTGTCAAATGCAATGATCATCCGTTGTGGATGTGAGCAGATGATGGTACGTCCCTTGAGGAAGTGCTGGAAGAAGAAAATTTGGATGAAGCTAATCTGGTGGAAGTTGAAGTAAAGGCCGAGCCTTAGAGTGCTCGTTAGAATAGTACTGTGCGTGTTAGTATAGTATGAACGTTCGGCCAATTATTTTGTAAGGCCGTTCGTCTTAACCATCTCTGACTGTATTTTGTCGTACGTTAGTGAATTTATCTAAGAACGTTTACTCTTGGTTTCATTCGTATGCGTTATACGCGTTTCCTATACTGATGCCGTTCGGCTTTTGTTTCTGGATTAATGCAAAGACTGTTTATAATTACTGTTAATTGTAATTAATTCTGATTTATGGTGATTACTGTATTTTGGGATGTTACAGGTTTTTCTTCCTTAATTTGAATTTTCCTGAAGAAATTATGGTGATTGTATTCTGCTTATATTAAAGAAAATTTTAATTTTATTACAGCTGTAATATATGTATGTGTGTGTATGTATATGTATGTATGCGTGCGTGATTTATTTATTTACTGATAGTTATTATGTTTTTTCAGTGTTTAATTGTCTTTTTCTGCTGTGAATCTGACAAGTTTTAAGGACATGTTTGGATGTGTACCAGGTAGATTGGTATTCAATTGCTAAATGTTCAGTGTAATGTTTCTGCTCTTGGCTTTCTGGAGTTTTCGTGGAATTCTATCACACATTCCAGATTCTTGTTTAAATAGGTCTATTGTTCCGTAGATCTGAATCATACCAGTGAGAAGAAATTTTCAGTGAAATTGGGTGTTGGGATTTTGGATTTAACTGACGAGGAGGCTAATTCACGTGTTTGTTACGGTATAGGTGTGAGGTGGAGACCCCTTCAATCCTCTGGCATTTGCATGTTCCGAATTTGAAAAGCTTAATAGGATTTTGCTGAAGAAATTGAGGATCTGCATTAATTTGAATGGGGCATTCTGCAGCCGTATGGGACTATAGAGCAGCAACTGAAATTACAAAGGACTGGAATGGAATTGATCAAGTTCTGCTTCGGACCCCAAGGTGTTCTTCGGCACGGGTGAGAAATTGTTCATTGCAAAACTGGTGTCGGTTTTAACATTTGGTAAAGTTATGATTTTAAAATTTACTATGACATCCAATGCGAATTCTTGATGTGGATAACTTGGTCTGTAAAGATATTTGTAGTTTGAGTAATTTAATTACTACGATTACTTAGATTAACTGTTTTTTCTCGAAATTAGGTAAGCTTACATGGGGCGCAGGTCACTTCATGGCGGAATGAGCACGGGGAAGAACTTCTATTCACAAGCAGCAAGGTATGTCTTTCAATTTTGATTGAAAATCAATTTGTACATTTTAAATTATATGAATTTTGTTAGTTGTCAGCGCTGATAAGGAAAACATGTCAATATTTCATAATCTTGCTTTCTGAACATTTTCATTTTAGGATAATCTGCATTATATTGCAACTGGCATGTGAAGGGCATTGGCCCAAATAATCAATAAATTTAAGAAGAGTTTGGATTTTGATGAATCATAGTATTCTATGCTGTCCATCAATCACATCGATGCAAGAGAAAAACAGGGAAGAATGGTGCATTGTAGTGCTTTTGTCCTTTGGAACCACTGGGGTTGAATACTGGTATAATGAAAAACTTTGACGGCAAAACCAACTTCTTAACTGATGCTTTTGTAGGAACACAGAACTTTAATCAATTATACTTTTTAAAGAGGCAAGTAGTAATAACTAACTGTTTTGTTTCCTTTTCCATTATCTGTAGGCAATTTTCAAGGCTCCAAAAGCAATTCGAGGAGGAATTCCCATGTGTTTTCCACAGGCAAGCTTATTCCTTTTCACGTTCATTTTATATAACTTGTAACATGCATACTTACATATCTTGAGCTGAATTTGTTTCACAGTTTGGAAACTGTGGATCGCTGGAGCAGCATGGTTTTGCAAGAAATAGAATGTGGGCAATTGATGAAAACCCTCCTCCTCTTCCTGGGAATGACTCCAGTGGGAAATCCTTCATTGACCTGGTGCTAAAATCATCTGAAGAAGATATGAAGTGCTGGCCACACAGGTATGAATAGCATGATGTGACAGTATAACAGGGATATCCACTCTCCATGTGTTTGATAATTTGAATCTGGCATATATGCACTCGATATTACTTTTTCCTGTGTTTGGCAGTAAATTTCAAGCAGTAGTAATCTAACGATTGTTTAATAATTGTACCAGTTTTGAATTCCGTCTTCGGGTGTCTCTTGCAGCAGATGGGGACCTGACTTTGATATCTAGAGTCAGGAATATAAATGGCAAGCCATTTAGTTTCTCATTCGCGGATCACACATACTTATTGGTTTCTGACATTAGGTATGGATAATTCTTTGTTGTACTTGGTCTGCATTCCCTTTTCTGAGTGTGTGGGATGATGTCCAACCATCATTTTTCTTTTCCATAGTAAATTGATTGCTGAACACTTGATGGGAGTTTTATTAGCACTAATGGTACTTCCTTGTTCAATATTTATAGTAGACAAATATATTTGGTTTTTGTTCTGAAACGTGTAGTTTCTGCATTTGCTGAATGCTTTAAATTGTGGGATTTTAACATTCAAGCAGATCTTAGAGGACTGTTTCTCTTCTTTAGAAACTAATAACAACTTACACTCTAATCATTTGAAACTAGCATGGATACTCTATATATTAGGTGGATTCTTCTCCGAATACTGGAATTATGAGTTTTATTCATGTCAGTTATCGGGAAATATGTAAACAAGTGATCAGTCGTAATGAAAGTACAAAGTTCTTACACAGCCTATAGAATTTGTAAGCATTTGAAGCAAACTACTGTTTGCAATGCTTGTTACCTATATAGATTCTTGTTTACATATTTTTACTTGAACTACCTCTCTTTTGATTGTTTTAGAACAGGAAATTTTATTTTAAGATTGACGATCATTATTAACGTCACATTAACAATTTTTATAGTGAGATAAGGATTGAAGGTCTGGAGACACTGGACTACCTAGACAACCTTTTCAAAAAAGAACGATTTACTGAACAAGGAGATGCAATAACATTTGAATCTGAGGTAAACCCTTCTAGGTTATATTGATGTTAACAAAATGTAGACATTTATAGTTCCATGCTGCAATTTAAGCTATTACTTCAGGTTGAGATAAATAGAGCACTATATTCCTGGCCTATGCTGCAGTTTTGTCAATCACACACAGTATCCACTACTAAAGTCTTTTGGTTTTGACACAATGAAGGCTAATGAAGATGTTTTTAATATCCATACTTCCTTCATGGCAGGCGGATCGAGTTTATCTTAGCTCTCCAAACATAATTGCAGTGCTAGATCATGAGAAGAAGCGAACATTTGTTATAAGGAAGGAAGGTCTCCCTGATGTTGGTAAGCTCTAAGTAGCAAATTTTTTCCACAAACAAAATACAAACGTAGATAAGGTTTCGAGTTGTAGAAAATATAAAATCAGTCCTTTTCATCTTAACTTTTATGGTGTGTTCAGCTGTGTGGAATCCATGGGAAAAGAAATCAAAATCCATGGTAGATTTTGGTGATGAAGAGTACAAACAGATGCTTTGTGTTGACGGGGCGGTGATAGAGAAACCGGTGAGCTTGAAGCCGGGAGAGGAATGGACCGGTCGGCTGCAGCTATCAGTTGTGCCATCAAGTTTTTGCAGTGACCGTCTTGGTCTTGACAGAAGTGGTCTTTGAGGAATTGTACAAAATGGGTCTGAGTTAATGCTGCTACTACATCCAGCAATGTAGCAGCATCTAGTTGTAGAAATAGTGCTGTTCAGTAGGAGTGTCAGGTTTTATGTTGTTATGATCTTAGGCTAGAAATAGTGCTTTATAGAGGCCTATGTTTTTTGTGAGAATGGCTTTCAAGTGTTACCAGGTCATTAGTCAGTTGGTTCCTTCCGTTCTGCTATGGATGCTCCTTCTTTAAGCATTAGATTTGTTGAGTTGGTGCCGAGTTTATTCTCTCCATGGATTTGATGATATGTTCCACGGCATGGATAATTTAGCTTTGGTGTTCCAATTTGCTTATATTGGATGGTTACGGCTATGATCTGCCTCTCATGACAGAGATAAAACGAGTGATTAGTGGACAATGTGATCATGCATCTTTTTTTGGCATTTTCCATTTTACAGTGATACGTGCATAATTCAATAACCTTCACATAAATTTTGTATACTCTCACTGTTTTTATTTCATGGTTAGTTGGCTGAATTATGCTATAAATGGCTTTTAAAGTAATCTAGAAGTCAATATTTTTATTATAAATGATGTTTACAATTGAATGACATTGTCAAGAATTCTGATGTTGACTGTGATGTAATTGAATTCATGTCTGTATTCAATAAAGTGGGTCAAAAGTGGTGCGTCAAAAAGCAATAGCACTTCTCCTGCTTGAGATTCGAGACATTGCGGTTGGTTATTCAAACTATGAATCGGTATTTACTTTTTTCCAACTGAGCTTCATATGTTCATCTGCACTTATAATTATCTTAATTTTTTCATCATTTACCAGTGGTTTCTTTTAAGAGGTAAAATTTTTGTGTTCAATTATATTCTCGTTATATCACTCTCCATTCATAATTCTCATAACTTCAAACTTATTTTTATAAATAGTTAGTATTATAATATATTTTTTAATGAAGTCTGGTATTAGTTGAAAACAAACTCAACCATCAAAATACTTTCCTTTACCATAGAAATAATCCTAAAATTCTCTTGATCATTAACTTTCAGGTTAACTTTTTCTGTGAAATTTTTTTCCCAGAAAAATTAACATTTTTCCATACAATATTATTACTTCAAATACTTTTTTTTCTTCTAAATCTGTATTAGTGATGTTTCAAACTTACAGTATTCAACTCTACCAAAAAACTTCAGTATTCCGCTCTAGCATACGTATTTAAAAGAAATAAAAAAATGTTAACTTAATTAAATTACTTTATATTTACCAGGATTTAGAAATTACTATAAATTATTTACTTTTTATATTTACATAATTAATCAGTTTAACTCGTTATATCAAGACTTTAACTGCAATACAAACATTTAACACCAAAGCTGTCTTTATCAAACTGTATCGTACCCAAAAAGGAAATTTAGGAAACTAACCATTGAAATTAGTTAGCAATTAAATTGTCAATACTGATGTCATTGCTTTTTCTGAGGATGCAATCACCATGTACACACACTCCACCAACCCACTGATTATTTCGATTCTAACTTCAATCATTAATTCTTCATTCGTTGAAGTGTCAGATCATTAGTTCCATTCTACACGTCTTATTTTGGGGGATTGGTGGAAATTCAGAAAGTGGTCCCAAAATAAATCATAATTTTGCTACCTTTTATTCATAGTGATAAGGTGACAGAAATGAGAAACGAATTCTACAACAATTTTCCGTTTTATTCAGCACCGTATGCTAAAAACAAAATTGTTCCACGTAAATACAAGAGAATTCTCCTCCATAACCAAAAAAAAGCACAAATGCTGAAAGAACGGACCTACAAATCTGGAAAACCGTGACCACAGGTAATAATAATCATAGCATCAGTTTCTGCTATAAAAACTATACACCTCGTCGATACTCCAGTTGCTTTGTGTTCTCCAGCAAAATCTGTCAGCCAACAAAGAAACAGGATTTAAGCAGTGAAATTAATGTAAAACTTGTTTGGACTCCTCTTAGTATAATCACAAAAGTGTCAGCAGGTTCTTACTTCTCGAATGTAGTTTGCTATTGCTTTGCAGCCTTCGATTGCCAGTTGCATAACATTTTCCAAAATGTCAATTGGTAGTTTAGAATCCATCTATAGACAGTAACAACAGTAATTAGTGCAAATAAAATTAAACTAGGAGCTTTTCCATTCTAAACTACGGAATATGGCAGGGAGTGAACGAATGAAATAAGCTGGATGAGAAAAGAAAAGCATTGCATGCTTTTCATAATAATGATAGTAGTAAATTTCTGATTAAAACTTTGAAGGTTCACAATCTCAACCAGCCTTTACATAGTGGCACGTGTTCGAAACAAATTTAACTCCATAATATCAATCTAAGAATGAGAGCAATAAACTGACTGATAAACTGTCATTGGAAAATATCTATGCCAGCCCCATCAAATGAAGTTACCCTCCCTCTCTGTTTTGTGGACCATACATGAATTTCATCCTATAATAAGGTGGCGGAAAGAATATATCAACTATATTTCTTCAGTCAAAATTTAAAGTATCAACAAAAGATCTGCAACTAAAAAAGTAAAAGATGCTGAACTGGAATTCCAAATAAAGAGTTACCAAGTATGATACTAGTGAAAATTAAGTTACACTTGATCAAACATTAACTCAGACTAAAAAGAAGATTTGTCATAACATAACTCCATCAAAGGGTACAACAGCAAATCACTCTATCAGGAACCTTCGTAAGAAGTATCTGTTGATTAAAAAACAACTGATATTTGAAAAAAGATTCATGTGTACAGCAAACTATTAAGTTGTTAAATCTGAGGCGAGCTTAGATAAGCTTCTTTTGGGGATTTCCGAACATGCACCTATTCCCTCGAGTAATCAAGGGTTAAAACTCTACTGTTCTCTCCAAAATCTCTAATAACAAGAACATTTTTTGAAGGAAGAGGAATTACAGCTTCAACACCACCAGACTCTTTACTACGTGAGTACCAATGATTGAGAGAGCAATAAAAAGTTTTCCTTTCTGTTGAACTAATTTACCTGGTTGACTACACAATAGATACAGAGAAAATAACAAGACATGAATTAACCTGAAGCAGTGTTACTTTATCCAACTTTGGCAGAATTCCTAGGGTTACATCAGGACCTCCAGCACTGTCTTCTACATAGTTCAAATCTGTACACATTCAGAAACCTTTAATAATTAGGGCAGCTCGTGCATCAGAAGTAGACAGAAACAAAACAGACATACCACACTTGTATTTAGCCAGTTCAAATTTAGAGTAAATACAGATATATACCAAGCAGACTTGTGCTGTTAAGGTATCCGGCACTGCAGGATGTTACAAGATCACGCATAGGGATCCCAGCATCGGCAAGGGCCAAAGTTGCAGCATTTATATAAGCAGATCTAGTTCCTATAAAAGACATGTCAACATCACCCAAAATTAATGTACATATTAAATGAGTAAAGAGAGAAAATAAAATGGCAATGACAGAAGAGAATCACAAGATCCCATTATCAAGTCTTAGTTACCTCCATCTGCTTGGAGAACTTGGACATATATATCTATCTGCAAATTTAATAAGTAAAACATTAGGGAGGACTAGGGGAAAGCAAAGCACATGACAAAATAAGTTCTTAATGTGTAATAAAACCTGAGATCGAGGCAATAGATGTGTCAATATAGATGCTTCCATGGTTTGCCGAATAACCAGGGAAATTTCAGTTGATCTCCTGTAGAATGAGAACTTCAAATCACGTAGTAAAAAATAAGAAGTGATCCTATTATCCTTCTGTAAGAGAATACAATGAGAACCATATTAAAACTATGAAGGAAAAGCAAAACAGGATAACATTTATATCTGCAAACATTGATGGTTAAGCCATTCAAAACTATTCAGTGAGTTTTGGCCAAAGATTACTCAAAAAAGTCAAAGCTTGCAAAAAAGATTAAAAATGAGAAAAGGCAGTAAAAGGGTGCATGGGGTTAAGCTTTTCATTGTTTTATGATACATAACCCATTGCTGAGCCTGTAGTCAGCTATATCAAAGGCATAGAGCAGCCAGCCCCAAAAACACTACAATACGTTAGTGGATAGCAAGATAGTTGTTACATAGAAAATTATGAATGCAAGATTAAAAAAAAAAATTATACTGTATCACATGAACAAATGCAATATATATATATATATATATATATATATTACTAATTAATAATCAAAATTTATACTCTAAAAGTCTAAACATGCATTACCACCATTGCTATTAAATTCTTACCTCAGTAAAAAGATCAAAAAGTCCAATTTACAAATTACAAGGCACTCTTAAGATAGATTCTACTAATGCAACATTCACTATCATCCTAGTAGTCTATGCTCCAATACCATTTTGATAAGTATAAAACTACGAATATATAAAAAATAAGTGAAAGGTCAAAAAGAATAGGAAGTTAAACAAAAGCAAGTAAATGAGCAAAACCTGTCACCCTTTGATTTCCTCATGCGATCTCCAGTGCTAAAATTAGCCATGCTGTACTCACACCGAACCTATAGACATACATTGCACATAAGCAACAATTAAGTTTTTGTTACAATTCATATAAATACAGACAACATAACTTAGAAAAAAAAAACTACCAGAGCATGGTTGGTTATTTGGCTTCTATTTTGCACCTGAAATGCAGAGAAGTTACTAAAGAAAAACAGCAAATCATCTAAAGCTCAACTACAACATCAAAGTTTTTTAAATGTCTAAACCAACTAACACTGAAAAAGGATAGTTAACAATCCTTAAATTACATAGACAATTTTCATTAGCAAGGTAAATAATTAAACAGTACCTCTCTAGGGCCATAGACAGCAGCAATAACTTTTGTATTACCCATCTCAAACATGGCAGAACTGTTTTCAAAATAAAAAAACTTTATGGTCAAATGCTTCAAATGATATCACAACTTAATTTTCTAAAAAGCTAAAATTCATTTACCCATCTGCTTTGGATACAGCACCAATTTCTGCACGAATTTGTCGCATCTACAATATACCATAAAGAGAGGAGAAAAAGTTAAAGGCAAAAGATCAGTAGAGAAAGAAATATAAAATCATAGATTTAGATCCTCTGCATTGAAGGAATAACACTTTAGAGGATAAACTGCAGTAATAGTCATTGAGATTTTAATAACTTCATAGTTTCTTATACATGTACATATATTTTATCACACTCTTAAATACTAAATTTTTAATAAATAGTAATAACTTCACCTTATCCTCTAAAGTGCATCTCCTCATTTTAAATAGTCGAATCCCAAAATCATGTCCAAATCACAGCTGTTAAATAGGACTGAATTCCATAGGCCAGACCTTAAAATGCTGCTTTCAATTAGCTCATTTTGTCATAGGACCAAGTTCATATATCTCACTAAAAAAGGTTGGTTAGACATCCTTAGGGTTAGAACCCTCCATTTTCTTACTTTTATCATTTGGCAAACTACAACATTTGTAGCTTTTAAGTGATAGGTTTTAATGTTTATCAGAACTAAGGTTATTGACTGCTTCTAATCTGTTTATATGTTTTTTTGCAGTTCAAAATGTGCCCTTACACATTTCCATTACCCATGGCATGGCTCATCTATGTATAACCCATATGCAGAACTATCTGCAGATCTTATATATACTAATTAACATAAAGCTTCAGTAATTCATGACTATGTAAGAATTCATGTAGGATATTATTATTTATTAATACTCCGCATTTCATACGCTTCATGAGTATTCTTGAAAGATCTAAAGGAACCTTTTTTGGAATGAATATTAAGTGAAGAAAAAAAGGAGGAAAAAAAAAAGCCCAAGAAAAAAATAATAGCTGTACCTCCATGGGTCTGCGACCATCGAGTCGAAGTCCTTCTGGGCTGACGTATTCCATCCTCAGGTCAATCTATGGCAGAGACAAAAAGGAGACAAAGATGAGACATAAGCAGCTGGATTTTGTTTTATTTTGCTTTATATTCTTCGCTTCCAAAAAAAAATGATATTTTCTACTAAAGTTATTGAAACAAAATGGTGAGATTTTGCAGAATCTGTGTAAGGACTTGGATTTGAGTCAGCAAAAAGGGGATGACAAGTGGCAAAAGATGAGAGGTTGAGTACTTTAAAATAAAAATTGAAACATTGATTTTTAACTCATTCCTCTTGTCTGAGAAACCATTCCTCTTCCTGCAAGCTCTCTCCTCCCCCTATATCTTCTCCCTTTCCCTTCTTCACACTGAACCATTAAATTCTCGATTAGGTGCTGCCCCAACGATCACTTGCTTTATATTCTTCGCTTCCAAAAAAAAATGATATTTTCTACTAAAGTTATTGAAACAAAATGGTGAGATTTTGCAGAATCTGTGTAAGGACTTGGATTTGAGTCAGCAAAAAGGGGATGACAAGTGGCAAAAGATGAGAGGTTGAGTACTTTAAAATAAAAATTGAAACATTGATTTTTAACTCATTCCTCTTGTCTGAGAAACCATTCCTCTTCCTGCAAGCTCTCTCCTCCCCCTATATCTTCTCCCTTTCCCTTCTTCACACTGAACCATTAAATTCTCGATTAGGTGCTGCCCCAACGATCACAAAGTTGCGGGTCTTGCTCTTAGTCGATCAATTTCTCTAATCAGAACCGGTAAGAAAACCCCCTTTCTCATGTGCCCTAGGGTTGTAAGCATGTGATTGAACTTGTTGCATGCAACCCATTTCGTTTTCTTCCGTAATCTAGCTTCTATTGGGTTCTAAGATTCGTTTTCTATCATCAACCTCATTTGTTTACGTACTTACCTAGGCCTTTTATTAATTACATTAAATCTATATCATCATAAGTACACAAAGGGTCCCACCCCTTATTAATTCCAACGTACCAAAATCCCTCCCCTGTCAATGTCCTATTAATCCCACCATATGGCCCACATCATCTAGGCTAATTCAAATTTTTTTTAACACCAACGACTTACTACTTTTCAAACATACCTCTAAACCTAGTATCTACCATTCAACAACTGGAATAATTTTCAATAGGTTATTAATCTTGCCCAAATTCATTGCCACTTCCAAATGAAATAACCTTCAAATTCCATGGTCAACATTATCCTATTCAGCAACAGAGTTCATGCAGTCACAATAACTGATGTGTAGCATCTAATATGAAATCCAAAGATTAACCATTCATGTCATATTATAGTACTCACAACATTTATGATTGCACCGATCACACACAACCAAAGCATCCATAGCCAACTTATATTAACTATACATATAAAGAGACACAGTACATCGATCATGCAACTTTATTCAAACTTACCTATAACTCAGTTTTATTTACCTATACTACAACATTTATCATTTGATTATCATCCATCAATTGATTTAATGCATTTAAAAGTGACAGGACAACATTCCAATAACGCAATATTGCTCACAGCACCATGCTCTCTTCACTTTCAAGCACATTATTACAATACACATGGATTAAATCTTGGCATTTATCACTTCCACATTTAAAACATCTATTTCATGACTCCAGCAACAATTTTACACGATTTAACCCAATCATTCCACATTCTATCATCATTGTACATGTAGAACATAGTACACATATTCACTTTTATATTTCTTATCTCTAAGAAACAGGAAATAAAAAACATCAGTCACCAATCAAAATTGTACCAGTCTCCAAATAAACTGCCCAAGATAGCATCTAGTTAATTTCAGTCAACTTTAATCCATAAATACACTAACTATTAACCCATAAATAACCACTAGAATAGACAGGAAGGATGCACAATAGAGACACCCTTAATAGGTTAATGAGGCACCACGACAGGTACAAAGGCACTTTGTAATATCACATACAGGCAACACTCATCAAATAACATTTACTCACTACTAAAGCATTCACACCCAAGATGAAGTATGCACCAGCCAACATCCTCACATACAACCCAAATCTAATATACAATCTACCACAAGCAATTATGCACTCAACACAGGATACAACAACATTACATTAGTACAACTAGTCAGTAAGTTGAAGACTAATCTCACATCATACAAAAACACGACCTTTTCTTGTGGCAATTGAGCACGACGAGCAGTGGTGGAATAGAGAGCAGGGAATGAAAGAGCGCCACCTACCAACGAACCTCCATCAACATCCACACCACCAAACGTGCACCGTGAAACCGCAATGTTGAATCGACTGACCGCCACCACTCCTGACGTAAACGCCAACTTCCACGAGTCACCACCCTACCGCAAGCGCCACGAACCCTAGCCACCAACGAACCCACCTCCGCGTTAGGAACACAACAATGGCTTACGGTGACCAACCTCAACTTAGGGCAAAGACAGGGAAGGGGAGAGAGGGATCTCTAAAATTGGGGAGACGAGAGAAGGGGAGAGGGGGAATTCTGAAATTTGAGAATTTGGGGCAAAAAAACCCAAATTTCTGATTTAACCTATAACTGACATTACCGAAGGCCTACATGCCTTCGGTATATTATGTCCACAAAATTTTTCCGAAGGTCTAAAGGCCCTCGGTAAATAACCGTCGATAATAACGCTTTTTCCTGTAGTGACCTTAGTCATCATAAACATAAGCATTTATTTCATAAAATTCATCAAGACAAGCATCCTATCATGTTAAGACTCTAGACACGTCCGGACATAGAATGTATGTAGAGCTGGGGCGGGTTGTGCACTTGTGATGGCCTCTACTACTTTGCAAAGCCATTGCCGAGGGGTTCCACCCGACCATACACAAGGCTAGTCCGTTACCGCGGAATAGACCTCCAGTGATAGCGTCTACCCTAGGACCTCCCACTACTCCCACCACACGCGTCAATCCTCTCTAAGTGAGAATGAAAGACCGTTGGAGTGTTAGGAATAACCCCCCATATGGAAGCCTCTTACATTCATTCAATACACTAACTGATCCCACCGAGAGATCTAAATTTCCGATTCAATCCTACCATTTTAAATCTTATGATATTCCTTTTGGATCAACAATGTACATCATAAACCACTTATAACCATACACTTTCAACCAATCTGGATCACATGAAGATGCATTCATAAATTGTAACCGAAATATTTAAATAACATAACTTACTGGAATGAGAGAAAACATAACAGAAAATATCACCACTGGACGAACACTATTTGGACGAGCGCCAAGAGCCCTTGGGAGGACACTGTTTGAACGAACGTCCAAAACCCATTGGTCGGACACTGTTTGAACGAACGTCAAAATCCCTTGGGCGGACTTTGTTTGGACGAACGCTCAACGATCAAACATGAAGACCGAGCGCTAGCGATCACTAACCAATATCAAGACCGGACGCTTAAGATTCAACCCTAAGAATACAAACTTAAGGCTGAACGCTCACAATCGCAACTAAACCAAGGCCGAACGCCACCAACATGAACGCTCGCTATTACTTATGGACGCTCGCTACTAATTCAACCTCTGACCGAACGCTAATTAAACCATCAACTGAACGAACGCTACTAACCAACACCTGAGCGATCGTTACTAAACCATAACTTGAGCGATCGTTATTTAAACCAATGACCGAACGCTGTTAATATCATCCCCTAAGACCGAACGCTCCCCAGACAAGGACGAACGCTAATCAAACCAACATTTGACCGAACGTCACTCAGCACATGGCATGACCGAGCGTTCAAATCCGACATGGACGAACGGTCAGTTTGCGCATTCTGCAGAATTCTGCAGAATTATGCAGAATTCTGCAGAATGGTAACAGAACCTCCCTTTGACCATTTCTAACCACTTTTCTCAACTTCTTAGACTCTTAATTCTCGTTTTAGACTTAATTAAACTTGTCCAACTGATTCTAAGCATTCCTACTACCATTTTTAAGTGATTAAAGTTCACTTTCAGCTCCAAAACACTAACTTCAACAACTTAGGGACCCAAATTTGATTCTACTACTTGGAACATGTTTCCGACCACTCTTATGTTTCTAACAAGTCACAATGGACTTGTCTAGGCTGCCCAAACAGTCCAGGAACACTGCAGCCTTCATTTACTCAAAATCCCTACCTCACTTCCTCTAAAATGGCCTAAAATTGACCCTAAAGACACTTTATTTCCTTTCTAACAGCACTACCATAGAATTTTCACGCTAAAACAGTTCCAACATACACAATTCCATCATTCTAAGTCATTCCAAACAGTTTATAGACATCAATCACCAAATACACATAACACACACTTCCATACATGCATTTCAAGTTTAGCTAGAACCAAGTTCATGCTTCCACCACAAACCACTACAAATTTTATCATGCATTCACTCCACACAGTAAAATCAAAAGTAGAACTAGCTCCCCTTACCTCTAGTGTAGACAACCAAGCTCAAGTAGGAACCCTAGACCACTTGCTTGCACTCTCAAAATGTTAGAATCACCTATAAATCATCAATTGATGATAGAAAACGAATCTTAGAACCCAATAGAAGCTAGATTACGGAAGAAAACGAAATGGGTTGCATGCAACAAGTTCAATCACATGCTTACAACCCTAGGGCACATGAGAAAGGGGGTTTTCTTACCGGTTCTGATTAGAGAAATTGATCGACTAAGAGCAAGACCCGCAACTTTGTGATCGTTGGGGCAGCACCTAATCGAGAATTTAATGGTTCAGTGTGAAGAAGGGAAAGGGAGAAGATATAGGGGGAGGAGAGAGCTTGCAGGAAGAGGAATGGTTTCTCAGACAAGAGGAATGAGTTAAAAATCAATGTTTCAAAACTAATGTAATTTTATTTTAAAGTACTCAACCTCTCATCTTTTGCCACTTGTCATTCCCTTTTTGCTGACTCAAATCCAAGTGTAACATCCCAAAATACAGTAATCACTATAATTCAGAATTAATTACAATTAACAGTAATCACAAACAGTCTTTGCATTTAAAACTGGATTGAAAAGCCTAACGGCATCAGTACAGAGGACGCGTGTAAACGCATACAATAAAACCAAGAGTGAACGCTCTTAAATACATAAACTAACGTGCACCAAAATACAATCAGAGATGAATGAGACGAACGGCCTTACAAAATAGGTGGCCGAACGTTATAACTATGCTAACATGTACAGCCTAAATCAAACGAGCACTCTAAGGCTCGGCCTTTACTTCAACTTCAACCAGATTGGAGTCGTCCAAATTTTCTTCTTCCAGCATTGCTTCAAGGGATGCACCACCATCTGCTCACATCCACAACGGATGATCATTGCATTTGACAAGACGGAGTATACATGTACAGTAGACAACACAATGGAAATGCAAGGGTAAGCTTATAATATTTAATTTATACAATCAACACATACAGTTACATTTCTAAACACACATACAGCATGTAATTCATCAAATAATAATCATATAAAGGCATATAATAAGACAGACCGTCCGGACTGTATGAACCATGTAGTTACAGGCGTCCTTGCACCCGAGTGGTGTAGTAACTGGGTAACACCAAACAGCTGCCACTCGAGGTAAGTCCGTTCTTACGTCGCCCATGTTAACTTATGGACTAAGGACCTCCTGCCATTCCCACGCATGACTACCCCCTTCTACTTGAAGAGGTGTATCACGGAATATCAGGATGGACCAAGCCAGCATTAACTAACCACAGTCATACCTTACCAATTCAATATTCAATCATATAAGAGACGTTCCTCCCTGGAACGCTCGTAAAAATCCAATTCCAATAATTCGTTCAACATATCATTCGTCCACATTAAACATTTCTCATTTTCACATTTTCATTCTGTGTTCCACTCTCTTAACATTAACGTCATGCATTCTTTACTCAAATAAAACGAACTTATTACAGAACCTTTGATTTCACGTTTCTGAACAAAAGAAACGAACTCTTATTCACTGATGGACATTAAGAATTCTTAAAGAATTTAGATGAGATTGAATTTAGAAGTTCAGAATAATACTTAGAAGATGTTGAGTACAAGAACTTTAGGTTGAATCAAAAGAAATAATTATCTTACAGAATAACTTAGATAAATAACCAGAATATTTAAAGTACAGAAACAACTCTTACTGTCAATGAATGAACGATCAGAAATTTACTTTGGACGAACGTCAATTACGTTCGCTCAGAATTCAATAATAAGGACGAGCGTTCAGTTAGAAACCGAACCCTGCTGTGGACGAACGCTAGGTCAATGACCAAGCACGAATCAGCACTAACGCTGGTTATAACCCAAGCGCTTTATAGGACGAGCGTTTCGGTATAGGACCGAACGCCAACTTTGGACGAACGTTCAGTATAAGGACGAACGCTCTCTAGAACTAACGTTCGACATAAGGTCGAATCAACAATAAGGACGAACGCTCGACATGAGGCCGAACGTCATTGAGGACGAACGCTCGACTTAAGACCGAACGTCACTTATTTATAAAGTTTTAAATATTGATCTATACTGAGCAGNCTTGGATGTGGTTTCCACCCCTGATTGTAGTTCCCTTGACGGTATGGAAACTGATTAGCCATGAAATTAACATCCTCCACGGCTTCCACTGGAAAAGCACACTGACCATTGACATGATCACCTCCACATAATTCGCACAACTGGGTTTGTATCTGTGCAGCAGATTTCAACTCTTTAGGTAATTGAGCCAAAGTTTTGGTCAGAGTTTCCAGCTGTTGAGTTAGAATCTTATTCTGTGCTAGCAGAGCATCATGGGTTTGTAATTGAAGAACCCCTTTCTGTTGCATAGGGGCGCCTCTTTCATTGTGAAGCTCATTATCACTTGTAGCCATATTTTCAATAATTTCAGTTGCTTCCTCTGGAGTCTTCCATTTGATATTGCCTCCAGCTGAGGCATCCAACATCATCTTGGTTTGTGAACCAAGCCCTCCAAGGAAAGTTAGGACTACTTCTTGATCTTCAAAGCCATGCGTGGGAGTTTTACGTAACAAGCTTTTATACCTGTCCCATGCATGTCCCAGTGATTCCTCCATGCCCTGCTTGAATGAAGATATCTCTTGCTTTCCTTTAGTCACTTTAGATTGTGGGAAATATTTGTTTAGAAACTTTGTAACCACTGCTTCCCACTCCGTGAAACTTTCTTCTGGAAAAGAGTTCAACCAAAGCTTAGCATTGCCCCCCAATGAGAAAGGAAACAAGCTAAGTTTGATAGCTTCGTCTGGCACCCCATTGATCTTGACCGTGTTACAAATCTCATTAAATGTTGTAAGGTGCTCATATGGGCTTTCATGTGATAACCCATTAAATTGATTACTCTTTACCAGTTGAATTAATGCTGGTTTGACCTCCATGTTGGCTGCATTGACTCTAGGCCGAGCTATGCTATTGAAGTGCTGAGGTCCAGCAAGATTAGTGTAATCTGCAAGAGTTCTTCTAGCATTATTATTGTTCTCCATACTCCCTGTGCTATGAACAGAACCTTGTGGTGATGATTGTAGGAGAGTTTCAGGAGAAGGGAAAAGTTCTCTGGACGTTCTGATTCTTCTCCTCCTTCTACTCTCTTCTAGCCCTTCAAGTAGTGGTTTTGTTGTTTTCTTACTTCTAGTTCGAATTGCCTTCTGCATGCACAAGAAAACAAAACCCTAGAACAGATTTGTTAGCACAAAAAGATATAGAAGAAAATAAAGATTGAAAAGATATAAGAAGATAAAAGATTTAGAAAATAGAATCAAATAAAATAGAATAAAACCTAATCTAAAAAATAAAATCTAATCTAAAAGATAAAATAAAATAAAATCTAACCTAACCTAAAAGATAGAATAAGAATAAAATAAAATCTAACCTAAAAAGATAAAAAAAAAAAAATAAAAAAAAAATAAAATCTAATAAAATAAAATAAAATCTAACCTAAAAAGATAAAAAAATAAAATCTAATAAAATAAAATAAAATCTAATCTAAAAAGATAAAATCAAATCAAATAAAAACCGAAAAATAAAAAAACAGAAAACAGAAAAACAGAAAACAGAAAAATAAAATAAAAATTCGAAAATAAAATAAAATCTAATCTAAAAAGATAAAAATAAAATCTAACCTAAAAGATAAAAATCAAATCTAAAAAGATAAAAAAATAAAAACAGAAAAAATAAAAACAGAAATTCAAAATTAAAGTCAAAGGTAATCAATAATCACACAAATTAACCAGTTAAACCATGAATCCCCGGCAACGGCGCCAAAAACTTGATGGACAAATTTGTAAGCACCAAAATATGATGTCACAAACTTGTTTTACAATCGGCAAGTATGACCGAATCGTTCAAGTAATAAAACTTGGTAAGACCAAGTATCGTTCTTCCCAAAGGACTCACGGCCTAGTTTAGTTATGTGGTTTCTTGATTAACTAAGACTTACAAACGAAATATTTGAGTTTAAAATGCAAGACAGAAAATAAACATGTATGCATGAATTTTGATCAATGGCAAAGACAAAAGATAAACACTTTCAATGGAATATATGAATGAATATGTTGTTGGGGGTCAATTTCATCTCATCCACTCTCATATATTTTAGGAATTCAACATTCAAATCATCATTGTTAATGCCACTCTCTAATGTACCATTCTAGATGGCTTCTCCCTAATCAAATAGTTCATACAATTCCTAGCATTCCTAATGATTAGTTCATGAGTGCAGGAGCTTAAAGGCAACCAATAGAATATTGTCAGTATAATATTGGGAGAAATTCCCCGGATCTAGACTTCCCCGTACGTGTCCGTATCGACAAAACCAATAATCATGCATTAGAATGAGTTAAACAATGCAAGCATTGAGCAAAGAGGAAAAACCCTAACTAATGATGAAAGAAAGCATATGTCTTAATTCAAAGATGTACTCAACAGATTCCATATATGAGAGCTTCAAGAGATTACATTGATTCCCCAACAAACATACAAGGTTTAGTTCACCATATTCATGGTGAACCTAGATGAATAACAATGAAAGTATGAAAGAATAAACCCAATAAAGGTGAAGAGGTAGCCTGAGCATCCAAGATCCTCCTTCAAAGGGGTGAAAGAGAGAGTCTTTGCCTCGTTTCTGCCAAAGATCCCTAACTAAAGGACGTGCAAGCCCTTATATACTAATCTAGAGTTACAAAAGATTACAAAAGCCCAAGCCCGAAAAGTGCCCCTCAGCGGTTCCAACGCCACCTCTTGAGTGCCGCTCAGCGGTAGTTTGCCGCTGAGCGGTGCCTTCGACTTCTCCTTTTTGCACTCTTTCTTGTCTTTTCTAATGTCCTCTCTCTTATTCTTCACTTCTTTCACCAAATTCACCTCAAAACCTGCACAAAAACACTGAAATCAAGCATAAACCTGTCCAGCTCTCTTATTTCTGAAAATATAGATAAAAGGCATGATTTCAAGCTAGTTTCTAAGTCTAAAGGTTGCTTTTAGTATCAATTTTAAGCATGAAAATAACAGTTTTTCAACTGTTATCAGTACCGATGCAGGAGAAGAAGGTAGTGGCATATGCATCAAGACAACTCAAGGTTCATGAGAAGAATTATCCCACTCATGACTTGGAGTTGGCACCTGTGGTATTTGCTTTGAAGATTTGGAGACACTATGTGTATGGCGCGCAATTTCAGGTGTTCAGTTATCATAAGAGCCTGAAATACCTCTTTGATCAGAACGAGCTTAATATGAGGCAAAGGCGATGGATGGAGTTTCTTAAAGATTTTGAATTTGATCTCCTTTATCACCCTGGGAAGGCTAATGTGGTGGCAGATGCATTGAGCAGGAAGTCAGTGCATATTTCAGCCTTAATGGTCAGAGAGTTAGAGTTGGTAGAAAGCTTCAGAGATTTGAGGTTGCAGGTAGAATTTGAAGCTGACAGCATCAGATGCAGTAATTTGGTGGTGTCCAATGACTTGTTGAAGCGTGTTAAAGAAGAGCAGTCGAAGGATGTTGAGCTCCAAACGTCATCCAGTTTGATTGGGACTGAGCAGGGAAAGGATTTTGCCTTGGGGGCTGATGGTATCTTAAGGTTCAAAGGCAGAGTCTGTATCCCTAGCAATTCAGAAATGAAGAGGTTAATCCTTGAGGAAGGTCATAAAAGCCGTTTTAGCATGCATCCTGGCATGACTAAAATGTATCAAGACCTCAAGGAGTCTTTTTGGTGGTCCGGTATGAAAAGAGATGTAGCTCAGTTTGTTGTCTCTTGTTTAACTTGTCAGAAAGCTAAAATAGAGCATCAGAGACCAGGAGGTTTGTTGCAGCCATTGGAAATTCCAGAATGGAAATGGGATAGCATCGCTATGGACTTTGTTACCCATTTGCCACGCACTGTTCGAAGACATGATGCAATATGGGTAATAGTGGACCGATTGACCAAGAGTGCCCACTTCTTGGCAATCGATTTGAGGATGTCTATGGCGAAGTTGGCGCAACTGTATGTTAAGGAAATAGTGAGGTTACATGGGGTACCTTCGAGTATTGTATCAGATAGAGACCCAAGGTTCACATCCAGGTTTTGGCAAACTCTTCAGAGTGAGATGGGAAGCAGACTTCAGATGAGCTCGGCTTATCATCCCCAAACGGATGGACAGTCTGAGCGGACAATCCAATCGCTTGAAGATTTGTTGCGGACTTGCATTTTGGATCACCTAGGGGTATGGGATGAGATATTGCCACTAGTTGAGTTCACTTACAACAACAGCTATCAGACTAGTATCGGCATGGCACCGTTTGAAGCGTTGTATGGGAGGCGCTGTAGAACACCTCTTTGTTGGTTTCAGGATGGAGAAGCAGTTTTGACGGGACCAGAAATAGTTCAGCAGACTACAGAGAAGGTGAAGCTTATACAAGAAAGGATGCGGGCGTCTCAGAATAGACAGAAGTCCTATGCTGATCGGAGGCGCAAGCCGTTAGAATTTGCAGTTGGGGATCATGTGTTCCTACGAGTGACTCCTACTACCGGTGTAGGAAGAGCCATTCGTGCTAGGAAACTATCTCCTAGATATCTTGGTCCTTACCAGATTCTACGACGTGTAGGACCCGTAGCTTATGAGATAACCATGCCACCTCGGTTGGCAAACTTGCATCCAGTGTTCCATGTATCTCAACTCAGAAAATACATGTCTGATCCTTCTCATGTGCTTGAAGTTGACGATGTGCAAGTCAGAGAAGATTTGTCAATTGAAGTGCAACCAATAAAGATTGAGGAGAGTCAAAACAAACAACTTAGAGGAAGAACTGTCAGACTTGTCAAAGTTATCTGGAACAGTGGAACGGGCGACTCTACCTGGGAGTTAGAGGACGAGATGAGAGAAACCTACCCACACTTGTTCTGATAAAGCCTAATTTTCGAGGACGAAAATTTTTGTTGTTGGGGAGAATGTAAAGACCGCACGTCCCACTTTCTTTTGAAAGTGGGAGGGGCGGCTACCTAACAGAGAAGTGGTGGGGAAGGGAGGCACATTCCTGGAAGTGGAAGGGGGCGGCTGCACGATGGAAGTGGGCGGCTGGTTGCACGTTCGTGTAGTGGTGGGGGGCGCTTCAAGTGGCAACAGCAGCTGGTGGATGGTGGGGTCTTCCCACTTTGAAAGTGCTCCAGCCACCAAAGACACCATCATCTCCTTTGTTGGTGGGCATAGCACTGAGGAGTGGCTATGGGGAGCACCATTTCTTCCTTCTTAAAGGTAGAAATCGTGGATTGAAGGGGTTGGATGCTGCATCTGGAGAAGGGAGAGGCTTGCTGCAATTTCGGGAAAAGAAGAATTGGAGTTTTGCTGCAAAAATCTGAAGAGTGAGAGGAGAGCTCTGGAATTTCAAGGAGACCTTGGGAGAGAGATTCAAGATTCAAGGAGGTCTTCAAGAGGTAAGGGGAGCTAGATCCTTTTTTCTGGATTTTATGAACCATGTATGTGTGTACTGAAATCTATAATATAGTGTCGTTGATGAACAAATTTCGTACTTAGAGTGACTTTGTTGTGTATGAATCTGTATGAGTGATGGTAGAATATTGTTGTTGAAGCAAATCTGGGAAGAAGGGGATGAAAATGGGGTTTCTGGTTTCTCTCCGGAAATCTGGTGCGATTCTGCAGAATTCTGCAGATCGCGCGTTCGTCCAATTTGGTGAGCCAAATTGGACGTTCGTCCAAATGGCTCGACCAATTAGTGGTCGGCCAAAATAGCAAGAGCGTTCGGTTTTGTGTTAACGAGCGTTCGTTCGTTTGCAGTGATATATTAGACGTTCGTCCCAACTGTATACAGGAATTAGTAATTTTAGGCGTTCGTCCCTAAATTGATATTTACGTGATCTTGAGCGTTCGGTATTTGGTAATAGAAATTGCAGTCGTTCGTCCTTAACGGATTCTTAAGTTTAATCTTGATCGTTCGACGTTAAGTTGATACTATTAAGTCTGGATCTCTAAACGTTCGGTTTCGGTGTATTAGTCAGCGTTCGGCCTTGGTTAATTGTGATTGTGAGCGTTCGGCCGTTAGTTGGTATTCTTAGGATTGGATTTTGACCGTTCAGTCATAGTTTAATTCTCATTGTGAGCGTTCGGTTTTGGTTTAATTCTGATTGTGAGCGTTCGGTCTTTCCTTGATTCTAATTGTGAGCGTTCGGTCTTGGCTTGATAGTTTTAAGTTTTGGAATTTTGAGCGTTCGGTCTTATTCTGTTGAACGTTCGGTTTTGATAAGGTATTCTCGCTTCTGAGCGTTCGATTTTAATTTGGATTCCTTAGTTTGGATCATAAGCGTTCGTTCATGGATATTTGTGATTGTGAGCGTTCGGCCATAATTGGATATTATAATTTGAAATCTTTAACGATCGGCCTTATAATATTAGTGAGTTTGAGCGATCGTTCTTAACATTGTATTTTCGGATCGCAATGTTGAGCGTTCGGCCTTGAGTAGTATTCTTAGGTTCCAAGGGTTGCGCGTTCGTCCAAGTGTTGAATTTAGTATTGGTGTTCGATGGTTTAGCGTTCGGCCTGATAGTGTAGGATTTGATAACGTTCGTCCAACAGCGTTCGGCCTGGTGATTGATAACGAACGTAAGTCCAAATAGTGTTCGGCCTAGTGGTTGGAAGGTAGTGTTCGTTCAATAAACGTTCGTCCACTGTGCTCGGTGAACAGTGCTCGTCCAAATAGTATTCTGCAAATGTTGGATTTTAAATTCATTTTCTCTTGAATTGAATTACGTGCAAGGTTTGGAAAATATATACTGTGAAGTGATTTATGTGAATGTATGAGGTGTGTTGGATTTACTGTGATAAAATGGATATCTGGTGATTCGGGAGTAACAATATGATTCAGGGACGTAATTCCATGATCCTCATGAGAGGATACATGGTGGTGGACGTAATTCCATGATCCTCAAGGAGAGGATATATGGTGGTGATTTGGGGTGTACAGAATGATTTCATGGTAGCTCATTCTTGAGGGTTTTCCTGACGCTCCAATGGTCTTTCATTCTTAAATAGAGAGGATTGATCATGTGGTGAGGAGTAGCAGGAGGTCCTACTCTTGGAGGCTTCCAGTGCAGCTAATATTTTTTTTTTAATAGGTTCGGAAGTTCTTGTATTTACGGGTTCATTTTAATTGAATCTTTTAATTTTAGAAATGATCAATTGAATCCCTAATTTAACATAATTAAATAATAATACCTTTTCTTTTGAATCCCTAATTTAACATAATTAAATAATAATACATTTTCTTTTAAATACAATGAACGGCGTTAATTTTTTAAACAGGAGACATGCTCACGTATCATTTTATTTGCAGGTGGCAGAGTCTGACCTGAATACATCGACCTCTATGAAGGATATATGAAGGATGTATGAAGGGTGAGGATGACGGGTGAGTTACCGCCCTTTCTATATCACTCACTCTTGCTTCTGTATCTGATTTTCTCCGACAACCAAATCTATGGCTTCCGATTCTTCTCCGAATTTCAACAACGGTTCGTGCCGCTCCTCTCTCTGTCTCGTCTTTCGGTTTTCATTTTCCGAATTTTCTGATTTGTTAATTTATTCAAACCTCCTTTCTGATAGGTCCTTCTTCCCCCGACGACTCCCTTTCCAGCCCCATCAGCAACACCTTCTCTTCTCCGGGAAGTAGGCGCCGCCGCCGCCGCTCCTCCACTCCCTCCGCATTCGCCACTCCGTCGGAGCGCTGATCTCGATTCGCCTCCTCCGAAGCCACCCCAACCGCGCCGCGCTCCCGCTAAGGCGTCGGCGGAGGTGGGCGCGTTCCCGTCACACCTACATCCACAACATATGACGCGGCGGCCTCGTCTGACGGCGGCGATGGCTACGACATGGACGACGCCAGGCCCACCTTTGTGTGGGGCACTAACATAAGGGTGGAAGACGTGAACGATGCTATTCACAGGTTTTTGAGGGACTTTAGGGAAGTGTCTTCGTCGCAGGGCGAGGATGACAGGTTGAACTTGCACACCGAAGGGAAGTATGAGAAATTAGGGATGACGGGTTTAACCGCCTATGCCCTCTACATCAACCTCCTCAACCGCCACGCCTTCTCCTTCTCGTCCAGGAATGGATATGAAGGATGTACTGAAAGAACAAACCTTGTCCCAGGAAGCTTCAGGATCAAACAATTTGGCAAATTTTGAAGGCGAGAAGTGACCATCCTATTTTTAAACCTATTTTTATTGTGGGAATTTCAATTTCTTTTTTTGTGTGCTCTGTCTCAGTATATTAAAAAGAAAGAAAATGGTCAGTGTTTCCGTGCTAAAAGAAAAAAGAAAGAGAAATTGAAAGATAAGCCCGGGATTGCGGTGACAAATCCATTTTGCACACCTCATTGGAAGAAATATCGAACATCTACGCATGCCCTTATAATAGTATGCTGAAGTGATGTGATGCCTCTGTGTTGTGTGTTCTGTGTTTAAGACAAAAGTGTTTTTTTTTGTTTTTTCTATTGGTTTACATCTTGAGATGGATTCATCCATCACCTTCGATTGTGTTGTGCTGTGTGTTGTGTATGTGACTCTTGACTCTGTCCACCACAGTCCAAAGAAAAAGAGTAGTAATACGGTGACACGCCTACGTGTCACTTACACTCATTTGACACGGTCCACGTCAGCTTTTTTAAAAAAAAAACTGCAAAGTGATGGAGGGTAAAAGTGGAAAAACACCTAGGGTTTGTGTTTTGAGATTCGAAATCCCCATTTGAGTTTTCTTAAGAAACTCGAAATCCCCATTTGAGTTTTCAGATTCGAAATCCCCATCTTTTAGACACCTTAGTCGTTTGATTTTACGGTCCAGGTTTGGTCTTCGGATTTGTGTCGCGCGTTTCGTCTTCGGATTTGTGTCGCGCGTTTCCATCAAGAAACTGGATTTGTGTCGCGCGTTTGGTGTTCGGATTTTACGGTACAGGTTTTTGATTTTTTATTTTCTATTTACGGTACAGATTTGTGTAGTTTTTGTCGCAATGTAATTTTTTTGTACATCGGTTTATTGATGTAGGGTTGTGGGGGACCAATCTCTGATTTTTGGGTTGATGGGAGGTGGGGTTGGTTTGTTGGTGATGTGTTCTATGTTGGAGGCGGGGTTGGGGTTGCTTTGCTGGTAACGTGTTTTATGTAGGAGCTTTATGTGTGGTGCGACAGGAAGCAGAGTAGTAAAAAGGTTGAGTCTTTTGAGTTTCATTTTGACCCTAGGGTGTAGGCGTGATACGGGGTCGGTTTAAAATTGGGGAGGTGGTTTTTTAGACTTTTGAGTTTGTTTTTGTCGCTATGTCGTTGACTGAGGTTGGTTTTTAAGACCCTTTATGCATGCATGAGTTGAGTAACGAGCTGCAGGAAGTGGTTATGTTGTTAATCGTATGTGGTTAATGATTGTGTGGATAGTAGGAAAGCATTAAATACTCTGGGGAAGGGAATACATACATTTGTCATAGGGTAATCATGCAATCTTCAAGTTCACCAACATTTGTAAAATCTAACTCCTGCATCAATTGTCATAGGGTAATACATGCAAAACAATTAATTTCGTAAGAGCTGATTCCACAAGGACACTAGAAACAGAAAAAATGGACAAAGAAACTTTTGGTGTTAATCAAGCACTTAGCTCTATGAAAGAATACTCTATATTTAAATTCATAAATTAGATGAAACCATTCTCTACATAAAATCCAAGGAGTTATAAATAACAGTGGCCAAACACCATATACAAACCACAAACAACATAATCACGCAATATATCTAGGGGCAAACAGGGCACAATGCAAAATGCTAATACAACTGACCAAGAAAGGGCAACCTAGTAGTGATAGAAATAAAATATATGTGATGGATTCCAAAGCAAATTTATCTCTCAGTAAAAAACAGTGGATGCAGGTACATAACATATACAATACATAAATTAAAAATAAAATGGTGCCAGAAGCAAATGTATGAAAAATTCAGGACACCTTAAACTGATGTTCAACTCTCATGACAATATTTCCCTTTTTCTAACGCAAAAAAAATATCATCAAACACAAAATAATTAAGGAACATAGAGGGAGCGAATGCAGCATGGACAGGGAGTTTTCGGACTATAACAAAAAGGGGAATCATTTCAATCAGTTCATGGGAAGTAGCTCCAGCATTGGCGCCAAGACAGTTAGAAACGTTTGCGTTGCATTTCGTGCTGCTGCTGAGCAGAATAACCGTGCTGGGTGGGTGCCATTTTGCAAACTATTCCAATCACTATTCCCTCTGATTTCGTGGAACTTTTTCACTCTCTAGCTCTCCATCGACACTACCCGGCTTTTGCACCAAAGTAGGCAAATATGCCTTCTTTATTACCAAAATAGGCAAAATTTGACCGAAAGTGAAGTCGTGGGGGGCCAAAACGACTTCAAAAGAAGAAGTCGTGCCCCCCCTGCACGACTTCACACTGTTCATAGGTACAGTGTTGAAGTCGTGCATCCCAAAAACGACTTCTGGATCCTGTAATCGATTACATTGATTTGGTAATCGATTACAGAGTGTTGAAACTTTCTGAAAGAATCGCGCGCCCGGGCGCGGACGATCTGTATGTGGACGAGCGTTCACTGAAAATGGACGAGCGTCCACTTCTCCTGCCGAGCGTCCACTGAGCGCATCTCGACGAGCGTCCTCTTAGCTAGATGGACGAACGTCCTCTTAGCTTTCTGGACGAGCGTTCTCTCTGCCTGGCTGGACGAGCGTCCTCTTCTTCCTGGCTGGACGAGCGTCCTCTTCTGCCTGGCTGGACGAGCGTCCTATTCTGCCTGGACGAGCGTCCGCTTCTGCCTGGACGAGCGTCTCTTCCGCCTTGCACCAAAAGTGGACGCTCGGCAGGAGAAGTGGACGCTCGTCCATTTGCATTGAACGCTCGTCCATTTTCAGTCTTGCAGGGGTCAGGATTTCAACATTGTGTAATCGATTACCAAAAAATGGTAATCGATTACAGGACCCAGAAGTCGTTTTTGGGGTGCACGACTTCAACACTGTTGCTATGAACAGTGTGAAGTCGTGCAGGAGGGGCACGACTTCTTCATTTGAAGTCGTTTGGGCCCCTCACGACTTCCCCATTTTCGTAATATGGTTTGAATTTGCCCATTTTGGTAATATTAGAGGCATATTTGCCTACTTTGGTGCAAAAGCCACACTACCCTTTTTCCATTTCTTCTAATCATCTCACACTTCATCCATTTATTGCAATATTCCCTTTTGCAAATAAGCAAACCAAGCCCAAAAACACTAAGGACAGTAAATAATCCTACAAGTTTGCCCAATCCAGAATTTTATCTCTCACGACATTTCCCCCTTTAGTCTAGGGTTTCCGATAATATACCAAAAATAAAAACAAAGATAGACAAATTATGAGAAAAGAACAAAGGAACAACAGTATCATACTTTATATTATTCAAACGGTACAAAGGGGAGAAATAAGAAAGGGGACAAACCTTCCGCGCTCCACATCGACCACGTCCGGTACGAACTTTGCCTTCGGCTACACCTTCGCTGGTACAAACTTTTCCTATCACGTCCAGCCTCCGATGGCAGCAATGGAGTAGGGTTTGTGTTTTCTCCCTCGATCTCTCTCGTTCTCTCGTTATCTCTCGTTCTCTCTCAATCCTAACCCTAGCTCGAACATTTGAAATTTGAAATCCCACACATCCTAAGCCAGCAAGTTAACTCGAGCGTCTTCGAAATTTGAAATCCGGCTTTGTTACCAAAGTAGGCAAAAATGTGGTATTTATTACCAAAGTAGGGCAAAAATTGACTAAAAGTGAAGTCGTGGGGGATCCAAACAACTTCAAATGAAGAAGTCGTGACCCCCCTGCACGACTTCACACTGTTCATAGCAACAGTGTTGAAGTCGTGCACCCCAAAAACGACTTCTGGGTCCTGTAATCGATTACCATTTTTTGGTAATCGATTACACAATGTTGAAATCCTGACCCATGCAAGACTGAAAATGGACGAGCGTTCACTGAAAATGGACGAGCGTCCACTTCTTCTGCCGAGCGTCCACTGAGCGCATCTCGACGACGCTCGTCCAGACAGGCAGAGAGAACGCTCGTCCAGAAAGCTAAGAGGACGTTCGTCCATCTAGCTAAGTGGACGCTCGGCAGGAGAAGTGGACGCTCGTCCATTTTCAGTGAACGCTCGTCCATTTTCAGTCTTGCAGGGGTCAGGATTTCAACATTGTGTAATCGATTACCAAAGAATGGTAATCGATTACAGGACCCAGAAGTCGTTTTTGGGGTGCACGACTTCAACACTGTTGCTATGAACAGTGTGAAGTCGTGCAGGAGGGGCACGACTTCTTCATTTGAAGTCGTTTGGGCCCCTCACGACTTCCCCATTTTCGTAAATTTGGTTGAATTTGCCCATTTTGGTAATATTATAGGCAAATATGCCTAGTTTGGTGCAAAAACCTTTGAAATCCCACACACAGATCCTAAGCCAGCAAGTGAAACGCAACGTTTCATTTACTTTTTTACAAGCCAACTCAGCACAGCAAATGACCAAACTATCCTTCATGATGTTGACAGTTTTCGGGGCCCACCGCGTGTCAAATGAATGTAATTTGCTTTAACCGTGTCAAAGAATCATTTTTGAAAGAAAAAGTAGCTTTCAACCCTGTACTGGAATGGTGTATATTTTATTCTGGTTTTAAATCTTGTACACAAAATTAATGTAGTTTAATTGTCATTAAAAAATGTTTAAATTTTTTAACGGTTTGTACATGTGTACATTTACTTTTCGTATTTCCACGTCCAAGAACTAGATCTCTTCAGCAGCCAACAGACACAGAATTTACAAGACCGGTTTTTGCTCCTTATCTTAAGCTTCTGTAAAAGTTTTATCTCGCCTTCACACAACATTGCCACCAACCATTTGCTGTAGTTTTTTTGGTTTTTCAAATCTTGGGGTTGTTGAAAGTTTTGAACTTTCTTGATTCAATTGCAAGTATGGTGTGAAACCCTAAATAATTAGCAGTAATGATTCCTTGTCACATCCAATTAATACACCCCATAATTCATGCTTATCTCATTAAAACACACTATCAAATCTGCTAAACCCCCTGCTGTGCACTGAAACCGAGCCACCTCATCCTCTGAAACACGCACCACGTCACACCCTTAGTGCATTAAAAACGCACTAAACTCTGCATGCACACACGCCACTTGTCACGTTGGAAGCTTCCAATTCAGAGTTTGGTATGCAGGTGTCAGCTTGGTAGACGTTCGTTCAAACGAACGTGAGTTAAACAAAATCAGATTTCGAAAACTCTTTCTCTCACCTGCACCACTCATCTTCTTCCTCGGCTTTGTTACCAAAGTAGGCAAAAATGTGGTATTTATTACCAAAGTAGGCAAAAATTGACTAAAAGTGAAGTCGTGGGGGGTCCAAACAACTTCAAATGAAGAAGTCGTGACCCCCCTGCACGACTTCACACTGTTCATAGCAACAGTGTTGAAGTCGTGCACCCCAAAAACGACTTCTGGGTCCTGTAATCGATTACCATTTTTTGGTAATCGATTACACAATGTTGAAATCCTGACCCCTGCAAGACTGAAAATGGACGAGCGTTCACTGAAAATGGACGAGCGTCCACTTCTCCTGCCGAGCGTCCACTGAGCGCATCTCGACGACGCTCGTCCAGACAGGCAGAGAGAACGCTCGTCCAGAAAGCTAAGAGGACGTTCGTCCATCTAGCTAAGTGGACGCTCGGCAGGAGAAGTGGACGCTCGTCCATTTTCAGTCTTGCAGGGGTCAGGATTTCAACATTGTGTAATCGATTACCAAAAAATGGTAATCGATTACAGGACCCAGAAGTCGTTTTTGGGGTGCACGACTTCAACACTGTTGCTATGAACAGTGTGAAGTCGTGCAGGAGGGGCACGACTTCTTCATTTGAAGTCGTTTGGGCCCCTCACGACTTCCCCATTTTCGTAAATTTGGTTGAATTTGCCCATTTTGGTAATATTATAGGCAAATATGCCTAGTTTGGTGCAAAAACCTTCTTCCTCAGAACTCACCACAGTCCAAAGAAAAAGTAGCTTTCAACCCTGTACTGGAATGGTGTATATTTTATTCTGGTTTTAAATCTTGTACACAAAATTAATGTAGTTTAATTGTCATTAAAAAATGTTTAAATTTTTTAACGGTTTTTACATGTGTACATTTACTTTTCGTATTTCCACGTCCAAGAACTAGATCTCTTCAGCAGCCAACAGACACAGAATTTACAAGACCGGTTTTTGCTCCTTATCTTAAGCTTCTGTAAAAGTTTTATCTCGCCTTCACACAACATTGCCACCTACCATTTGCTGTAGTTTTTTTGGTTTTTCAAATCTTGGGGTTGTTGAAAGTTTTGAACTTTCTTGATTCAATTGCAAGTATGGTGTGAAACCCTAAATAATTAGCAGTAATGATTCCTTGTCACATCCAATTAATACACCCCATAATTCATGCTTATCTCATTAAAACACACTATCAAATCTGCTAAACCCCCTGCTGTGCACTGAAACCGAGCCACCTCATCCTCTGAAACACGCACCACGTCACACCCTCAGTGCATTAAAAACGCACTAAACTCTGCATGCACACACGCCACTTGTCACGTTGGAAGCTTCCAATTCAGAGTTTGGTATGCAGGTGTCAGCTTGGTAGACGTTCGTTCAAACGAACGTGAGTTAAATAAAATCAGATTTCGAAAACTCTTTCTCTCACCTGCACCACTCATCTTCTTTCTCAGAAACTCACCCTTTCATCTTCTCCAACTTCTCTCTAAAAAACCCTAAACTTCTCTCTACTGTAATCCTTACGGTTCTCCTCCAATCACGTTTTCAGCACCGTAGAAACGTCCGCTGCACTAAGAGCTATCCACTGGACCGAACAGCTTCAAGGACTGAAACTGGTAAGTCCTCTTCCCGTAGTTCGTCCTTAGGTTTCTGGAAAAATAGGGTTTCCAGTGCATGCAAGCATGTAATCTAAGTGTTCTGTATTCTGTGGTTAGATTTTGTTCTGGAAGAGTCAAGAACCTAAGCAAAACGTAGTTGGACGAAGCCATTTTTACATCTAGGACAAGTCTGATTTCCAAGCCGGGTAAGGGAAGCTTATGTGTTTAATTTATACTTGCATGTTGTGTAATCTGGATTGCATGTATTAAAAATATGATGTTTGAGCTGTATGGACGACCATTGTTATTGAATATGATCTCTGGTTTTGATTGATCTGTCATGAACGAGCACTGCTTGTATGTATTATATATGTTGTTGATTTTGATTGAAATGCATGTTGATTCGATTTCGTATGAATGGAGTATGGTTATTGTATAGTTGGAATGATTAAAATGTTGAGATCTATATGATGATGATATTTAAGGTGAATTAAATCTGGAATGAAAGTTATAAAGTTTAGAAATTAGAAATCTGGAAAATTCTGTTAAGGTTGAAAAATCTGAAACTTTAAATCTTCCCTTTGATAAAATGACGCTCGTCATCGTACGGTCATAGACCGTTCGGTTTTCCTTAAAATAACTTAGAATGGGATTCCTTCATTTGGAAAGAATTCTGCTCGTGAACGAGCGTCCCCAATTGAATGTCTGAGCGTTCGTTCAGCTCAGATGTTTATAAATATTTGAAACTTTATAAATAAGTAACGCTCGGTCTTATACTGAGCGTTCGTCCTAAAGAGCGCTCGATTCCATATTGAGCGTTCGTCCTAAAGAGCGCTCGATTCCATATTGAGCGTTCGTCCTAAAGAGCGCTCGGTTCCATATTGAGCGTTCGTCCTAAAGAGCGCTCGGCCTTTTGCCAAGCGTTCGTCATGATTTGTGCTCGGTCATATACCGAGCGTCCGCTTTAATAAAGAGTTCGGTCTTAAACCGAACGTTCGTCAACATCTTTAATTCCTTACTGAACGTAAATAGCGTTCGTCCAAACATTTGAAAAACTTATATTTGCGCGTCCGGTCTTTGACTGGTAGCCTGTTTCCTTTCGAATATAAAGTTCCTTATATATTCAAATATTCTCTTTAATGTCTATTCATCTAAATTGAGATAATCTGACTTCTTAGTATTTAAAAATATTCTGGAGTTGATCTTTTATTCTGAAGTCTTTATGATTTTAAGAAGTTCTTTTAAAATCCGGTTTTAACGTACGTCCTCTTTCTTTTGAAAATTGAACATCCGTCTTTTTCAGAGAGTGGAACAAAGAATGGAAATATTATAAACATGAAATGTCAATGTGTTCGAATACTGTATTAACTGATTATACGATTGTGGAAAATGAACGAGCGTTCCAAGGAGGAACGTCTCAGATGTGTTAAATGTGAAATTTGGTAAAGTATGAACCTGGATAAGTTAAGCCTCGCGGTCCATCCTGATATTCCGTGATACTCCTCTTCAAGTAGAAGGGGGTAGTCATGCGTGGGAATGGCAGGAGGCCCTAGTCCGCTTGAGTACTTTGGACAGATAGGGTTAACCTCGAGTGGCAGCTGTGAGATTAGATCAGTTACTACACCACTCGGGTGCAAGGACGCTTGTAACTACATGGTTCATACAGTCCGGACGGTCTGTCTTATATACGTATTTCTATGATTGCTAATTGATAAGTTACATGTTGTATGTGTGGATTTAAATGTAAATGTATGTGTTGATTGTATAAATTAAATATTATAAGCTTACCCTTGCATTTCCATTGTGTTGTCTACTGTCCATGTACATTCGTCTTGTCAAAATGCAATGATCATCCGTTGTGGGTGTGAGCAGATGGTGGTGCGTCCCTTGAACAAATGCTGGAAGAAGAAAATTTGGATGAAGCTAATCTGGTGGAAGTTGAAGTAAAGGCCGAGCCTTAGAGTGCTCGTTAGATTAGGACTGTAAATGTTAGTGTAGTTTGAACGTTCGGTCAAGTATTTTGTAAGGCCGTTCGTCTTAATCATCTATTCTTCTATTTTGACGTACGTTTTTTTATACATTTAAGAACGTTCGTTTTAGGTTTTCCTTGTATGCGTTTATGCGCGTTCTTTTGTACTGATGCCGTTCGGCTTTTAATCCTATTTTAATGTAAAGACTGTTTATGTTACTGTTAATTGTAATTAATTCTCAATTATGGTAATTACTGTATTTTGGGATGTTACATATGGTCTTGAATGCATACTTCTAAGAAAAGGGTACCTTTCAACTTTTTGAACGCTTCTTCTTCGTCATGTATGTATCTATGTACTTGATGAGCATGTGCTGCCTCGTGTCATTGGATGTGTGAATTTTCTTAACTCATTTCACAGAGGTCATGCATTATTCTGGCTCCTACTGCTGCTTCTCTCTGCATCCAAGACCTGGTGTCGGTTTAGACTTAGAATTCCTGATTCCGGATTGTTGAAGTAAGTAAACTTATTACCAGTGTTTGGTTAATGGGAGATTTATTATTCAGTATTCTCTTGAGATTTATTAGTGTTTGGTTTTGTAAAACCCTATATAATTAGCAAATATAATTCTGTGTTAAATCTTTGATCAAGGCTTATCTTAGTAAAATCCTCTTCAAATCTGCTTTTAATCTCTCTGCTGTGCACTGATATCGAGCCCCATCATTCTCTGAAACACGCACCACGTCACACACTCAGTGCATTAAAAACGCACCAAGCGCTGCATGCACGCATGCCACTTGTCACGATGGAAATTCTAAAGGCAGAAGTGGGAGTGCAGGTGTCATCACGCGAGACGCTAGTTCGTCTGGAATGAGAAGGAACAAAAATGAATTTTCGAAAACCCTTCCATTCACCTGCACCATTCATCTTCTTCCTCAGAAAACCAAACCTCTCATCTTCTCCAGCTTCTCTCTAAGAACCTTCATCTTCTCTCTACCCTTACTCACTTCTTTCAACTCCGATCAGTTTTCTGAAACCATAGAAACGTTCACGGGCCAGTAAGCTTCGTTTTGATCCGAACTTCTTTAGATCCTGTAACCGGTAAGTTTTCCAGCCATACCCTAGTTTTGGAGTTACTATGAACACTGTTTCAGTTGCATGCAAAGGATAAAAATCTGAGTTTCTGAGTTTTCTTTGGTTAGACTTAGTTAAGGAGCGTAAGGAAGAGCTTAACGGGTAGAAAGCCCTAGTTGGACTGATTCAAGTATACTGTTAAACGTTCACTGCAATCTGGGTAAGGGAAGCTTATATGTTTAATTTGTACTCGTTTGTTGTGAAATCTGGATTGCATGTGTGAAAAATATGAAGTTGAGCTGTTATGAATGGTTACTGATATCTGATATGAATTCTGGTTTGGATGGATCTGTCATGAACGAACACTGCTTGTATGAATTATATTTGATGTTGAATTTGATTTAAATGCATGTTGATTTGATTATGTATGAATGGAGTATGGTTATTATGTGGTTGGAATGATTAAAATGTCGAAATCTGTATGATGAGAATGTTTGAGGTGAATTAAATCTGGAAATGAAAGTATAAAGTTTATAAATTTGAAATCTGGAAAATTCTGTTAAGCTTGTGAAAATCTGAAATTTTAGATCATTCCCTTTGCTAAATGACGCTCGTCACTGTACGGTATTAGACCGTTCGGTTTTCATTAAAATAACTTAGATTGGAATTCTTTCATTTGGAAAGAATTCTGCTCGAGAACGAGCGTCCCCATTTTTGTGAATGAGTGTTCGGTTCAGCTCAGTATAGATAAATATTTGAAACTTTATAAATACGTGACGTTCGGCCTTAAGTCGAGCGTTCGTCCTCAATGACGTTCGGCCTTAAGTCGAGCGTTCGTCCTTAATGTTGTTCGACCTTGTGTCGAACGTTCGTTTTACAGAGCGTTCGTCATTATATTGAACGTTCGTCCCAATTGGCGCTCGGTCTTATACCGAAGCGTTCGTCCTAGATAGCGCTCGGTTTATACCAAGCGTTCGTTCTGATTTGTGCTCGGTCATTGACCCAGCGTTCGTCCAAGGAGGGTTCGGTTTTATAACTGAACGCTCGTCCTTATCATTGAATTCTGAGCGAACGTAACTGGCGTTCGTCCAAATTGTTAATTAACGTTCGTTCGTTGACTGGCAGTGTTGTTTTTCTGAAATCAAATCATATTTGGTTGTGTATCTAAATATTTTCTTACTGACTGTATCCTTTGGATTCTACCTGGAGTCTTTATACTTAAAATTTTTCTAAGTATCATCCATATCTTCTAAGATCAGTACCTTCAAAATTTTTAGTGTTGAAACGTATTAAGTGGATAAATGGTTCGTTTCTTTTGTTCAGAAACGAGGATGTAGGAGTACTGTAACATGTTAGTCCCTATTGATTGAGTGATGAACGTTCGTGAATTTAAGAGAGTGGAACACAGAATGAAAATGTGAATATGAGAAATGTTTAATATGGACGAATGATATTTTGAACGAATTATTGGAAATGGATTTTAACGAGCGTTCCAAGGAGGAACGTCTCAGATATGATTGATTATTGAAGTTTTGTAAAGTATGACTGTGGGCATGCTAATGCTGGCTTGGTCCATCCTGATATTCCGTGATACTCGTCTTCACGTAGAAGGGAGTACTCATATGTGGGAATGGCAGGAGGCTCTATTCCTTAGGGGTACTTTGGATAGAGTTAACCTCGAGTGGCAGCTGTCGAGTGCAATACAGTTACCACACCACTCGGGTGCAAGGACGCCTGTAGCTACACGGTTCATACAGTCCGGACGGTCTGTCTTTTATATACGTATCTATATGATTGTGGATTGATAAGTTTACATGTTGTTTGAGTGGATTGAATGGTAAATGTATGTGATGATTGTATAAATTAAATATTATAAGCTTACCCTTGCATTTCCATTGTGTTGTCTTGTATATGTACCTCCGTCTTGTCAAATGCAATGATCATCCGTTGTGGATGTGAGCAGATGATGGTACGTCCCTTGAGGAAGTGCTGGAAGAAGAAAATTTGGATGAAGCTAATCTGGTGGAAGTTGAAGTAAAGGCCGAGCCTTAGAGTGCTCGTTAGAATAGTACTGTGCGTGTTAGTATAGTATGAACGTTCGGCCAATTATTTTGTAAGGCCGTTCGTCTTAACCATCTCTGACTGTATTTTGTCGTACGTTAGTGAATTTATCTAAGAACGTTTACTCTTGGTTTCATTCGTATGCGTTATACGCGTTTCCTATACTGATGCCGTTCGGCTTTTGTTTCTGGATTAATGCAAAGACTGTTTATAATTACTGTTAATTGTAATTAATTCTGATTTATGGTGATTACTGTATTTTGGGATGTTACATTAGTGGTATCAGAGCAGTTTTGTTCTTTTAAGGAACACTGTAGGTTATGAGTGCACTACGTTTTTGCTGTGTGCTTATTATGTGTTAATGAGTTATTGTTTTAACTCTCGAACTTTACTAACGCTCGTTTTTCTCTAATCCAGAGAACTAATGGCGCCTAGACTTCCTCCTCCTCCCCAACCGAATGAGTCCGATACGTCCAGCAACACTAGGTTGTTGGAAACCGTAGTTGAACGACTGCATCAACAGAACACCACGTTGCTGGAGCAAAACGCTACTCTGATGCAGCAAAACCAAGCTGCTATGCAAGGCTTGGAGGCCTCGCGTGTAAATTCTGAAAACACGCAAAGGCAATTGATGGAGATCTTGGCTGTCACTAGAGGTGCGCCTGGAGCTTCTTCTTCTAACGCTGCCCCGCCTACTGCAGAATGGAGTTTGGAGAGCTTTCTTCAACATCATCCTTCCAAGTTTAATGGAAAATGCCTTCCTGATGAGGCAGATCATTGGCTGCGGGACATTGAGAAGATTTATAATGCAAAGAGGTGCCAGGACGACAACAGATTGGCGTTTACTGAGTACTTGTTGACTGGTGAGGCCAGCCACTGGTGGACGAGTGTGAAGGCTATCCTGACCGACACTCATGCTCCTATCACATGGGAGGTTTTCAGAAACAAATTTTATGAAGAGTATTTCCCAGACAGCGTTCGCTATGCTAAGGAAGTAGAGTTTCTTCAGTTGGTGCAAGGGGGAAAATCTGTATCAGAGTACACCAATGCTTTCAAACAGTTGTTGAGGTTTAATACTATGGCCACTAGTGAAGAGTGGCAGTGTAGGAAATTTGAGAATGGATTAAGGAGCGACTTGAAGGTGTTGATATCAAGTTTATGCATTCGGTCATTTCCTGCCATGGTGGAAAGAGCCAAGGTACTGGAGAAGAATATGGCAGAAGTGGAACGACAAAAGAAGCAGCCACAGGTGACTAGAGGACCGATTGTATCCAGGGGTACTGCCAACATGAGAAGTACTCCTTACGCTCGTCCAAGTCAGTCAAATGCAAGTGGATCACGAGCGTTGATCACTGCCGGGCAGCCAGGAAGCGTTACTTGTTTCCAGTGTGGAGGACCACACTATCGTTCGTCTTGCCCTCAACTTATGGGAGGAAAATTCTGCACTCGATGTAGAAGAAGTGGGCACTTGGAGAGTGAGTGCAACATGGGTGGACGAGCTGTGTTGAGGCCACCGAATGCTGGCAGAAATCAGGCTAGAGGAGGACGAGCCCAAGCAGCTGGACGCGTGTATGCGATTACTGGTGCAGAGGCAGCCAATTCAGGTACACTCATCATCAGCACCTGCCTTGTGTTTGGTACCTCTTGTTGCGTGTTGTTTGATTCGGGAGCAACGCATTCCTTCATCTCGAAGGCGTGCGTTTGCAAACTGGGATTAGAAGTGAGGGAAATGTCTTTTGATCTGGTGGTGTCAACACCAGCAGCGGGAGAGGTTAGGACGTCCACTATGTGCGTCCGGTGTCCTGTTGAAGTAGAAGGGCGTAAGTACAAGGTTAACCTCATCTGCCTACCTCTACAAGGTTTGGAGGTGATTCTAGGAATGGATTGGTTGGCTACCAATCACATTCTCATAGATTGTGGGAAGAAAGAGTTGGTGTTTCCGGAAGAAGAGAGTGAAGAGTTGAATGTAACGCTCGGCCAGTTAAAGGAGGATATAATGGAAGGTGCGAGCTGCTTCTTGATCTTGACACATGAAGATCAAGAGCTTGGAGAATTGAGGCGTGAACGAACGTCCGTCATGGGCAGTAAAGAACGAACGTTAATTATGGAGGAGTTTTCAGACGTTTTTCCAGAAGAAATTCCAGGGTTGCCTCCTGTGCGTGAGGTGGAATTCACCATAGACCTGGTGACCACGGCAGCCCCTATATCTGTTCAACCTTACCGAATGGCGCCTGCAGAATTGGTTGAACTTAAGAAGCAGATTGAAGAGCTCTTGGACAAACAATTTATCAGACCGAGCGTGTCACCATGGGGAGCGCCTGTGCTCTTGGTGAAAAAGAAGGATGGTAGCTCTCGTTTGTGCATAGATTACAGACAATTGAACAAGCTGACCATCAAAAACAAGTACCCCTTACCAAGGATAGACGACCTGCTGGATCAATTGCATGGGGCCACTGTGTTCTCGAAAATTGACTTGCGGTCTGGATATCATCAGATTAGAGTGAAGGAGGATGACATTCAGAAGACTGCTTTTAGGTCTCGTTATGGACACTACGAGTATGTAGTGATGCCGTTCGGTGTGACAAACGCTCCAGCCATCTTCATGGATTACATGAACCGCGTGTTTAGACCTTACTTGGACAAGTTTGTGGTCGTTTTTATAGATGATATACTCATCTACTCTAAGACCAATGACGAACATGAAGAACACTTAAGGGCAGTGCTGAGCATATTGAGGGAGAAGGAGTTGTATGCTAAACTGTCCAAGTGTGAATTCTGGATGGAGGAGGTGCAGTTTCTTGGACATATTGTGTCCGCTGGAGGGATCTCGGTAGATCCAGCAAAGGTACGTGCAGTTATGGAATGGGAACGTCCGCGTTCAGTCACGGAGGTGAGAAGCTTCGTTGGTCTTGCGGGCTACTATAGGCGTTTCATTGAAGGGTTTTCCAAGATAGTAGCACCGCTGACACAGCTTACAAGGAAGGACCAGCCTTTTGTTTGGACTGACTTGTGTGAGGAACGTTTCCAGGAGTTGAAAGTGAAGTTAACGAGCGCTCCTGTACTGGTCATTCCGGACACGTCCAAGCCCTTTGAAGTTTACTGTGATGCATCTCATCAAGGGTTGGGCTGTGTGCTTATGCAGGAGAAGCGGGCAGTAGCGTACGCATCTCGCCAATTGAAAATTCATGAGAGGAACTACCCCACACACGACCTGGAACTGGCAGCGGTTGTGTTCGCATTGAAGATTTGGAGGCATTACCTATACGGATCCACATTCCAAGTCTTCAGTGACCACAAGAGCCTCAAGTATTTATTTGATCAAAAGGAATTGAACATGAGGCAGAGGCGTTGGTTGGAATTTCTGAAAGACTATGAGTTTGAGCTGTTGTATCATCCTGGGAAGGCCAATGTGGTGGCGGACGCACTAAGCAGGAAGGCAGTGCATGTCTCGGTTATGATGGTGAAAGAGTTAAGCTTAGTGGAGAGCTTTAGGGATTTAAGGTTGCAGTTTGAGTTAGAACCGAGCAGCATCAAGTGCTGCAACCTTAGAATATCAAGTAATGTGTTTGATCGAATCTGGAAGAAGCAGCGTGAGGATGAAGATCTGGTGAAGATATTAAACGCGCTGGTTTCAAATAAAGATAAGGACTTCAACACAGGAACGGACGGCATGCTGCGTTACAAGGGTAGGACGTGCGTTCCTAACGATGGCGAGCTGAAGCGGATTATTTTGGAGGAAGCTCATCACAGTCGTCTTAGCATGCACCCTGGCATGACTAAGATGTATCAAGACCTACGAAAATCGTTTTGGTGGCCTGGAATGAAGAGTGATGTAGCACGATTTGTAGCGTCTTGCTTAACTTGCCAGCGTGCTAAGGCCGAACACCAACGACCAGGTGGTTTGCTTCAACCACTGGAAATTCCTGAATGGAAGTGGGACAGCATTTCCATGGACTTCGTGACTCATCTACCACGAACGGTGAGGAATCATGATTCAATCTGGGTGATCGTGGACAGATTAACGAAGAGCGCACACTTCTTGGCCGTGAACCTGAAGATGTCAATGACTAATTTGGCCAAGTTGTATATTAATGAGATTGTTCGTCTGCATGGAGTACCTTCAAGCATAGTTTCTGACCGAGACACGAGATTCACCTCTCGGTTTTGGCAATCTTTACAAGGTGAATTGGGAAGCAAGCTGCAGATGAGTTCAGCATATCATCCGCAAACGGACGGTCAATCCGAACGTACTATTCAGACGCTAGAAGACCTACTGAGGACGTGCGTCCTAGATCACTTAGGCGCATGGGATGAGGTGCTGCCTCTTGTGGAATTCACGTATAACAACAGCTTTCAAGCTAGCATTGGGATGGCGCCGTTTGAAGCTCTCTATGGGAGGAAGTGCAGAACGCCACTTTGCTGGTTCCAAGAGGGAGAGAACGTGCTAACTGGACCTGAACTCATCCAGCAAACAACCGAGAAGGTTAAATTGATCCAAGATAGATTAAAGACGTCCTTGAGCAGGCAGAAATCCTATGCGGATAGAAGAAGAAGACCATTGGAATTCGCTGCAGGTGATCATGTATTTTTGAGGCTGAATCCGATCACTGGAGTAGGCAGAGTTGTTCGTCCAAAGAAGCTGTCTCCCAAGTTCATAGGGCCGTATCAAATATTGAAGAAGATTGGACCAGTAGCCTATGAACTCGCATTGCCTCCTCAGCTATCAAATCTGCATCCAGTCTTCCATGTGTCTCAGCTTAGGAGATACATAGCTAATCCTTCTCATGTCTTGGAGCTGGAAGACATTCAACTGCGTCCAGACCGAACGTTGGAGCTACAACCAGTCCGCATTGAAGATGAACGCACCAAGCTACATAAAGGAAAAGACATTCGTTTGGTGAAGATAGTGTGGGACGCTAAGACTGGAGATTCAACGTGGGAAGTGGAGAGTGCAATGAAGGATTTGTATCCGCACTTATTTGCTTGTAATTTCTGAATTTTCGAGGACGAAAATTTTTGTAGTTAGGGAGAATGTAAAACCCTATATAATTAGCAAATATAATTCTGTGTTAAATCTTTGATCAAGGCTTATCTTAGTAAAATCCTCTTCAAATCTGCTTTTAATCTCTCTGCTGTGCACTGATATCGAGCCCCATCATTCTCTGAAACACGCACCACGTCACACACTCAGTGCATTAAAAACGCACCAAGCGCTGCATGCACGCATGCCACTTGTCACGATGGAAATTCTAAAGGCAGAAGTGGGAGTGCAGGTGTCATCACGCGAGACGCTAGTTCGTCTGGAATGAGAAGGAACAAAAATGAATTTTCGAAAACCCTTCCATTCACCTGCACCATTCATCTTCTTCCTCAGAAAACCAAACCTCTCATCTTCTCCAGCTTCTCTCTAAGAACCTTCATCTTCTCTCTACCCTTACTCACTTCTTTCAACTCCGATCAGTTTTCTGAAACCATAGAAACGTTCACGGGCCAGTAAGCTTCGTTTTGATCCGAACTTCTTTAGATCCTGTAACCGGTAAGTTTTCCAGCCATACCCTAGTTTTGGAGTTACTATGAACACTGTTTCAGTTGCATGCAAAGGATAAAAATCTGAGTTTCTGAGTTTTCTTTGGTTAGACTTAGTTAAGGAGCGTAAGGAAGAGCTTAACGGGTAGAAAGCCCTAGTTGGACTGATTCAAGTATACTGTTAAACGTTCACTGCAATCCGGGTAAGGGAAGCTTATATGTTTAATTTGTACTCGTTTGTTGTGAAATCTGGATTGCATGTGTGAAAAATATGAAGTTGAGCTGTTATGAATGGTTACTGATATCTGATATGAATTCTGGTTTGGATGGATCTGTCATGAACGAACACTGCTTGTATGAATTATATTTGATGTTGAATTTGATTTAAATGCATGTTGATTTGATTATGTATGAATGGAGTATGGTTATTATGTGGTTGGAATGATTAAAATGTCGAAATCTGTATGATGAGAATGTTTGAGGTGAATTAAATCTGGAAATGAAAGTATAAAGTTTATAAATTTGAAATCTGGAAAATTCTGTTAAGCTTGTGAAAATCTGAAATTTTAGATCATTCCCTTTGCTAAATGACGCTCGTCACTGTACGGTATTAGACCGTTCGGTTTTCATTAAAATAACTTAGATTGGAATTCTTTCATTTGGAAAGAATTCTGCTCGAGAACGAGCGTCCCCATTTTTGTGAATGAGTGTTCGGTTCAGCTCAGTATAGATAAATATTTGAAACTTTATAAATACGTGACGTTCGGCCTTAAGTCGAGCGTTCGTCCTCAATGACGTTCGGCCTTAAGTCGAGCGTTCGTCCTTAATGTTGTTCGACCTTGTGTCGAACGTTCGTTTTACAGAGCGTTCGTCATTATATTGAACGTTCGTCCCAATTGGCGCTCGGTCTTATACCGAAGCGTTCGTCCTAGATAGCGCTCGGTTTATACCAAGCGTTCGTTCTGATTTGTGCTCGGTCATTGACCTAGCGTTCGTCCAAGGAGGGTTCGGTTTTATAACTGAACGCTCGTCCTTATCATTGAATTCTGAGCGAACGTAACTGGCGTTCGTCCAAATTGTTAATTAACGTTCGTTCGTTGACTGGCAGTGTTGTTTTTCTGAAATCAAATCATATTTGGTTGTGTATCTAAATATTTTCTTACTGACTGTATCCTTTGGATTCTACCTGGAGTCTTTATACTTAAAATTTTTCTAAGTATCATCCATATCTTCTAAGATCAGTACCTTCAAAATTTTTAGTGTTGAAACGTATTAAGTGGATAAATGGTTCGTTTCTTTTGTTCAGAAACGAGGATGTAGGAGTACTGTAACATGTTAGTCCCTATTGATTGAGTGATGAACGTTCGTGAATTTAAGAGAGTGGAACACAGAATGAAAATGTGAATATGAGAAATGTTTAATATGGACGAATGATATTTTGAACGAATTATTGGAAATGGATTTTAACGAGCGTTCCAAGGAGGAACGTCTCAGATATGATTGATTATTGAAGTTTTGTAAAGTATGACTGTGGGCATGCTAATGCTGGCTTGGTCCATCCTGATATTCCGTGATACTCGTCTTCACGTAGAAGGGAGTACTCATATGTGGGAATGGCAGGAGGCTCTATTCCTTAGGGGTACTTTGGATAGAGTTAACCTCGAGTGGCAGCTGTCGAGTGCAATACAGTTACCACACCACTCGGGTGCAAGGACGCCTGTAGCTACACGGTTCATACAGTCCGGACGGTCTGTCTTTTATATACGTATCTATATGATTGTGGATTGATAAGTTTACATGTTGTTTGAGTGGATTGAATGGTAAATGTATGTGATGATTGTATAAATTAAATATTATAAGCTTACCCTTGCATTTCCATTGTGTTGTCTTGTATATGTACCTCCGTCTTGTCAAATGCAATGATCATCCGTTGTGGATGTGAGCAGATGATGGTACGTCCCTTGAGGAAGTGCTGGAAGAAGAAAATTTGGATGAAGCTAATCTGGTGGAAGTTGAAGTAAAGGCCGAGCCTTAGAGTGCTCGTTAGAATAGTACTGTGCGTGTTAGTATAGTATGAACGTTCGGCCAATTATTTTGTAAGGCCGTTCGTCTTAACCATCTCTGACTGTATTTTGTCGTACGTTAGTGAATTTATCTAAGAACGTTTACTCTTGGTTTCATTCGTATGCGTTATACGCGTTTCCTATACTGATGCCGTTCGGCTTTTGTTTCTGGATTAATGCAAAGACTGTTTATAATTACTGTTAATTGTAATTAATTCTGATTTATGGTGATTACTGTATTTTGGGATGTTACAGGTTTTTCTTCCTTAATTTGAATTTTCCTGAAGAAATTATGGTGATTGTATTCTGCTTATATTAAAGAAAATTTTAATTTTATTACAGCTGTAATATATGTATGTGTGTGTATGTATATGTATGTATGCGTGCGTGATTTATTTATTTACTGATAGTTATTATGTTTTTTCAGTGTTTAATTGTCTTTTTCTGCTGTGAATCTGACAAGTTTTAAGGACATGTTTGGATGTGTACCAGGTAGATTGGTATTCAATTGCTAAATGTTCAGTGTAATGTTTCTGCTCTTGGCTTTCTGGAGTTTTCGTGGAATTCTATCACACATTCCAGATTCTTGTTTAAATAGGTCTATTGTTCCGTAGATCTGAATCATACCAGTGAGAAGAAATTTTCAGTGAAATTGGGTGTTGGGATTTTGGATTTAACTGACGAGGAGGCTAATTCACGTGTTTGTTACGGTATAGGTGTGAGGTGGAGACCCCTTCAATCCTCTGGCATTTGCATGTTCCGAATTTGAAAAGCTTAATAGGATTTTGCTGAAGAAATTGAGGATCTGCATTAATTTGAATGGGGCATTCTGCAGCCGTATGGGACTATAGAGCAGCAACTGAAATTACAAAGGACTGGAATGGAATTGATCAAGTTCTGCTTCGGACCCCAAGGTGTTCTTCGGCACGGGTGAGAAATTGTTCATTGCAAAACTGGTGTCGGTTTTAACATTTGGTAAAGTTATGATTTTAAAATTACTATGACATCCAATGCGAATTCTTGATGTGGATAACTTGGTCTGTAAAGATATTTGTAGTTTGAGTAATTTAATTACTACGATTACTTAGATTAACTGTTTTTTCTCGAAATTAGGTAAGCTTACATGGGGCGCAGGTCACTTCATGGCGGAATGAGCACGGGGAAGAACTTCTATTCACAAGCAGCAAGGTATGTCTTTCAATTTTGATTGAAAATCAATTTGTACATTTTAAATTATATGAATTTTGTTAGTTGTCAGCGCTGATAAGGAAAACATGTCAATATTTCATAATCTTGCTTTCTGAACATTTTCATTTTAGGGATAATCTGCATTATATTGCAACTGGCATGTGAAGGGCATTGGCCCAAATAATCAATAAATTTAAGAAGAGTTTGGATTTTGATGAATCATAGTATTCTATGCTGTCCATCAATCACATCGATGCAAGAGAAAAACAGGGAAGAATGGTGCATTGTAGTGCTTTTGTCCTTTGGAACCACTGGGGTTGAATACTGGTATAATGAAAAACTTTGACGGCAAAACCAACTTCTTAACTGATGCTTTTGTAGGAACACAGAACTTTAATCAATTATACTTTTTAAAGAGGCAAGTAGTAATAACTAACTGTTTTGTTTCCTTTTCCATTATCTGTAGGCAATTTTCAAGGCTCCAAAAGCAATTCGAGGAGGAATTCCCATGTGTTTTCCACAGGCAAGCTTATTCCTTTTTCACGTTCATTTTATATAACTTGTAACATGCATACTTACATATCTTGAGCTGAATTTGTTTCACAGTTTGGAAAACTGTGGATCGCTGGAGCAGCATGGTTTTGCAAGAAATAGAATGTGGGCAATTGATGAAAACCCTCCTCCTCTTCCTGGGAATGACTCCAGTGGGAAATCCTTCATTGACCTGGTGCTAAAATCATCTGAAGAAGATATGAAGTGCTGGCCACACAGGTATGAATAGCATGATGTGACAGTATAACAGGGATATCCACTCTCCATGTGTTTGATAATTTGAATCTGGCATATATGCACTCGATATTACTTTTTCCTGTGTTTGGCAGTAAATTTCAAGCAGTAGTAATCTAACGATTGTTTAATAATTGTACCAGTTTTGAATTCCGTCTTCGGGTGTCTCTTGCAGCAGATGGGGACCTGACTTTGATATCTAGAGTCAGGAATATAAATGGCAAGCCATTTAGTTTCTCATTCGCGGATCACACATACTTATTGGTTTCTGACATTAGGTATGGATAATTCTTTGTTGTACTTGGTCTGCATTCCCTTTTCTGAGTGTGTGGGATGATGTCCAACCATCATTTTTCTTTTCCATAGTAAATTGATTGCTGAACACTTGATGGGAGTTTTATTAGCACTAATGGTACTTCCTTGTTCAATATTTATAGTAGACAAATATATTTGGTTTTTGTTCTGAAACGTGTAGTTTCTGCATTTGCTGAATGCTTTAAATTGTGGGATTTTAACATTCAAGCAGATCTTAGAGGACTGTTTCTCTTCTTTAGAAACTAATAACAACTTACACTCTAATCATTTGAAACTAGCATGGATACTCTATATATTAGGTGGATTCTTCTCCGAATACTGGAATTATGAGTTTTATTCATGTCAGTTATCGGGAAATATGTAAACAAGTGATCAGTCGTAATGAAAGTACAAAGTTCTTACACAGCCTATAGAATTTGTAAGCATTTGAAGCAAACTACTGTTTGCAATGCTTGTTACCTATATAGATTCTTGTTTACATATTTTTACTTGAACTACCTCTCTTTTGATTGTTTTAGAACAGGAAATTTTATTTTAAGATTGACGATCATTATTAACGTCACATTAACAATTTTTATAGTGAGATAAGGATTGAAGGTCTGGAGACACTGGACTACCTAGACAACCTTTCAAAAAAGAACGATTTACTGAACAAGGAGATGCAATAACATTTGAATCTGAGGTAAACCCTTCTAGGTTATATTGATGTTAACAAAATGTAGACATTTATAGTTCCATGCTGCAATTTAAGCTATTACTTCAGGTTGAGATAAATAGAGCACTATATTCCTGGCCTATGCTGCAGTTTTGTCAATCACACACAGTATCCACTACTAAAGTCTTTTGGTTTTGACACAATGAAGGCTAATGAAGATGTTTTTAATATCCATACTTCCTTCATGGCAGGCGGATCGAGTTTATCTTAGCTCTCCAAACATAATTGCAGTGCTAGATCATGAGAAGAAGCGAACATTTGTTATAAGGAAGGAAGGTCTCCCTGATGTTGGTAAGCTCTAAGTAGCAAATTTTTTCCACAAACAAAATACAAACGTAGATAAGGTTTCGAGTTGTAGAAAATATAAAATCAGTCCTTTTCATCTTAACTTTTATGGTGTGTTCAGCTGTGTGGAATCCATGGGAAAAGAAATCAAAATCCATGGTAGATTTTGGTGATGAAGAGTACAAACAGATGCTTTGTGTTGACGGGGCGGTGATAGAGAAACCGGTGAGCTTGAAGCCGGGAGAGGAATGGACCGGTCGGCTGCAGCTATCAGTTGTGCCATCAAGTTTTTGCAGTGACCGTCTTGGTCTTGACAGAAGTGGTCTTTGAGGAATTGTACAAAATGGGTCTGAGTTAATGCTGCTACTACATCCAGCAATGTAGCAGCATCTAGTTGTAGAAATAGTGCTGTTCAGTAGGAGTGTCAGGTTTTATGTTGTTATGATCTTAGGCTAGAAATAGTGCTTTATAGAGGCCTATGTTTTTTGTGAGAATGGCTTTCAAGTGTTACCAGGTCATTAGTCAGTTGGTTCCTTCCGTTCTGCTATGGATGCTCCTTCTTTAAGCATTAGATTTGTTGAGTTGGTGCCGAGTTTATTCTCTCCATGGATTTGATGATATGTTCCACGGCATGGATAATTTAGCTTTGGTGTTCCAATTTGCTTATATTGGATGGTTACGGCTATGATCTGCCTCTCATGACAGAGATAAAACGAGTGATTAGTGGACAATGTGATCATGCATCTTTTTTTGGCATTTTCCATTTTACAGTGATACGTGCATAATTCAATAACCTTCACATAAATTTTGTATACTCTCACTGTTTTTATTTCATGGTTAGTTGGCTGAATTATGCTATAAATGGCTTTTAAAGTAATCTAGAAGTCAATATTTTTATTATAAATGATGTTTACAATTGAATGACATTGTCAAGAATTCTGATGTTGACTGTGATGTAATTGAATTCATGTCTGTATTCAATAAAGTGGGTCAAAAGTGGTGCGTCAAAAAGCAATAGCACTTCTCCTGCTTGAGATTCGAGACATTGCGGTTGGTTATTCAAACTATGAATCGGTATTTACTTTTTTCCAACTGAGCTTCATATGTTCATCTGCACTTATAATTATCTTAATTTTTTCATCATTTACCAGTGGTTTCTTTTAAGAGGTAAAATTTTTGTGTTCAATTATATTCTCGTTATATCACTCTCCATTCATAATTCTCATAACTTCAAACTTATTTTTATAAATAGTTAGTATTATAATATATTTTTTAATGAAGTCTGGTATTAGTTGAAAACAAACTCAACCATCAAAATACTTTCCTTTACCATAGAAATAATCCTAAAATTCTCTTGATCATTAACTTTCAGGTTAACTTTTTCTGTGAAATTTTTTTCCCAGAAAAATTAACATTTTTCCATACAATATTATTACTTCAAATACTTTTTTTTCTTCTAAATCTGTATTAGTGATGTTTCAAACTTACAGTATTCAACTCTACCAAAAAACTTCAGTATTCCGCTCTAGCATACGTATTTAAAAGAAATAAAAAAATGTTAACTTAATTAAATTACTTTATATTTACCAGGATTTAGAAATTACTATAAATTATTTACTTTTTATATTTACATAATTAATCAGTTTAACTCGTTATATCAAGACTTTAACTGCAATACAAACATTTAACACCAAAGCTGTCTTTATCAAACTGTATCGTACCCAAAAAGGAAATTTAGGAAACTAACCATTGAAATTAGTTAGCAATTAAATTGTCAATACTGATGTCATTGCTTTTTCTGAGGATGCAATCACCATGTACACACACTCCACCAACCCAATGATTATTTCGATTCTAACTTCAATCATTAATTCTTCATTCGTTGAAGTGTCAGATCATTAGTTCCATTCTACACGTCTTATTTTGGGGGATTGGTGGAAATTCAGAAAGTGGTCCCAAAATAAATCATAATTTTGCTACCTTTTATTCATAGTGATAAGGTGACAGAAATGAGAAACGAATTCTACAACAATTTTCCGTTTTATTCAGCACCGTATGCTAAAAACAAAATTGTTCCACGTAAATACAAGAGAATTCTCCTCCATAACCAAAAAAAAGCACAAATGCTGAAAGAACGGACCTACAAATCTGGAAAACCGTGACCACAGGTAATAATAATCATAGCATCATTTCTGCTATAAAAACTATACACCTCGTCGATACTCCAGTTGCTTTGTGTTCTCCAGCAAAATCTGTCAGCCAATCAAAGAAACAGGATTTAAGCAGTGAAATTAATGTAAAACTTGTTTGGACTCCTCTTAGTATAATCACAAAAGTGTCAGCAGGTTCTTACTTCTCGAATGTAGTTTGCTATTGCTTTGCAGCCTTCGATTGCCAGTTGCATAACATTTTCCAAAATGTCAATTGGTAGTTTAGAATCCATCTATAGACAGTAACAACAGTAATTAGTGCAAATAAAATTAAACTAGGAGCTTTTTCCATTCTAAACTACGGAATATGGCAGGGAGTGAACGAATGAAATAAGCTGGATGAGAAAAGAAAAGCATTGCATGCTTTTCATAATAATGATAGTAGTAAATTTCTGATTAAAACTTTGAAGGTTCACAATCTCAACCAGCCTTTACATAGTGGCACGTGTTCGAAACAAATTTAACTCCATAATATCAATCTAAGAATGGGAGCAATAAACTGACTGATAAACTGTCATTGGAAAAAATCTATGCCAGCCCCACCAAATGAAGTTACCCTCCCTCTCTGTTTTGTGGACCATACATGAATTTCATCCTATAATAAGGTGGCGGAAAGAATATATCAACTATATTTCTTCAGTCAAAATTTAAAGTATCAACAAAAGATCTGCAACTAAAAAAGTAAAAGATGCTGAACTGGAATTCCAAATAAAGAGTTACCAAGTATGATACTAGTGAAAATTAAGTTACACTTGATCAAACATTAACTCAGACTAAAAGAAGATTTGTCATAACATAACTCCATCAAAGGGTACAACAGCAAATCACTCTATCAGGAACCTTCGTAAGAAGTATCTGTTGATTAAAAAACAACTGATATTTGAAAAAAGATTCATGTGTACAGCAAACTATTAAGTTGTTAAATCTGAGGCGAGCTTAGATAAGCTTCTTTTGGGGATTTCCGAACATGCACCTATTCCCTCGAGTAATCAAGGGTTAAAACTCTACTGTTCTCTCCAAAATCTCTAATAACAAGAACAGTTTTTGAAGGAAGAGGAATTACAGCTTCAAACACCACCAGACTCTTTACTACGTGAGTACCAATGACTGAGAGAGCAATAAAAAGTTTTCCTTTCTGTTGAACTAATTTACCTGGTTGACTACACAATAGATACAGAGAAAATAACAAGACATGAATTAACCTGAAGCAGTGTTACTTTATCCAACTTTGGCAGAATTCCTAGGGTTACATCAGGACCTCCAGCACTGTCTTCTACATAGTTCAAATCTGTACACATTCAGAAACCTTTAATAATTAGGGCAGCCCGTGCATCAGAAGTAGACAGAAACAAAACAGACATACCACACTTGTATTTAGCCAGTTCAAATTTAGAGTAAATACAGATATATACCAAGCAGACTTGTGCTGTTAAGGTATCCGGCACTGCAGGATGTTACAAGATCACGCATAGGGATCCCAGCATCGGCAAGGGCCAAAGTTGCAGCATTTATACAAGCAGATCTAGTTCCTATAAAAGACATGTCAACATCACCCAAAATTAATGTACATATTAAATGAGTAAAGAGAGAAAATAAAATGGCAATGACAGAAGAGAATCACAAGATCCCATTATCAAGTCTTAGTTACCTCCATCTGCTTGGAGAACTTGGACATATATATCTATCTGCAAATTTAATAAGTAAAACATTAGGGAGGACTAGGGGAAAGCAAAGCACATGACAAAATAAGTTCTTAATGTGTAATAAAACCTGAGATCGAGGCAATAGATGTGTCAATATAGATGCTTCCATGGTTTGCCGAATAACCAGGGAAATTTCAGTTGATCTCCTGTAGAATGAGAACTTCAAATCACGTAGTAAAAAATAAGAAGTGATCCTATTATCCTTCTGTAAGAGAACCTTACAATGAGAACCATATTAAAACTATGAAGGAAAAGCAAAACAGGATAACATTTATATCTGCAAACATTGATAGTTAAGCCATTCAAAACTATTCAGTGAGTTTTGGCCAAAGATTACTCAAAAAAGTCAAAGCTTGCAAAAAAGATTAAAAATGAGAAAAGGCAGTAAAAGGGTGCATGGGGTTAAGCTTTTCATTGTTTTATGATACATAACCCATTGCTGAGCCTGTAGTCAGCTATATCAAAGGCATGGAGCAGCCAGCCCCAAAAACACTACAATACGTTAGTGGATAGCAAGATAGTTGTTACATAGAAAATTATGAATGCAAGATTAAACAAAAAATTATACTGTATCACATGAACGAATGCAATATATATATATATATATATATATATATATATATATATATTACTAATTAATAATATAATATATTACTAATTAATAATCAAAATTTATACTCTAAAAGTCTAAACATGCATTACCACCATTGCTATTAAATTCTTACCTCAGTAAAAAGATCAAAAAGTCCAATTTACAAATTACAAGGCACTCTTAAGATAGATTCTACTAATGCAACATTCACTATCATCCTAGTAGTCTATGCTCCAATACCATTTTGATAAGTATAAAACTACGAATATATAAAAAATAAGTGAAAGGTCAAAAAGAATAGGAAGTTAAACAAAAGCAAGTAAATGAGCAAAACCTGTCACCCTTTTGATTTCCTCATGCGATCTCCAGTGCTAAAATTAGCCATGCTGTACTCACACCGAACCTATAGACATACATTGCACATAAGCAACAATTAAGTTTTTGTTACAATTCATATAAATACAGACAACAAAACTTAGAAAAAGAAAAACTACCAGAGCATGGTTGGTTATTTGGCTTCTATTTTGCACCTGAAATGCAGAGAAGTTACTAAAGAAAAACAGCAAATCATCTAAAGCTCAACTACAACATCAAAGTTTTTTAAATGTCTAAACCAACTAACACTGAAAAAGGATAGTTAACAATCCTTAAATTACATAGACAAATTTTCATTAGCAAGGTAAATAATTAAACAGTACCTCTCTAGGGCCATAGACAGCAGCAATAACTTTTGTATTACCCATCTCAAACATGGCAGAACTGTTTTCAAAATAAAAAAACTTTATGGTCAAATGCTTCAAATGATATCACAACTTAATTTTCTAAAAAGCTAAAATTCATTTACCCATCTGCTTTGGATACAGCACCAATTTCTGCACGAATTTGTCGCATCTACAATATACCATAAAGAGAGGAGAAAAAGTTAAAGGCAAAAGATCAGTAGAGAAAGAAATATAAAATCATAGATTTAGATCCTCTGCAGTGAAGGAATAACACTTTAGAGGATAAACTGCAGTAATAGTCATTGAGATTTTAATAACTTCATAGTTTCTTATACATGTACATATATTTTATCACACTCTTAAATACTAAATTTTTAATAAATAGTAATAACTTCACCTTATCCTCTAAAGTGCATCTCCTCATTTTAAATAGTCGAATCCCAAAATCATGTCCAAATCACAGCTGTTAAATAGGACTGAATTCCATAGGCCAGACCTTAAAATGCTGCTTTCAATTAGCTCATTTTGTCATAGGACCAAGTTCATATATCTCACTAAAAAAGGTTGGTTAGACATCCTTAGGGTTAGAACCCTCCATTTTCTTACTTTTATCATTTGGCAAACTACAACATTTGTAGCTTTTAAGTGATAGGTTTTAATGTTTATCAGAACTAAGGTTATTGACTGCTTCTAATCTGTTTATATGTTTTTTTGCAGTTCAAAATGTGCCCTTACACATTTCCATTACCCATGGCATGGCTCATCTATGTATAACCCATATGCAGAACTATCTGCAGATCTTATATATACTAATTAACATAAAGCTTCAGTAATTCATGACTATGTAAGAATTCATGTAGGATATTATTATTTATTAATACTCCGCATTTCATACGCTTCATGAGTATTCTTGAAAGATCTAAAGGAACCTTTTTTGGAATGAATATTAAGTGAAGAAAAAAAGGAGGAAAAAAAAAAGCCCAAGAAAAAAATAATAGCTGTACCTCCATGGGTCTGCGACCATCGAGTCGAAGTCCTTCTGGGCTGACGTATTCCATCCTCAGGTCAATCTATGGCAGAGACAAAAAGGAGACAAAGATGAGACATAAGCAGCTGGATTTTGTTTTATTTTGCTTTATATTCTTCGCTTCCAAAAAAAAATGATATTTTCTACTAAAGTTATTGAAACAAAATGGTGAGATTTTGCAGAATCTGTGTAAGGACTTGGATTTGAGTCAGCAAAAAGGGGATGACAAGTGGCAAAAGATGAGAGGTTGAGTACTTTAAAATAAAAATTGAAACATTGATTTTTAACTCATTCCTCTTGTCTGAGAAACCATTCCTCTTCCTGCAAGCTCTCTCCTCCCCCTATATCTTCTCCCTTTCCCTTCTTCACACTGAACCATTAAATTCTCGATTAGGTGCTGCCCCAACGATCACTTGCTTTATATTCTTCGCTTCCAAAAAAAAATGATATTTTCTACTAAAGTTATTGAAACAAAATGGTGAGATTTTGCAGAATCTGTGTAAGGACTTGGATTTGAGTCAGCAAAAAGGGGATGACAAGTGGCAAAAGATGAGAGGTTGAGTACTTTAAAATAAAAATTGAAACATTGATTTTTAACTCATTCCTCTTGTCTGAGAAACCATTCCTCTTCCTGCAAGCTCTCTCCTCTATCTCCCTTTCCCTTCTTCACACTGAACCATTAAATTCTCGATTAGGTGCTGCCCCAACGATCACAAAGTTGCGGGTCTTGCTCTTAGTCGATCAATTTCTCTAATCAGAACCGGTAAGAAAACCCCCTTTCTCATGTGCCCTAGGGTTGTAAGCATGTGATTGAACTTGTTGCATGCAACCCATTTCGTTTTCTTCCGTAATCTAGCTTCTATTGGGTTCTAAGATTCGTTTTCTATCATCAACCTCATTTGTTTACGTACTTACCTAGGCCTTTTATTAATTACATTAAATCTATATCATCATAAGTACACAAAGGGTCCCACCCCTTATTAATTCCAACGTACCAAAATCCCTCCCCTGTCAATGTCCTATTAATCCCACCATATGGCCCACATCATCTAGGCTAATTCAAATTTTTTTTAACACCAACGACTTACTACTTTTCAAACATACCTCTAAACCTAGTATCTACCATTCAACAACTGGAATAATTTTCAATAGGTTATTAATCTTGCCCAAATTCATTGCCACTTCCAAATGAAATAACCTTCAAATTCCATGGTCAACATTATCCTATTCAGCAACAGAGTTCATGCAGTCACAATAACTGATGTGTAGCATCTAATATGAAATCCAAAGATTAACCATTCATGTCATATTATAGTACTCACAACATTTATGATTGCACCGATCACACACAACCAAAGCATCCATAGCCAACTTATATTAACTATACATATAAAGAGACACAGTACATCGATCATGCAACTTTATTCAAACTTACCTATAACTCAGTTTTATTTACCTATACTACAACATTTATCATTTGATTATCATCCATCAATTGATTTAATGCATTTAAAAGTGACAGGACAACATTCCAATAACGCAATATTGCTCACAGCACCATGCTCTCTTCACTTTCAAGCACATTATTACAATACACATGGATTAAATCTTGGCATTTATCACTTCCACATTTAAAACATCTATTTCATGACTCCAGCAACAATTTTACACGATTTAACCCAATCATTCCACATTCTATCATCATTGTACATGTAGAACATAGTACACATATTCACTTTTATATTTCTTATCTCTAAGAAACAGGAAATAAAAAACATCAGTCACCAATCAAAATTGTACCAGTCTCCAAATAAACTGCCCAAGATAGCATCTAGTTAATTTCAGTCAACTTTAATCCATAAATACACTAACTATTAACCCATAAATAACCACTAGAATAGACAGGAAGGATGCACAATAGAGACACCCTTAATAGGTTAATGAGGCACCACGACAGGTACAAAGGCACTTTGTAATATCACATACAGGCAACACTCATCAAATAACATTTACTCACTACTAAAGCATTCACACCCAAGATGAAGTATGCACCAGCCAACATCCTCACATACAACCCAAATCTAATATACAATCTACCACAAGCAATTATGCACTCAACACAGGATACAACAACATTACATTAGTACAACTAGTCAGTAAGTTGAAGACTAATCTCACATCATACAAAAACACGACCTTTTCTTGTGGCAATTGAGCACGACGAGCAGTGGTGGAATAGAGAGCAGGGAATGAAAGAGCGCCACCTACCAACGAACCTCCATCAACATCCACACCACCAAACGTGCACCGTGAAACCGCAATGTTGAATCGACTGACCGCCACCACTCCTGACGTAAACGCCAACTTCCACGAGTCACCACCCTACCGCAAGCGCCACGAACCCTAGCCACCAACGAACCCACCTCCGCGTTAGGAACACAACAATGGCTTACGGTGACCAACCTCAACTTAGGGCAAAGACAGGGAAGGGGAGAGAGGGATCTCTAAAATTGGGGAGACGAGAGAAGGGGAGAGGGGGAATTCTGAAATTTGAGAATTTGGGGCAAAAAAACCCAAATTTCTGATTTAACCTATAACTGACATTACCGAAGGCCTACATGCCTTCGGTATATTATGTCCACAAAATTTTTCCGAAGGTCTAAAGGCCCTCGGTAAATAACCGTCGATAATAACGCTTTTTCCTGTAGTGACCTTAGTCATCATAAACATAAGCATTTATTTCATAAAATTCATCAAGACAAGCATCCTATCATGTTAAGACTCTAGACACGTCCGGACATAGAATGTATGTAGAGCTGGGGCGGGTTGTGCACTTGTGATGGCCTCTACTACTTTGCAAAGCCATTGCCGAGGGGTTCCACCCGACCATACACAAGGCTAGTCCGTTACCGCGGAATAGACCTCCAGTGATAGCGTCTACCCTAGGACCTCCCACTACTCCCACCACACGCGTCAATCCTCTCTAAGTGAGAATGAAAGACCGTTGGAGTGTTAGGAATAACCCCCCATATGGAAGCCTCTTACATTCATTCAATACACTAACTGATCCCACCGAGAGATCTAAATTTCCGATTCAATCCTACCATTTTAAATCTTATGATATTCCTTTTGGATCAACAATGTACATCATAAACCACTTATAACCATACACTTTCAACCAATCTGGATCACATGAAGATGCATTCATAAATTGTAACCGAAATATTTAAATAACATAACTTACTGGAATGAGAGAAAACATAACAGAAAATATCACCACTGGACGAACACTATTTGGACGAGCGCCAAGAGCCCTTGGGAGGACACTGTTTGAACGAACGTCCAAAACCCATTGGTCGGACACTGTTTGAACGAACGTCAAAATCCCTTGGGCGGACTTTGTTTGGACGAACGCTCAACGATCAAACATGAAGACCGAGCGCTAGCGATCACTAACCAATATCAAGACCGGACGCTTAAGATTCAACCCTAAGAATACAAACTTAAGGCTGAACGCTCACAATCGCAACTAAACCAAGGCCGAACGCCACCAACATGAACGCTCGCTATTACTTATGGACGCTCGCTACTAATTCAACCTCTGACCGAACGCTAATTAAACCATCAACTGAACGAACGCTACTAACCAACACCTGAGCGATCGTTACTAAACCATAACTTGAGCGATCGTTATTTAAACCAATGACCGAACGCTGTTAATATCATCCCCTAAGACCGAACGCTCCCCAGACAAGGACGAACGCTAATCAAACCAACATTTGACCGAACGTCACTCAGCACATGGCATGACCGAGCGTTCAAATCCGACATGGACGAACGGTCAGTTTGCGCATTCTGCAGAATTCTGCAGAATTATGCAGAATTCTGCAGAATGGTAACAGAACCTCCCTTTGACCATTTCTAACCACTTTTCTCAACTTCTTAGACTCTTAATTCTCGTTTTAGACTTAATTAAACTTGTCCAACTGATTCTAAGCATTCCTACTACCATTTTTAAGTGATTAAAGTTCACTTTCAGCTCCAAAACACTAACTTCAACAACTTAGGGACCCAAATTTGATTCTACTACTTGGAACATGTTTCCGACCACTCTTATGTTTCTAACAAGTCACAATGGACTTGTCTAGGCTGCCCAAACAGTCCAGGAACACTGCAGCCTTCATTTACTCAAAATCCCTACCTCACTTCCTCTAAAATGGCCTAAAATTGACCCTAAAGACACTTTATTTCCTTTCTAACAGCACTACCATAGAATTTTCACGCTAAAACAGTTCCAACATACACAATTCCATCATTCTAAGTCATTCCAAACAGTTTATAGACATCAATCACCAAATACACATAACACACACTTCCATACATGCATTTCAAGTTTAGCTAGAACCAAGTTCATGCTTCCACCACAAACCACTACAAATTTTATCATGCATTCACTCCACACAGTAAAATCAAAAGTAGAACTAGCTCCCCTTACCTCTAGTGTAGACAACCAAGCTCAAGTAGGAACCCTAGACCACTTGCTTGCACTCTCAAAATGTTAGAATCACCTATAAATCATCAATTGATGATAGAAAACGAATCTTAGAACCCAATAGAAGCTAGATTACGGAAGAAAACGAAATGGGTTGCATGCAACAAGTTCAATCACATGCTTACAACCCTAGGGCACATGAGAAAGGGGGTTTTCTTACCGGTTCTGATTAGAGAAATTGATCGACTAAGAGCAAGACCCGCAACTTTGTGATCGTTGGGGCAGCACCTAATCGAGAATTTAATGGTTCAGTGTGAAGAAGGGAAAGGGAGAAGATATAGGGGGAGGAGAGAGCTTGCAGGAAGAGGAATGGTTTCTCAGACAAGAGGAATGAGTTAAAAATCAATGTTTCAAAACTAATGTAATTTTATTTTAAAGTACTCAACCTCTCATCTTTTGCCACTTGTCATTCCCTTTTTGCTGACTCAAATCCAAGTGTAACATCCCAAAATACAGTAATCACTATAATTCAGAATTAATTACAATTAACAGTAATCACAAACAGTCTTTGCATTTAAAACTGGATTGAAAAGCCTAACGGCATCAGTACAGAGGACGCGTGTAAACGCATACAATAAAACCAAGAGTGAACGCTCTTAAATACATAAACTAACGTGCACCAAAATACAATCAGAGATGAATGAGACGAACGGCCTTACAAAATAGGTGGCCGAACGTTATAACTATGCTAACATGTACAGCCTAAATCAAACGAGCACTCTAAGGCTCGGCCTTTACTTCAACTTCAACCAGATTGGAGTCGTCCAAATTTTCTTCTTCCAGCATTGCTTCAAGGGATGCACCACCATCTGCTCACATCCACAACGGATGATCATTGCATTTGACAAGACGGAGTATACATGTACAGTAGACAACACAATGGAAATGCAAGGGTAAGCTTATAATATTTAATTTATACAATCAACACATACAGTTACATTTCTAAACACACATACAGCATGTAATTCATCAAATAATAATCATATAAAGGCATATAATAAGACAGACCGTCCGGACTGTATGAACCATGTAGTTACAGGCGTCCTTGCACCCGAGTGGTGTAGTAACTGGGTAACACCAAACAGCTGCCACTCGAGGTAAGTCCGTTCTTACGTCGCCCATGTTAACTTATGGACTAAGGACCTCCTGCCATTCCCACGCATGACTACCCCCTTCTACTTGAAGAGGTGTATCACGGAATATCAGGATGGACCAAGCCAGCATTAACTAACCACAGTCATACCTTACCAATTCAATATTCAATCATATAAGAGACGTTCCTCCCTGGAACGCTCGTAAAAATCCAATTCCAATAATTCGTTCAACATATCATTCGTCCACATTAAACATTTCTCATTTTCACATTTTCATTCTGTGTTCCACTCTCTTAACATTAACGTCATGCATTCTTTACTCAAATAAAACGAACTTATTACAGAACCTTTGATTTCACGTTTCTGAACAAAAGAAACGAACTCTTATTCACTGATGGACATTAAGAATTCTTAAAGAATTTAGATGAGATTGAATTTAGAAGTTCAGAATAATACTTAGAAGATGTTGAGTACAAGAACTTTAGGTTGAATCAAAAGAAATAATTATCTTACAGAATAACTTAGATAAATAACCAGAATATTTAAAGTACAGAAACAACTCTTACTGTCAATGAATGAACGATCAGAAATTTACTTTGGACGAACGTCAATTACGTTCGCTCAGAATTCAATAATAAGGACGAGCGTTCAGTTAGAAACCGAACCCTGCTGTGGACGAACGCTAGGTCAATGACCAAGCACGAATCAGCACTAACGCTGGTTATAACCCAAGCGCTTTATAGGACGAGCGTTTCGGTATAGGACCGAACGCCAACTTTGGACGAACGTTCAGTATAAGGACGAACGCTCTCTAGAACTAACGTTCGACATAAGGTCGAATCAACAATAAGGACGAACGCTCGACATGAGGCCGAACGTCATTGAGGACGAACGCTCGACTTAAGACCGAACGTCACTTATTTATAAAGTTTTAAATATTGATCTATACTGAGCAGAACGAACGCTCATTCACTCAATTGGGGGACGCTCGTTCTCGAGCAGAATTCATTCCAAATGAATGAATTCCAATCTAAGTCATGTTAACCAAAAACCGAACGGTCTAAGACCGTACAGTGACGAACGTCCTTTTAGCAACAGAGAATGATCAGAAAATTTAGATTTTTCACACTTAGCAGAATTTTTCCAGATTTCCATTTTCCAACTTTATACTTCCATTTCAGGTTTAATTCCCTTCAAACATCATCATCATGCAGATTTCAACATTTAAAATCATTCCAACCACACAATAGCCATTCTCCATTCATCCATAATCAACTCAACATGCATTTAAAACAAATTCAACATCAAATATAATTCATACAAGCCGTATCAGTTCATGACAGATTCATCCAAACCAGAATGCATATCAGATATCAGTGATCATTTCTAACAACTCAACTTCATATTTTTCACACATGCAAAACAAACCAGAAATCATATTCCATATCAGTAAACGTTTCTAAATACTCAAACATCATGCTTTCCATACATGCATCTCAGATCATAAATCAAACAGTATAAATTAAACCTATAAACTTCCCTTACCTGATCTAGCAGTGTACTTCCAAATGTTTAGAGTTTCTCTCGTGCTCTCACGACTTTCTATCAGAAGTTCACTCAACCACTTCAACTTAATCTAACACACCAAAAATTTTAACATATCAGACGTCTAACTCATGCATGCAACCAGAATTTTGGTTTGCATGAACTAAATGGAAAGAGGCACAGAGACGAGAACTTACCAGTTCAGTTCTCAATTCTGTTTGGATCCGAATGATGCTCACAGTGCAGGGAAGGTTTCTATGGTGTCTGAAACAAGATCAAAGGTTTGCTGGTGAATTTTCTTAGGAAGAAGATGAAAACAGTTTAGAGAGAGGGCAGAGAATTTTGGAAGCATAAATTCTGAGAAGAAGATGAAGCATGCAGGAGGAAGAGGGAGAGTTTTTCCAGAATTATTTTTCTCTTTCCCCTGCAGAATAAACTCCCATCCTCCAAACGCCACTTGTCTCCCACTAACCTTCTCAGAATGCTCCAACCGTGACACATGGCAGGCGCATGCAGCGGAAAGGTGAGTGCATTTTGACGTGTCACGGTGCATTAAATAGTGATTAGAGATTGAATTAATGTGTACTAATTATCAGGTTCTCACATTCCCCCTAACTACAAAAATTTTCGTCCTCGAAAATTCTAAAGCTTACCAGGGAATAGGTGAGGGTACAACTCCTTCACAGTCTTTTCCACCTCCCATGTTGAGTCACCAGTCTTGGCATTCCACACTACTTTCACGAGATGAACATCTTTGCCTTTGTAGAGTCTGGTGCGGCTGTCTTCCACACAAACAGGTTGCATCTCCAGTGTCCGGTCTGGGCGAATTTGGATGTCTTCTACCTCCAGCACGTGTGAGGGATCAGCCATGTACTTCTTGAGTTGTGAAACGTGGAAGACTGGATGAAGGTTGGACAGTTGAGGTGGTAACGCCAATTCATACGCCACTGCTCCAATCTTCTTTAGAATTTGATAAGGGCCAACGTACTTTGGTGATAGCTTCTTTGGACGAAGAATTCTCCCTACTCCAGTGATAGGATTCAGCCTTAGAAACACGTGGTCTCCAGCAGCAAATTCTAAGGGTCTTCTCCTCTTATCAGCATACGATTTCTGCCTGCTTTGAGACGTCTTCAATCGCTCCTGGATCAGTTTCACTTTTTCTGTTGTTTGCTGAATTAATTCTGGTCCAGTTAATGCAGTTTCACCTTCTTGGAACCAACACAAAGGAGTTCTACACTTTCTTCCATAAAGAGCTTCGAACGGTGCCATTCCTATGCTTGCTTGATAGCTGTTATTATATGTGAATTCAACAAGCGGCAGAACTTCATCCCACACTCCCACATGATCTATAACGCATGTCCTCAACAAGTCTTCAAGAGTCTGGATGGTTCGCTCAGATTGGCCATCCGTCTGAGGGTGATATGCAGAACTCATCTGCAATTTGCTTCCCAATTCTCCTTGCAATGACTGCCAAAAACGAGATGTGAATCTCGCGTCTCGATCTGATATAATGCTTGAAGGAATTCCATGCAATCTAACAATCTCCTTAATGTACAGCTTGGCCAAATTTGTCATGGACATCCTCAAATTAACGGCCAAGAAGTGGGCACTCTTAGTTAATCTATCTACAATCACCCAAATTGAATCATGGTTTCGGACTGTTCGTGGCAGGTGGGTCACGAAATCCATAGAGATGCTGTCCCACTTCCACTCTGGAATTTCCAAGGGCTGCAGTAATCCTCCTGGTCTTTGATGTTCAGCTTTGGCTCTTTGACAAGTTAGGCAAGAGGACACAAAACGTGCAATGTCACTCTTCATACCAGGCCACCAAAATGACTTCCTAAGGTCTTGATACATCTTGGTCATGCCAGGGTGCATTCGAAGACGGCTGTGATGTCCCTCCTCTAATATGATCCTTCTCAGCTCACTGTCATTTGGAACGCACGTTCTGCCCCGGTAACGTAACATGCCATCAGTTCCTGTATTGAAATCCCTATCTTTGTTTGAATCGAGTGCTGTTAATATCTTCACCAGCTCTTCATCCTCTCTTTGCTTCATCCTAATTCTGTCAAACACATCACTGGAAATTCTAAGATTACAGCACCTTATCACATCCGCTCCTAGATCAAATTGTAATCTCAAATCCCTAAAACTCTCCACCAAATTAAACTCTTTCACCATCATAAACGAGACTTGCACTGCCTTCCTGCTCAGAGCGTCTGCCACTACATTGGCTTTCCCAGGGTGATACAGCAGTTCGAAATCATAGTCTTTTAAAAACTCCAACCAACGTCTTTGCCTCATATTCAGCTCCCTCTGATCAAACAAATATTTGAGGCTCTTGTGATCACTAAAGACTTGAAATGTTGATCCGTATAGATAGTGCCTCCAAATCTTTAATGCGAACACAACTGCTGCTAACTCCAAATCGTGAGTGGGATAATTCTTTTCATGGATCTTCAACTGGCGAGACGCGTAAGCTACTGCACGTCTCTCTTGCATGAGCACACAGCCTAAACCATGGTGAGAAGCGTCACAGTATACTTCAAATGGCTTGGACGTGTCTGGAATAATTAAAACTGGGGCGCTCGTCAGTTTCGCCTTCAGCTCTTGGAACCGTTCCTCACACACATCAGTCCAAGCGAATGGATGATCCTTTCTAGTCAACTGAGTAAGTGGAGCCACTATCTTGGCGAACCCCTCTATGAAACGTCTGTAATAGCCTGCTAGCCCCACAAAACTCCTCACTTCTGTGACTGAACGAGGGCTATTCCAATCCAACACTGCTCTCACCTTAGAGGGATCCACTGAAATGCCTTCAGCCGAGATCACATGTCCCAAAAACTGCACCTCCTTTAACCAGAATTCACACTTTGACAGCTTTGCGTACAACTCTTTCTCCCTCAATACGGTTAGTACTGTTCTCAAATGCTCCTCATGTTCGGCATTGCTTTTGGAGTAGATGAGAATATCATCTATAAACACAACTACAAACTTATCCAAATAGGGTCTGAATATCCGGTTCATGTAATCCATGAAGATGGCTGGAGCGTTCGTTACTCCAAATGGCATGCATGACCACGTACTCATAATGTCCATAACGTGATCTAAATGCTGTCTTCTGGATGTCGTCCTCCTTAACCCTTATTTGGTGATATCCTGAACGCAAATCAATTTTTGAAAATACCGTTGCTCCATGCAGCTGATCCAGCAAATCGTCTATCCTTGGCAACGGGTATTTGTTCTTGATGGTCAGCTTATTTAATTGCCTGTAGTCTATACATAACCGAGAGCTACCATCTTTCTTTTTCACCAAGAGTACAGGAGCTCCCCATGGTGATACACTTGGTCTGATGAATTGCTTCTCCATAAGTTCTTCAATCTGTTTCTTAAGCTCGGTCAATTCTGCAGGCGCCATCCGGTAAGGTTGAACAGATATAGGTGCAGCTGTTGTCACCAAATCAATGGTGAATTCAATCTCTCTAACAGGAGGCAATCCTGGTATCTCTTCTGGAAATACGTCCAGAAATTCATTCACAACCGTGCTCTCAATACTGCTCCCCTTGTACATCCGTGCTTCTGCCAACCCCCTTAACTCCTTATCTTCATGCGTCATGATGAGAAAACAGCTTGCACCTTCCATTATATCCTCCTTCAATTGACCGAAAGTTACACCCAAGTATTCTTCATCCTCTTCAGGAAACACTAATTCCTTCTTGCCACAATCAATAATAATATGGTTGGCAGCTAGCCAATCCATTCCTAGAATTATCTCCAAGTCCTTCAAAGGTAAACAGATTAAATTCACCTTATAACTATGCCCCTCTACCACAATAGGACATCTAATGCATACGGTAGATGTCCTAAGCTCTCCAGCCGCTGGTGTTGATACCACCAATTCAAACTGCATATCTCTCTCCACTATTCCCAGCTTTTCAACACACGCCTTCGAGATGAAGGAGTGCGTCGCCCCCGAATCAAACAGCACACAACATTGCATTCCATATAACAAGCAAGTACTGGTGATAAGTGTACCTGAACTTGCTGCTTCCGCACCAGTAATTGCGTACACACGCCCAGTAGCTTGGGCTCGACCACCCCTTCCTTGCTGATTTCTTCCTGCGTTTGGCGGCCTCATCACTGCTCTCCCACCAGAGTTGCACTCATTCGTTCCATGTCCACTTCTTCCGCAACGAGCACAATGTTTTCCTCTCGCCAACTGAGGGCATGATGAACGGTAGTGTGGCCCTCCACACTGAAAACAAGTGATACTACCTTGCTGTCCAGACTGTCCAGCAGGAATCAAGGCTTGAGATCCACTTGTGTTGGCTGCTGGACGAGCGTAAGGGGATCCTCTCTGATTCACACTCCCCCTTGAGACAATTGGCCCCCTTACTGTTTGCTGTTTCTTATACCGTTCCACCTCTGCTAAATTCTTTTCCAGTACCTTAGCCCTCTCCACCATGGCAGGGAACGTTCGGATGCATAAACTGGAAATCACAACCTTCAGATCACTGCGTAGACCATTCTCAAATTTTCTGCACTGCCACTCCTCACTAGTGGCCATTGTATTGAATCGGACAAGGTGTTTAAACTTATTGGTGTATTCTGATACAGACATTCCACCTTGAACCAGTTGTAAAAACTCCACCTCCTTTGCAAACTTTACGCTGTCAGGGAAATATTCCTCATAAAACTTATTACGGAATACTTCCCAAGTAACAGGGCGGTGAGCGTCTACCAGTATGGCCCTTGTGCTCGCCCACCAATGGCTTGCTTCTCCAGTAAATAAATATTCTGTATACGCCAACCTGTTCTCATCCGGACACCTTTTGGCGTTAAAAATCCTCTCCATGTCCCTTAGCCACTGATCAGCCTCATCAGGGAGGCACTTCCCACTGAACTTAGCTGGGTGATGCTGCAGGAAGCTCTCCAAACTCCACTCGGCAGCAGGTTGAGCAGCGTTTGAAGAAGATGCTCCAGGCGCACCTCTAGTTGCAGCCAAGATTTCCATCAACTGCCTTTGCGTGTTTTCAGAATTGACACGCGAGGCCTCCAAGCCTTGCATAGCAGCTTGGTTTTGCTGCATCAAGGTGGCGTTTTGCTCCAGCAACGTGGTATTCTGTTGATGCAATCTTTCCACCACGGTTTCCAACAATCTAGTGTTGTTGGACGTTTCGGACTCATTCGGTTGAGGAGGAGGAGGAAGTCTAGGTGCCATTTGTTCTCTGGATGCAGAGAAAAACAAACGAGCATTAGTTATGTCCAAGAGTTAAAACAATAATAACTCATTAAACATGCAATAAGCACACAGCAAAACACAGTGCACTCATAACCCTACAGTGTCCTTAGAAGAACAAAACTGCTCTGATACCACTAATGTAACATCCCAAAATACAGTAATCACTATAATTCAGAATTAATTACAATTAACAGTAATCACAAACAGTCTTTGCATTTAAAACTGGATTGAAAAGCCTAACGGCATCAGTACAGAGGACGCGTGTAAACGCATACAATAAAACCAAGAGTGAACGCTCTTAAATACATAAACTAACGTGCACCAAAATACAATCAGAGATGAATGAGACGAACGGCCTTACAAAATAGGTGGCCGAACGTTATAACTATGCTAACATGTACAGCCTAAATCAAACGAGCACTCTAAGGCTCGGCCTTTACTTCAACTTCAACCAGATTGGAGTCGTCCAAATTTTCTTCTTCCAGCATTGCTTCAAGGGATGCACCACCATCTGCTCACATCCACAACGGATGATCATTGCATTTGACAAGACGGAGTATACATGTACAGTAGACAACACAATGGAAATGCAAGGGTAAGCTTATAATATTTAATTTATACAATCAACACATACAGTTACATTTCTAAACACACATACAGCATGTAATTCATCAAATAATAATCATATAAAGGCATATAATAAGACAGACCGTCCGGACTGTATGAACCATGTAGTTACAGGCGTCCTTGCACCCGAGTGGTGTAGTAACTGGGTAACACCAAACAGCTGCCACTCGAGGTAAGTCCGTTCTTACGTCGCCCATGTTAACTTATGGACTAAGGACCTCCTGCCATTCCCACGCATGACTACCCCCTTCTACTTGAAGAGGTGTATCACGGAATATCAGGATGGACCAAGCCAGCATTAACTAACCACAGTCATACCTTACCAATTCAATATTCAATCATATAAGAGACGTTCCTCCCTGGAACGCTCGTAAAAATCCAATTCCAATAATTCGTTCAACATATCATTCGTCCACATTAAACATTTCTCATTTTCACATTTTCATTCTGTGTTCCACTCTCTTAACATTAACGTCATGCATTCTTTACTCAAATAAAACGAACTTATTACAGAACCTTTGATTTCACGTTTCTGAACAAAAGAAACGAACTCTTATTCACTGATGGACATTAAGAATTCTTAAAGAATTTAGATGAGATTGAATTTAGAAGTTCAGAATAATACTTAGAAGATGTTGAGTACAAGAACTTTAGGTTGAATCAAAAGAAATAATTATCTTACAGAATAACTTAGATAAATAACCAGAATATTTAAAGTACAGAAACAACTCTTACTGTCAATGAATGAACGATCAGAAATTTACTTTGGACGAACGTCAATTACGTTCGCTCAGAATTCAATAATAAGGACGAGCGTTCAGTTAGAAACCGAACCCTGCTGTGGACGAACGCTAGGTCAATGACCAAGCACGAATCAGCACTAACGCTGGTTATAACCCAAGCGCTTTATAGGACGAGCGTTTCGGTATAGGACCGAACGCCAACTTTGGACGAACGTTCAGTATAAGGACGAACGCTCTCTAGAACTAACGTTCGACATAAGGTCGAATCAACAATAAGGACGAACGCTCGACATGAGGCCGAACGTCATTGAGGACGAACGCTCGACTTAAGACCGAACGTCACTTATTTATAAAGTTTTAAATATTGATCTATACTGAGCAGAACGAACGCTCATTCACTCAATTGGGGGACGCTCGTTCTCGAGCAGAATTCATTCCAAATGAATGAATTCCAATCTAAGTCATGTTAACCAAAAACCGAACGGTCTAAGACCGTACAGTGACGAACGTCCTTTTAGCAACAGAGAATGATCAGAAAATTTAGATTTTTCACACTTAGCAGAATTTTTCCAGATTTCCATTTTCCAACTTTATACTTCCATTTCAGGTTTAATTCCCTTCAAACATCATCATCATGCAGATTTCAACATTTAAAATCATTCCAACCACACAATAGCCATTCTCCATTCATCCATAATCAACTCAACATGCATTTAAAACAAATTCAACATCAAATATAATTCATACAAGCCGTATCAGTTCATGACAGATTCATCCAAACCAGAATGCATATCAGATATCAGTGATCATTTCTAACAACTCAACTTCATATTTTTCACACATGCAAAACAAACCAGAAATCATATTCCATATCAGTAAACGTTTCTAAATACTCAAACATCATGCTTTCCATACATGCATCTCAGATCATAAATCAAACAGTATAAATTAAACCTATAAACTTCCCTTACCTGATCTAGCAGTGTACTTCCAAATGTTTAGAGTTTCTCTCGTGCTCTCACGACTTTCTATCAGAAGTTCACTCAACCACTTCAACTTAATCTAACACACCAAAAATTTTAACATATCAGACGTCTAACTCATGCATGCAACCAGAATTTTGGTTTGCATGAACTAAATGGAAAGAGGCACAGAGACGAGAACTTACCAGTTCAGTTCTCAATTCTGTTTGGATCCGAATGATGCTCACAGTGCAGGGAAGGTTTCTATGGTGTCTGAAACAAGATCAAAGGTTTGCTGGTGAATTTTCTTAGGAAGAAGATGAAAACAGTTTAGAGAGAGGGCAGAGAATTTTTGGAAGCATAAATTCTGAGAAGAAGATGAAGCATGCAGGAGGAAGAGGGAGAGTTTTTCCAGAATTATTTTTCTCTTTCCCCTGCAGAATAAACTCCCATCCTCCAAACGCCACTTGTCTCCCACTAACCTTCTCAGAATGCTCCAACCGTGACACATGGCAGGCGCATGCAGCGGAAAGGTGAGTGCATTTTGACGTGTCACGGTGCATTAAATAGTGATTAGAGATTGAATTAATGTGTACTAATTATCAGGTTCTCACACCAAGTCCTTACAAACGACATCAATAGAAAATAATATTTAAACTGTAATTAATTTTAACTATTCTATCAAAATAATATTGATTTTATAAAATTAAATTAAATTTAAATATCAATTATTTTAAATTAAATTAGATTTAAAATTTATATTTTGAAGAAAATATAATAACTATTCAAACCAAATTTTATAGAAAGGAGTGATCTAAAATGTTATAGGGAATTATTAAGACAAAGATAATAATACTTCAATAATATTTTTTCATAATATTTTAATATTATTTATGTATCATTCTGTAATTGATTTATATTAATATTTATAATTATTATTATTAATTATAAAATAATTTTAAATTAATTATATAATGATACATAAATAAAGTTAAAATATTATTAAAATATCATTTTTAGATTATCGTTATCTTCGAAAGAATATAAGTATTAAGCAGAATTGAAGATTGAGGATTGTGTGGGTGTGGTGTGAGAGATGTGACATGTATGGAAAGCAATGTCGTTGAATAGTGGACATTAAAAGGATGAGATATGTGGGACGGTGGTAGTTGGCTACATCAGAAGGTAGTTTGCTACACCCATTCCTCAACACGAAATGTAAGGACCTGCACGTTCATTTTAATGTTAGTGGTGGGGTAGGGACTTCAAGTGGGCGGCTGCACGTTCACAAGCAGTGGAGAGACTTCCTGTAATGACCGCACGTTCTCTCCCTTTTGGTAGTGTGTTAAGAGATTTCGGCAAGTGTACCGAATCGTTCAAGTAATAAACCGGTAAGACCGGGTATCGTTTTCCCAAGAGACTCGTAATACTAAAGAATTGTGCGATTAACAACTCATATAGACTCAATAACATAACATCAATTTACAAAACAAGTGCAGAAACATAACTTCACAAGTAATTACAAGGTTGGACTTTGGTATTGAAGGCACTTGGAAATGGAAAAGACTAAAAATGGTATGAAATGACATTGTTAAGGTTAGTTTTCACCAATGCACTCTTGTGTATGACCAATTTCATCTCCTCTCTATCAATTTACTAAAGTCAATCCACTAAAACACTCTAGCCCTAATCCCTTAGGTGAAAGAGCCTAGGTTTTCCTTATCAAACTCCAATCCCTTGGACAATCTAACAAGCAAAACCCGCATTAAAGAGCTGGGATCTAAGACAACATGTGAATCATCTTCCATCCCTAGAATCAATTGTTGGAACAATCGGTACCGTTATAGAGTTGCGCAGCGGAATAAAATATTCGGAAAGCGTGTTACGGTCACAAATCAAGTTTTGATGGTTCGTTTTAGAAAAACAATTTTCTTAGAGAAAATTAATCAAACAGTTAACATGCGTAAAAGGTAAAGAGTATAGAGAGTAGAAAAATTGATACACTGGATTTTTATCTTGGTTCGAATCAAAAGATTCTACTTCCAGTCGTTAATCACTATAAATAGTGATTAACCTTTTTCACTAAAAATGGTTTCACAGATTACAACAAATAGTGAATAAAGCAGATAAATAAACCTTCCTTCGACGAACGAACAGGAAGAAGAACACTCTGCCAACTCGAAGAGAAACGCTCCGAATATCGACAAACGAAACGCGAGCTTCTCCTATTCACGAGACCAGGCAGAGCACCTTGCTAACTCGAAGAGAGCTTGCTCCGACTATCGACACACGACACACGAGCCTCTCCTGTTCACGAGACCAAGCAAGGGAACTTGAATTATAGCTTCTGAGAACTTCCTCTGACAAACAGTATTCTACAAGAGCTTCTGTTCAACAACGTTACCTTCTGATTTCTCCAAATCAAAATATATACCAAGTACACTGAATGCCAAAGGACAGCTCCCAACTGCCATGAATAATCGATTATTGTAAGTGATAATCGATTATTCAAGTCCGTTACAGGTTTTCAAAGATGTGATAATCGATTATAGGAAGTGATAATCGATTATTCAAGTATGACTTGTGATAATCGATTATTGCTTAATCATAATCGATTATTGCAGGTTAAAAATGCAAGTTTTACAAGGTTTACAAGAATTTCCTACTACATTTAATTTCTACAACTTGCTTTTAACTAATTCTAATATCTTCTTCAACTAAAACTTCTTGTAGCATCATCAAAACAAATTTCTTCAAGATTTACCAATACTCCTTATTGGTAACATCAATGACCCACAAGGACTCCTATTTCAGTTCTGGGTTTCATCTTACGTCCCCATAATCCATAAAACCCCAAAATCAAGTCATGAACGTCCCCATTACATGCAAGCTTTAAGATCGGAAACAAGAATACTAGCAATTGATAGAAAAGGCATATATATATTCAAATCATTCAACAATTACACAAGAATTCAAAGGCTCCAACTAATCCCAACAAGATGGGTTTGGCTCTCCATTTCCATGGAGAGCCTTTAAGCTTACAAAATGGCCATGGAAGAAGATGAAGAACCCAAGAGGAAGAAGGGAGTGTTCCCACGAACCCTAGCAGCCCTCCAAGCTCTCCTCTCAGTGAAATCGCGCCTCCAACGAACCAAAGACCGTTTCCCCTTCGCGTTTTAGGGTTAAATAGCCACATCAGCAAAAGTCGCGCCCGGCGCCCCCTGTGTTTCGCGCCCGGGCGCGAAACTCACTGGAAAGTCACGCCCGGGCGCCCCATTTCTCACGCCCGGGCGTGAAATTCTCTGGAAAAATTGAAAGTGGACGAGCGTCCTCTTCTCTGCAATGGACGAGCGTCCTCAATCTGGACGAGCGTCCTCTTTTGCATAGACGAGCGCCCACTCGTGCGTTTGTCCGTTCTGGACGAGCGTCCGTTTCTGTCTGCACGGACGAACGTCCAATTCTGCTGGACGATCGTTCTCTGATTGCTTGGCCGAACGAGCGTCCTCTCTGGACGAGCGTCCTCTTCTGCCTGGCTTGAACGAGCGTAATCTTAACCCTCTCTGGACGAGCGTCTTATCTGGACGAGCGTCCTCTTCCACCAGGACGGGCGTCCTCTCTGTTGGACGAACGTCCACTCTGCTTGGCTTGGACGAGCGTCCCTTTCTGCATGGACGAGCGTCCTCTCGTGCTTCCACTCTGGACGAGCGTCCTCTCTCTTTGCTGGACGAACGTCCTAAATCTTGGACGAGCGTCTGCGTGCACATTTCTTGGTCCAGTTCTATAATTTGTTGGAGACTCTTCCAAGCTCATTTTTAGCTACAAAATAAGGGATTATTGATGAAAGTAAATCAAAGTAGCCAAAAACACAATTATTTAGAAAACAAGACAAAATAAGAGGATTAAGCAAGTTATAAGTTAGAAAGGAGTTGATTTTGCTACTAAATTGATGCTTAAAATATGGTAAAATTTAGCATTATCATAGTGGTGGGACTCCATGTTCAGCAATGGTGCAGCTGCCGGTGGAGGGTGAGTCACTCCACTTGGAAGTGCTCCAACCACCAAGGAACACCATCATCTCCTTCGTTGGTGGGCATAGCACTGAGGAGTGGCTGTGGGGAGCACCATTTCTTCCTTCTTAAAGGTAAAAGCCATGGATTCAAAGGGTTTTGGGGGATTCTGAAATTCTGGAGGAGTGAGAGGCTTGCTGCAATCTGGGAGAAGAGAAGGAGAGCTGGGCACTGTAGCAGAGAACTGGAACGGCAGAAGAAGAACTCAGGGATTGATTCAAGGTTTCCAAGGAAGTCTTCAAGAGGTAAGGGGAGCTAGATCCTTTTCTCTGGATTGTATGAACCATGTATGTGTGTACTGAAATCTATGATTTAGTGTCGTTGATGAACAAATTTTGTACTTAGAGTGACTTTATCGTGTATGAATCTGTATGAGTGATGGTAGAATATTGTTGTTGAAGCAAATCTGGGAAGAAGGGGATGAAAATGGGGTTTCTGGGTTCTCTCTGGAAATCTGGTGCGATTCTGCAGAATTCTGCAGATCGCGCGTTCGTCCAATTTGGAAAGCCAAATTGGACGTTCGTCCAAATGGCTCGACCAATTAGTGGTCGGCCAAAATAGCATGAGCGTTCGGTTTTGTGTTAACGAGCGTTCGTTCGTTATCAGTGATATATTAGACGTTCGTCCCAACTGTATACAGGGAACTAGAAATTTTAGGCGTTCGTCCCTAAATTGATATTTACGTGATCTTGAGCGTTCGACATTGGGTATTAGAAATTGCAGTCGTTCGTCCTTGATATGGATTCTTAAGTTTAATCTTGATCGTTCGACCTTAAGTTGATACTTTTAAGTCTGGATCTTTAAACGTTCGGTTTTGGTGTATTAGTAAGCGTTCGGCCTTGGTTAATTATGATGTGAACGTTCGGTAATAATTTGATAGTCTTAAGTTTAAATCTGGAGCGTTCGGTTTTGTTCTGTGAGCGTTCGGTAATGGTTTAATTCTGATTGTGAGCGTTCGTTATAATTAGTATTCTAAGTCTGAATCTTAGACGTACGGCCTTTGTGTATTAGTAAGTATAAACGTTCGTTCTAAGGATGCTGAATTTAACAGTGTTTGATCTTGAGTGATCCGTTTTGGTGTACGGTTGTTCGTAAGCGTTCAGTGTTAGATTGATATTCTTAGGATTTAATCTTGAACGTTCGGTTTAGATGTGTTAGTGTGCGTTCGGTTTTAAATTGATATTCCTAAATTTAGATCTGGGACGTTCGAATGTAAATTGATATTCTTAAGGTTGGATCATGAACGTTCGGTCTTAGTGTATTAGAAATTGTAGCGTTCGTCCCAATAGTGTTTAAATCAATATGGTAATTGGTAAAATAGTGTTCGGCCTAAGTATTAATCTCAGCGTTCGGCCAAATGGTGTGCAATTTAATATTGTACTCGGACTTAGCGTTCGGCCTGATAGTGTAGGATTTAATAACGTTCGTCCAAACAGTGTTCGGCCTGGTGTTTGGTAATTAGCGTTCGTCTATGGTGTTAATAGCGTTCGTCCAATGGCGTTCGTCCAGTAGCGTTCGTTCGGTGAGCAGTGCTCGTCCAAATAGTATTATGCAAATGTTGGGTGTTAAGTTCATTCCTCTTGAATTGAATTATGTGCAAAATGTTTGGAAAATATATACTGTGATGGGATTTATGTGAATGTATGCAATACGTTGGATTTATTGTGATATTTTGGAGGTATCTGGTTATTCATGACTTGGGATAAGGTTTAAAGTAGCAGTATAATTCATGGACGTAATTCCATGATCCTCAAGGAGAGGATACATGGTGGTGTTTTGAGGTTGTATAGAATGATTACATGGTAGCTCAGTTTTGGGGGTCATCCTGAAACTCCAATGGTCTTTCTTCTCATGTAGAGAGGATTGAACATGTGGTGAGGAGTAGCAGGAGGTCCTAGTCTTGGATGCTTCCATATGATCCAAGGTGAGTGATAACGGATTAACCTCGTGATTGTGGCCGGGTGGGAGTGCCCAAAGTTCCACCGGGCGGTAGTGCCCAAAGTTTCACAAGGCGGTAGTGCCAGGGCGGGAGTGCCCAAATTTCATAAAGCCACCACGAGTGCAAGACCCGCCATAGCTCGGTAATCATTCTAGTCCGGACGAGTCGGTCTATAAAGGAACAAGTCGGGGTATAAAGTAACAAGTCTTGTAATGTCAATTTACTATGATTGATGAACTTTCACATGTCGTGTGAGTGTATGAATTATGATTTAATGAGTATGCTTTAATCGTTCTTTTATATGAATCTATGTATGATAACATGTTTTTTATATCTAGCTCACCCTTGCATTGTTTGTGTTGTGTGCTGTTTGGGTATGTTTCTTTGGCGATGATCATCCACTTGGATGGGAGCAGTTGGCGGGGAGGATACCTTAGGAGCAGCTCTTGATGAAGACGGCAGTGCTGCAACCTAGATTTACTAGTTCTTATTTCGTGGACTCGTTTAATTATATTTGTTGTATTTTAAGTTTTAAATTTTCCGTAATTTCCATGGAAAATTCCAATACTCTAGTTGCCAATTCCGTACTATTTAATAAGGATGACTGTAATCCTTGATTAACTCTTGACTGCTTTCCTATATTATGCATGATGACGTCTTTATTATATATGCATGACGTATATAATTGGGATGTTACACGAAACAACCATAAACCCTACAACATCAATAACTGTGAACACATGCTTATATTTCACTGTTAACCCAACATTTTCATATTTTCAATAAACAGTGAACGAATGAGTTTGGAAGGTTCATGTTTGGGAAAGAATGTGTTACATTTGTTATTTTCTGCTGACTCTCCCATCATCCTTCACATCGCACCTTCCTTCAACACATCTTATTTAAAGTATGTTTTTTTTATTCATAGTCTTCAATACTCACATGAGGAATCTTCAACACCCACATGAACACAGTGAGTGATAAAGTTTTCCTTTTCAAAATCATCATTCTGGAATTTAAATTCCTCATATTGGTCTTCTGGGTTTCAAACCACAGACAGTAAAAGGTTGTTTCATTATTTTTATCAAAACTATATTCAAACCACAATAAACCAAGCCAAACCAAATCTCTAAAATATATTACTTTACTTTATCATTACTCAATATATATGATGAACGGTGATGGTCAATTACCATAAATAAAAGTAATAATACTTTCGTTCTTTTTATCTATTTATTCTTACTAAGGTGACATATTAATTCAGAAATAAAATTTATGTCTTTGTTAATCATTGAGCAGTCAATAATTCTTTTAATTCTATATAAAACAGTCTTTTAATTCTATATAAACAGTGATAAATCGGTTGGTTGAATTAAGTAAAATTTACACTAAAAATAATTACAATTCTATGTCATATTATTATTATTTAGGTAATAAATAATCAATATTAATAAATGATTGTCTTTTAATATAGGACATTCAAATAAACACTGAAATATTCTTTGTAGGTAGAACTTTGGTTCGATCGAACAGGAAAACCTTTTTAAAAAAAACTTAACCTTAACCCCAAACTAAAACAACATTGTTTTGAAATTGTTTTGCATATAATTCTTTTTCTTGAATATTCAATAAATTTATCGCTCTTTATATAAACTTATTAAATATCCAGTAAATATAATGACATAACTCAAAATTAATACTTGATATATTTAAAGTTTTAAAAATAGATGAATGAAACAAACTGGGTTTCCATATAAAATCAAATATAAGCTTATAATATAATAATAGCTCATCTACACTTTTAAAAATTAATTAAGTCTTTAATCTATATATATAATTAGTTATGCCGTTTATAGTTTGCGAATTTTATAAGCGAGTTCAAGTTAATTTACTGGTTCGAAGTCAAAGAAAAACAATATTTTGTATCGATTTAAATAATTTCAGGTACTCCTTATAAGTTGCAGAAGATCAAAATTATAATTTCTAATTTAAGACTCCAACTAAAAAATTAATCAGTTCAAGGTTTTTGTTTTTAAAAATATTAAACCTTAGCCATTAATACAATGGTTTACTGTAGAATGAAAAGATTGAAAAGTTTAAAAAGAAAAAATAATTTCAGTACAACAAAATGCAAAAAATGTGTATGTAATCATGATTGAAAGAGACAGGAAAGAAATAAATGTGCACAGTGAAAAAGATAATGAAGATAATATTAGTAAACAACATATTGTATGAATAAATGTAAATTTAATGTTCAAAATACTAACGGTGATGCAGAGTCTAGAATTCCATGGACGTCTCTTTGCCCTTATCGTCTCAATTGAACAGCCGTGACGAAATGATAGTATAATAATAATTATTATTATTAATATTATTGTCATACTAATAATATAGGGAGGATAATGATAATTTATTAGACTAAAATTTTTTATTGTGGGAATTTCAATTTCTTTTTTTGTGCGCTCTGTCTCAGTATATTAAAAAGAAAGAAAATGGTCAGTGTTTCCGTGTGTGAGGCCCAGAAATATTACTCTGCTAATTATCTGTCCAAAATCATCATTTCACGCCACGTCACACGCTCAGTGCATTAAAAACGCACCAAGCGCTGCATGCACGCATGCCACTTGTCACGTTAGAAGTTTCTGAAGTCAGAGTGGGGGTGCAGGTGTCCGAAAATGAGACGCTCGTTCGTCTGGAATTGGAAGGAACAAAAGTGGTTTTTCGAAAACCCTTCCACTCACCTGCACCATTCATCTTCTACCTCTGAACCCAAACCTCCATTTTCTCCATCTTCTCTCTAAAGCTTCCAACTTCTCTCTACGAAAAATCTCACGTTTATTCTCCAATCACAGTTTCAGAACCATAGGAACGCTCTCTGAGACGTGGGCGTTATTTTGGACCGAATAGAAGTAGGATCTAAACTGGTAAGTCCTCTCTTCCCGTCATTCGTCCCTTAGGTTTCATGCGAACCAGTTTCTGGGTTCATGCATGAGTAAGATCTGAGTTATTTTGATTTTTGTGTATAGATTTAAGTGGAGTTAGTAAGTGAACCTGGAGTAGAAAGCTATTAGAGGAAGCACCATAACCTTGCATTAGGGCGAACACTGCTAACCAGGTAAGGGAAGCTTATATGTTTAATTTATACTTGTATGTTGTGTAATCTGGATTGCATGTATGAAAAGTATGATGTTTGAGCTGTATGGACGACCACTGTTATGGAATATGATTTCTGATTTTGATTGATCTGCATGTTGGTTTGATACGTATGAAAAATGGATGTTATGTTGTATGAAGTAAATCTGTATTTTGATGTTGAATATGAAGTTACTGGAATGCATGTTATAAAGTTTATAAATTGAAAATCCTATGAATTATAAAGTATAAATTTAAAGGTTGAAAATCTGGAAATTTGTTAAGTTTGAGAAATCTGAAACTTAAATCATCCCCTTGATAAATGACGCTCGTCATCGTACGGTCATAGACCGTTCGGTTTCCCTTAAAATAACTTAGAATGGAATTTCTTTCATTTGGAAAGAATTCTGCTCGAGAACGAGCGTCCCCAATTGAATGTCTGAGCGTTCGGTTCAGCTCAGCTGTATATAAATATTTGAAACTTTATGAATACGTAACGCTCGGTCTTTAACCGAAGCGTTCGTCCTTAATAGCGTTCGGCCTTATGTCGAGCGTTCGTCCTTAGTATCGTTCGGCCTTATGTCGAACGTTCGTCCTAAATAGCGCTCGGTCTTATAACGAGCGTCCGTTCTAAATCTCGCTAGGTCTCATACCAAGCGCTCGTACTAATTGGATAAATGTCTGATAAAATAGCGTTCGTTCAAAGTATTAAGTATTTATTTTCTTTACGTTCGTTCAATTCCTGGCATTAGTTTTCATATGCAAATCTCTTCAAATAAAATTCTAAGTGTTCTTGACCCTCCATTGTGCATTAAATCTGGACCAAGTTTTTATCACTATTATTTTCTAAGTACCCGTACACTTCAAGTCGAGTCAGTTCATTTAACTGGCCAAACAGAAATTACGTTCGTTACATATATTTTCCTGAGTATCCAGTAACTTCATTTGGACGTTCGTCCTAAGTTTTCAGTGGACTGAGCGTTCGTCATTTTTTTACTTCTAAATCTAAAGATGAAAAAGATGATGAAATATGATAAATTAAAGTGTGAACGCCATATGGAGCGAATTTATGATGTTGGATTTTGGACGAGCGTTCCAGGGAGGAATGTCTCATATATGATTGAATATTGAATTGGTAAAGTATGACTGTCCGTGATACTCATCTTCATGTAGAAGGGGGTAGTCATGCGTGGGAATGGCAGGAGGTTCTTCGTTCATCGCTTAGTTATGGGCGAGGGATTAACCTCGAGTGGTAGCTGATTAGGTATATCCCGGCTAATACACCACTCGGGTGCAAGGACGCCTGTAGCTACACGGTTCATACAGTCCGGACGGTCGTCTAGAATATATATAAATTTACTATGTTACATTATGTTGAATTGTATGTTGTGCGTGTGCATTTGAAATGTTGAATGAGTATGTTGAATGTATGAATTAAATATTATAAGCTTACCCTTTCGTTTTCCTTGTGTTGTCAATTGTCCTTGTACGTTCGTCCTGTCTTGCAATGATCATCCGTTGTGGATGTGAGCAGATGGTGGTGCGTCCCTTGAAGAAATGCTGGAAGAAGAAAATTTGGATGAAGCTAATCTGGTGGAAGTAGAAGTAAAGGCCAAGCCTTAGAGCGCTCGTTAGATTAGATTGTAAATGTTTAGTTTATTTTTGGACGTTCGGTTATATGTTTTGGTAAAACCGTTCGTTATGAATCGTTCAAGTAATAAACCGGTAAGACCGGGTATCGTTTTCATAAGAGACTCGTAATACTAAAGAATTGTGCGATTAACAACTCATATAGACTCAATAACATAACATCAATTTACAAAACAAGTGCAGAAACATAACTTCACAAGTAATTACAAGGTTGGACTTTGGTATTGAAGGCACTTGGAAATGGAAAAGACTAAAAATGGTATGAAATGACATTGTTAAGGTTAGTTTTCACCAATGCACTCTTGTGTATGACCAATTTCATCTCCTCTCTATCAATTTACTAAAGTCAATCCACTAAAACACTCTAGCCCTAATCCCTTAGGTGAAAGAGCCTAGGTTTTCCTTATCAAACTCCAATCCCTTGGACAATCTAACAAGCAAAACCCGCATTAAAGAGCTGGGATCTAAGACAACATGTGAATCATCTTCCATCCCTAGAATCAATTGTTGGAACAATCGGTACCGTTATAGAGTTGCGCAGCGGAATAAAATATTCGGAAAGCGTGTTACGGTCACAAATCAAGTTTTGATGGTTCGTTTTAGAAAAACAATTTTCTTAGAGAAAATTAATCAAACAGTTAACATGCGTAAAAGGTAAAGAGTATAGAGAGTAGAAAAATTGATACACTGGATTTTTATCCTGGTTCGAATCAAAAGATTCTACTTCCAGTCGTTAATCACTATAAATAGTGATTAACCTTTTTCACTAAAAATGGTTTCACAGATTACAACAAATAGTGAATAAAGCAGATAAATAAACCTTCCTTCGACGAACGAACAGGAAGAAGAACACTCTGCCAACTCGAAGAGAAACGCTCCGAATATCGACAAACGAAACGCGAGCTTCTCCTATTCACGAGACCAGGCAGAGCACCTTGCTAACTCGAAGAGAGCTTGCTCCGACTATCGACACACGACACACGAGCCTCTCCTGTTCACGAGACCAAGCAAGGGAACTTGAATTATAGCTTCTGAGAACTTCCTCTGACAAACAGTATTCTACAAGAACTTCATTTGGACGTTCGTCCTAAGTTTTCAGTGGACTGAGCGTTCGTCATTTTTTTACTTCTAAATCTAAAGATGAAAAAGATGATGAAATATGATAAATTAAAGTGTGAACGCCATATGGAGCGAATTTATGATGTTGGATTTTGGACGAGCGTTCCAGGGAGGAATGTCTCATATATGATTGAATATTGAATTGGTAAAGTATGACTGTCCGTGATACTCATCTTCATGTAGAAGGGGGTAGTCATGCGTGGGAATGGCAGGAGGTTCTTCGTTCATCGCTTAGTTATGGGCGAGGGATTAACCTCGAGTGGTAGCTGATTAGGTATATCCCGGCTAATACACCACTCGGGTGCAAGGACGCCTGTAGCTACACGGTTCATACAGTCCGGACGGTCGTCTAGAATATATATAAATTTACTATGTTACATTATGTTGAATTGTATGTTGTGCGTGTGCATTTGAAATGTTGAATGAGTATGTTGAATGTATGAATTAAATATTATAAGCTTACCCTTTCGTTTTCCTTGTGTTGTCAATTGTCCTTGTACGTTCGTCCTGTCTTGCAATGATCATCCGTTGTGGATGTGAGCAGATGGTGGTGCGTCCCTTGAAGAAATGCTGGAAGAAGAAAATTTGGATGAAGCTAATCTGGTGGAAGTAGAAGTAAAGGCCGAGCCTTAGAGCGCTCGTTAGATTAGATTGTAAATGTTTAGTTTATTTTTGGACGTTCGGTTATATGTTTTGGTAAAACCGTTCGTTATTAGCGCTCGTTGTTTTGAGCTGTATATTGAAACGCTGCCTCTTAAGCCGTTTGGATTTTGGAACTCGGTTATTTGTAAAGACTGCTTAATTACTGTTAATTGTAATTAATTCTAATTTATGGTGATTACTGTATTTTGGGATGTTACACCGTGCTAAAAGAAAAAAGAAAGAGAAATTGAAAGATAAGCCCGGGATTGCGGTGACAAATCCATTTTGCACACCTCATTGGAAGAAATACCGAACATCTACGCATGCCCTTATAATAGTATGCTGAAGTGATGTGATGTCTCTGTGTTGTGTGTTCTGTGTTTAAGACATAAATGTTTTTTTTTGTTTTTTCTATTGGTTTACATCTTGAGATGGATTCATCCATCACCTTCGATTGTGTTGTGCTGTGTGTTGTGTATGTGACTCTTGATTCTGTCCACCACAGTCCAAAGAAAGGGTGTTGCTCCCTCCACCACCACACCTTTCTCCCTCCACCTCCCCAATTTTTTTTAATTCCAATTATATCCTCAAATTAAAATTTTTTATTTTTATTATTTTAATTTATTCCAAACCTAGTTCTCCTACTTTACTCCCTGCACTCAATCTTTCCATCTCTCAATTTCGTTTAACAATTTGTCTTCTGTTTTACTTTACAACTCCATTTGTCTTCTCCGTTTCACTTCTCCTCATACGATTCTTTCTTCTTCATTTTCCTTACATTATTAAAATACATTAAAAATATATTAAAAAATAATAAATCAAAACATTTAAATTAAATTATTAAAATATTTCCAAAATAAAGAATAAACTAATAAAATAAATCCTAAAATTAAAAACGTAACTCGGAGTCCGTTTAAGGAAAGAACTGATGTCAACATCCGTTTATGGAAAGAACGGATGTCAACATCCGTTTAAGGAAAGAACGGATGTCAACATCCGTTTAAGGAAAAGAACGGATGTCAACATCCGTTTAAGGAAAAAACGGATGTCGACATCCGTTTTTTCCTTAAACGGATGTTGACATTCGTTTTTTTCCTTAAACGGATGTTGACATCCGTTCTTTCCTTAAACGGATGTTGACATCCGTTCTTTCCTTAAACGGATGTTGACATCCGTTGAAGGATGTCACCGTTTAGTTACGTTTTTTTATTTTAGGGTTTTATTTGAAGGTTTATTCGAAAACACACCTTAAGGAAGCAACACACGCACTGCACCACTCCACACACTGCACCACGAGAGCGACACTGCATCACGAGAGCGACACTGCACCACGAGAGGGAGACTACTTGATAATTCTTTCCACTACCACCAACCTTTACAACTTGTAGTATCTCACCGCGACAAAAGAAAGAGATGAAGAAAAATAATGTTAAAATAAAAGAAAAATATTTTACTCATGTAGGAGGAACTAAAATAGGTTATTAGTGGAATAGGTTGTGAATGGGTAAAATTAAAAAAATTACCCTAAAAATAAAATTTTATTTAAGGGCAAAATAGTAAAGGGGAGGTGGAGGAAGAAAGGTGTGGTGGTGGAGGGAGCAACACCCCCAAAGAAAAAGTAGCTTTCAACCCTGTACTAGAATGGTGTATATTTTATTCTGGTTTTAAATCTTGTACACAAAATTAATGTAGTTTAATTGTCATTAAAAAATGTTTAAATTTTTTAACGGTTTGTACATGTGTACATTTACTTTTCGTATCTCCACGTCCAAGAACTAGATCTCTTCAGCAGCCAACAGACACAGAATTTACAAGACCGGTTTTTGCTCCTTATCTTAAGCTTCTGTAAAAGTTTTATCTCGCCTTCACACAACATTGCCACCTACCATTTGCTGTAGTTTTTTTGGTTTTTCAAATCTTGGGGTTGTTGAAAGTTTTGAACTTTCTTGATTCAATTGCAAGTATGGTCTTGAATGCATACTTCTAAGAAAAGGGTACCTTTCAACTTTTTGAACGCTTCTTCTTCGTCATGTATGTATCTATGTACTTGATGAGCATGTGCTGCCTCGTGTCATTGGATGTGTGAATTTTCTTAACTCATTTCACAGAGGTCATGCATTATTCTGGCTCCTACTGCTGCTTCTCTCTGCATCCAAGACCTGGTGTCGGTTTAGACTTAGAATTCCTGATTCCGGATTGTTGAAGTAAGTAAACTTATTACCAGTGTTTGGTTAATGGGAGATTTATTATTCAGTATTCTCTTGAGATTTATTAGTGTTTGGTTTTTCTTCCTTAATTTGAATTTTCCTGAAGAAATTATGGTTATTGTATTCTGCTTATATTAAAGAAAATTTTAATTTTATTACAGCTGTAATATATGTATGTGTGTGTATGTATATGTATGTATGCGTGCGTGATTTATTTATTTACTGATAGTTATTATGTTTTTTCAGTGTTTAATTGTCTTTTTCTGCTGTGAATCTGACAAGTTTTAAGGACATGTTTGGATGTGTATCAGGTAGATTGGTATTCAATTGCTAAATGTTCAGTGTAATGTTTCTGCTCTTGGCTTTCTGGAGTTTTCGTGGAATTCTATCACACATTCCAGATTCTTGTTTAAATAGGTCTATTGTTCCGTAGATCTGAATCATACCAGTGAGAAGAAATTTTCAGTGAAATTGGGTGTTGGGATTTTGGATTTAACTGACGAGGAGGCTAATTCACGTGTTTGTTACGGTATAGGTGTGAGGTGGAGACCCCTTCAATCCTCTGACATTTGCATGTTCTGAATTTGAGAAGCTTAATAGGATTTTGCTGAAGAAATTTAGGATCTGCATTAATTTGAATGGGGCATTCTGCAGCCGTATGGGACTATAGAGCAGCAACTGAAATTACAAAGGACTGGAATGGAATTGATCAAGTTCTGCTTCGGACTCCAAGGGGTTCTTCGGCACGGGTGAGAAATTGTTCATTGCAAAACTGGTGTCGGTTTTAACATTTGGTAAAGTTATGATTTTAAAATTTACTATGACATCCAATGCGAATTCTTGATGTGGATAACTTGGTCTGTAAAGATATTTGTAGTTTGAGTAATTTAATTACTACGATTACTTAGATTAACTGTTTTTTCTCGAAATTAGGTAAGCTTACATGGGGCGCAGGTCACTTCATGGCGGAATGAGCACGGGGAAGAACTTCTATTCACAAGCAGCAAGGTATGTCTTTCAATTTTGATTGAAAATCAATTTGTACATTTTAAATTATATGAATTTTGTTAGTTGTCAGCGCTGATAAGGAAAACATGTCAATATTTCATAATCTTGCTTTCTGAACATTTTCATTTTAGGATAATCTGCATTATATTGCAACTGGCATGTGAAGGGCATTGGCCCAAATAATCAATAAATTTAAGAAGAGTTTGGATTTTGATGAATCATAGTATTCTATGCTGTCCATCAATCACATCGATGCAAGAGAAAAACAGGGAAGAATGGTGCATTGTAGTGCTTTTGTCCTTTGGAACCACTGGGGTTGAATACTGGTATAATGAAAAACTTTGACGGCAAAACCAACTTCTTAACTGATGCTTTTGTAGGAACACAGAACTTTAATCAATTATACTTTTTAAAGAGGCAAGTAGTAATAACTAACTGTTTTGTTTCCTTTTCCATTATCTGTAGGCAATTTTCAAGGCTCCAAAAGCAATTCGAGGAGGAATTCCCATGTGTTTTCCACAGGCAAGCTTATTCCTTTTCACGTTCATTTTATATAACTTGTAACATGCATACTTACATATCTTGAGCTGAATTTGTTTCACAGTTTGGAAACTGTGGATCGCTGGAGCAGCATGGTTTTGCAAGAAATAGAATGTGGGCAATTGATGAAAACCCTCCTCCTCTTCCTGGGAATGACTCCAGTGGGAAATCCTTCATTGACCTGGTGCTAAAATCATCTGAAGAAGATATGAAGTGCTGGCCACACAGGTATGAATAGCATGATGTGACAGTATAACAGGGATATCCACTCTCCATGTGTTTGATAATTTGAATCTGGCATATATGCACTCGATATTACTTTTTCCTGTGTTTGGCAGTAAATTTCAAGCAGTAGTAATCTAACGATTGTTTAATAATTGTACCAGTTTTGAATTCCGTCTTCGGGTGTCTCTTGCAGCAGATGGGGACCTGACTTTGATATCTAGAGTCAGGAATATAAATGGCAAGCCATTTAGTTTCTCATTCGCGGATCACACATACTTATTGGTTTCTGACATTAGGTATGGATAATTCTTTGTTGTACTTGGTCTGCATTCCCTTTTCTGAGTGTGTGGGATGATGTCCAACCATCATTTTTCTTTTCCATAGTAAATTGATTGCTGAACACTTGATGGGAGTTTTATTAGCACTAATGGTACTTCCTTGTTCAATATTTATAGTAGACAAATATATTTGGTTTTTGTTCTGAAACGTGTAGTTTCTGCATTTGCTGAATGCTTTAAATTGTGGGATTTTAACATTCAAGCAGATCTTAGAGGACTGTTTCTCTTCTTTAGAAACTAATAACAACTTACACTCTAATCATTTGAAACTAGCATGGATACTCTATATATTAGGTGGATTCTTCTCCGAATACTGGAATTATGAGTTTTATTCATGTCAGTTATCGGGAAATATGTAAACAAGTGATCAGTCGTAATGAAAGTACAAAGTTCTTACACAGCCTATAGAATTTGTAAGCATTTGAAGCAAACTACTGTTTGCAATGCTTGTTACCTATATAGATTCTTGTTTACATATTTTTACTTGAACTACCTCTCTTTTGATTGTTTTAGAACAGGAAATTTTATTTTAAGATTGACGATCATTATTAACGTCACATTAACAATTTTTATAGTGAGATAAGGATTGAAGGTCTGGAGACACTGGACTACCTAGACAACCTTTTCAAAAAAGAACGATTTACTGAACAAGGAGATGCAATAACATTTGAATCTGAGGTAAACCCTTCTAGGTTATATTGATGTTAACAAAATGTAGACATTTATAGTTCCATGCTGCAATTTAAGCTATTACTTCAGGTTGAGATAAATAGAGCACTATATTCCTGGCCTATGCTGCAGTTTTGTCAATAACACACAGTATCCACTACTAAAGTCTTTTGGTTTTGACACAATGAAGGCTAATGAAGATGTTTTTAATATCCATACTTCCTTCATGGCAGGCGGATCGAGTTTATCTTAGCTCTCCAAACATAATTGCAGTGCTAGATCATGAGAAGAAGCGAACATTTGTTATAAGGAAGGAAGGTCTCCCTGATGTTGGTAAGCTCTAAGTAGCAAATTTTTTCCACAAACAAAATACAAACGTAGATAAGGTTTCGAGTTGTAGAAAATATAAAATCAGTCCTTTTCATCTTAACTTTTATGGTGTGTTCAGCTGTGTGGAATCCATGGGAAAAGAAATCAAAATCCATGGTAGATTTTGGTGATGAAGAGTACAAACAGATGCTTTGTGTTGACGGGGCGGTGATAGAGAAACTGGTGAGCTTGAAGCCGGGAGAGGAATGGACCGGTCGGCTGCAGCTATCAGTTGTGCCATCAAGTTTTTGCAGTGACCGTCTTGGTCTTGACAGAAGTGGTCTTTGAGGAATTGTACAAAATGGGTCTGAGTTAATGCTGCTACTACATCCAGCAATGTAGCAGCATCTAGTTGTAGAAATAGTGCTGTTCAGTAGGAGTGTCAGGTTTTATGTTGTTATGATCTTAGGCTAGAAATAGTGCTTTATAGAGGCCTATGTTTTTTGTGAGAATGGCTTTCAAGTGTTACCAGGTCATTAGTCAGTTGGTTCCTTCCGTTCTGCTATGGATGCTCCTTCTTTAAGCATTAGATTTGTTGAGTTGGTGCCGAGTTTATTCTCTCCATGGATTTGATGATATGTTCCACGGCATGGATAATTTAGCTTTGGTGTTCCAATTTGCTTATATTGGATGGTTACGGCTATGATCTGCCTCTCATGACAGAGATAAAACGAGTGATTAGTGGACAATGTGATCATGCATCTTTTTTTGGCATTTTCCATTTTACAGTGATACGTGCATAATTCAATAACCTTCACATAAATTTTGTATACTCTCACTGTTTTTATTTCATGGTTAGTTGGCTGAATTATGCTATAAATGGCTTTTAAAGTAATCTAGAAGTCAATATTTTTATTATAAATGATGTTTACAATTGAATGACATTGTCAAGAATTCTGATGTTGACTGTGATGTAATTGAATTCATGTCTGTATTCAATAAAGTGGGTCAAAAGTGGTGCGTCAAAAAGCAATAGCACTTCTCCTGCTTGAGATTCGAGACATTGCGGTTGGTTATTCAAACTATGAATCGGTATTTACTTTTTTCCAACTGAGCTTCATATGTTCATCTGCACTTATAATTATCTTAATTTTTTCATCATTTACCAGTGGTTTCTTTTAAGAGGTAAAATTTTTGTGTTCAATTATATTCTCGTTATATCACTCTCCATTCATAATTCTCATAACTTCAAACTTATTTTTATAAATAGTTAGTATTATAATATATTTTTTAATGAAGTCTGGTATTAGTTGAAAACAAACTCAACCATCAAAATACTTTCCTTTACCATAGAAATAATCCTAAAATTCTCTTGATCATTAACTTTCAGGTTAACTTTTTCTGTGAAATTTTTTTCCCAGAAAAATTAACATTTTTCCATACAATATTATTACTTCAAATACTTTTTTTTCTTCTAAATCTGTATTAGTGATGTTTCAAACTTACAGTATTCAACTCTACCAAAAAACTTCAGTATTCCGCTCTAGCATACGTATTTAAAAGAAATAAAAAAATGTTAACTTAATTAAATTACTTTATATTTACCAGGATTTAGAAATTACTATAAATTATTTACTTTTTATATTTACATAATTAATCAGTTTAACTCGTTATATCAAGACTTTAACTGCAATACAAACATTTAACACCAAAGCTGTAACATCCCAATAAATAGTAATTACCATTAATCAGAACTAATCACATTTACAGTAAATACAGTGCAGTCTTAATATTTATAACAGCTGCTCCAAAAGAAAACAGCACGTACAGCAAATTACAGCGTTCAGAATTCATGATCAATTCAAAGCCAGTGCTGAATAATCTATTCTGCAAAACTATATACAGAACTGCCAAAATACAGCACAAAATCTAATATCTACTACGGAACGAGCCTCTACTGCTCAGCTTTGACTTCAACTTCTACCAAGTTGGCATCCTCCAAATTTTCTTCTTCTAGCATTGATTCCAGGAGTACCTCTCCATCTGCTCACATCCACAACGGATGATCATTGCATTGACAAGACGGACATCCAGATACAGTAGACAACACAAGGAAAATTGCAAGGGTAAGCTTAGGTAATTTAATTCAATACAATCATCATAATTTTTAACATAGTAAATCAATCATACCATTCATACATCATTAGATACATATATCCACGCATACAGTAACTCATGCAAATTCTCATAATTAAAGACTGTCCGGACTGTATGATCCATGTAACCGCAGGCGTTCGTGCACCCGGGTGATGTAGTAACTGGAATTCGCATCAGCTGCCACCCGAGGTTAACCCTTATCAGCCCAAAGTACTATGTAGGACTAGTGCCTCCTGCCATTCCCACGCATGAACTACTCTCCTCTACAGGAGGATGAGCAATCACGGAATATCAGGATGAACAGCCATCAGCGATTTTACCATGGTCATACTACACTACTTCTCATATTCACATCATGGAGACGTTCCTCCTTGAAACGCTCATTCACAATCCAATCCAATAATTCCATTCACACTATCATTCGCACATTGTTAACATTCCTCTTATTCAGATTTCCATTCTATGTTCCACTCTCTTAATTTAAACCATGTTTATCGTTTAATCGATCCAGACGAATGTATTACAGTACTCTGATGTCACGTTTCTGAACAAAAGAAACGAACCATTACCCATTCACGGACGTTAAGACAAAGGAGTAATGTAACTGAGATTGAGTTTAAAATATCAGAATAATACTTAGGAAAATTCTAAGTATAAGGACTTGAGGTTAAATGAAAAGGACCATCACGGTTTAAGTGAATCCAAATAAATAATCAGAGTATTAATAAATTCGGAAACAAGCACTGCCAGTCAAAGACCGAACGTTAATTAATAAATTGAACGAACACTATTGACGTTCGCTCACGAAGCAATGATAAGGACGAGCGTTCAGTATAAACCGAACTCTCCTTAGGACGAACGCTAGGTCAATGACCGGGCACCAAATAGAACGAACGCGCATTTGAACGATCGTTCGGTATCAGACCGAACGCTAACGATGACGAACGCTCAATCTAAGATCGAGAGTTCATTTGGACGAACGCTCAGTATAATACTAAGCGCTGCTTATGACGAACGCTGGTAAACAAAACCGAGCGTCCTAACTACACTTCACTTTATTTTCAATTGTTGGACACACTAGGCTAAGCCGAACGCTCACACCTAACTCTTGACACCAATAACGCTCGTTCTTAATCAGAGTCCTTTCCAAATGAAAGAATCCTTATTCTAAGTGATGTTCCAGGGAAACCGAACGGTATAAGACCGTTCGATAACGAGCGTACATGATCAATCAGAGAAGATAAGATTTCCAGATTTTTCATTCATATTAACTTCACAGTTTTCATACGAACCATAACTTAGGATTTATCTCCAACATAATTCTCATACATTACAGAATTCATATCATCATCTCATCAATACAGAATTTTCCATTTTCCAGTTCAAACATATCCTCAATACAGTTCAAAACACTTTCATTCCAAACCATACAGAAATTCAATCATATTCAACCTCACACATTTCATTCTCTGCATACAGTTCAAACAACATTAATAATATACATCCAGTGCAACCATGCTTATTCACGCATACTTATACATCAATTGTTTCATGTAGTTCAGACATCCAATATATTTCATTGCTTTCATACAAATCAAACAAGTATTAAATTAAATTACTAAAGCTTCCCTTACCTGGTCTAGCAGTGCACTTCCAAATGCTTAAGGTTTTCTCTCGATCAATAACAGCTTTCTACCCAATGAATCACTCCACGACTTTCACTAAATCAGAGATACCAAAAAGGACATCAGATTCAAACCTATAACCCATGCATGCAACCAGGATTTGGTTCGCATGAACTAAAACAGACCAAGTGCAGGGACGAGAACTTACCAGATCAGTTCTCAGTTCTGTTCGGATCAAAATGATGCTCACAGTGCTGAGGAGGTTTCTACGGTGTCTGAAATAGGATTGGAGGAATTGATAGTGAGTTATCTTAGAGAGAAGATGGAACGGTTTAGAGAGAAGTCAGAGATGAAGAAAGGCTAGAGTTTCGTAAGGAAGAAGGTGATTGCATGCAGAGAATGGGAAGAGTTTTCCTGAAAATTCACTTCCTTCCTTCACAGAAACTAACTCCCATTCTCCACACACCACTTGTCTTCCACTAACAATCTCAGAGTGCTCTAACCGTGACACATGGCAGGCGCATGCAGTGTGAAGGTGAGTGGAGTTTTGACGTGGCACAGTGCATTAATTGATGATCAGAGAATGAATTAGTGTGTATTAATTTATCAGGTTCTCACATTCCCCCTAACTACAAAAATTTTCGTCCTCGAAAATTATAAAACTTACCAGGGAATAGGTGAGGGTACAATTCCTTCACAGCCTCTTCCACCTCCCATGTTGAATCGCCAGTCTTTGCATTCCACACCACTTTCACGAGACGAACATCCTTTCCTTTGTAGAGTCTGGTGCGGCTGTCTTCCACACAAACAGGTTGCATCTCCAGTGTCCGGTCTGGGCGAATTTGGATATCTTCTAACTCCAGTACGTGTGATGGATCAGCTATATATTTTCGGAGTTGAGAAACATGAAAGACTGGATGAAGGTTGGACAGTTGAGGTGGTAAAGCCAATTCATACGCCACTGCTCCAATCTTCTTTAAAATTTGATAAGGTCCAACGTACTTAGGTGATAGCTTCTTTGGACGAAGAACTCTTCCCACACCAGTGATTGGATTCAACCTTAGAAAAACGTGATCTCCAGCAGCAAACTCTAAGGGTCTTCTTCTCTTATCAGCATAAGATTTCTGCCTGCTTTGAGACGTCTTCAATCGCTCCTGGATCAGTTTCACTTTCTCTGTTGTTTGCTGGATTAATTCTGGTCCGGTTAAAGCAGTCTCGCCTTCTTGGAACCAACACAATGGAGTTCTACACTTTCTTCCATAAAGAGCTTCAAACGGTGCCATTCCTATGCTTGCTTGATAACTGTTATTGTATGTGAATTCAACAAGCGGCAGAACTTCATCCCATACTCCCATATGATCTATAACACACGTCCTCAACAAGTCTTCAAGAGTTTGGATGGTTCGCTCAGATTGGCCATCCGTCTGAGGGTGATAAGCAGAACTCATTTGCAGTTTGCTTCCCAGTTCTCCTTGCAACGACTGCCAAAAACGAGATGTGAATCTCGTGTCTCGATCTGAAATAATGCTTGAGGAACTCCATGCAGTCTAACAATCTCCTTAACGTACAGCTTGGCCAAGTTTGTCATAGACATCCTTAAATTAACAGCCAGGAAGTGAGCACTCTTAGTCAATCTATCCACAATCACCCAAATTGAATCATGGTTTCGGACTGTACGTGAGATGAGTCACGAAATCCATGGAGATGCTATCCCACTTCCATTCTGGAATCTCCAATGGCTGCAGCAATCCTCCTGGTCTTTGATGTTCAGCTTTGGCTCTTTGACAAGTTAAGCAAGAGGACACAAAACGTGCGATGTCACTCTTCATACCAGGCCACCAGAAGGATAAACGAAGGTCTTGATACATCTTAGTCATGCCAGGATGCATGCTAAGACGGCTGTGATGTCCCTCCTCCATTATAATCCGCTTCAGCTCACTGTCATTTGGAATGCACGTCCTATCCATGTAACGCAATAGGCCGTCCGTTCCAACATTGAATTCTTTGGCTTGATCCGAACCAAGCACGCTCAAAATCTTCACCAGATCTTCATCCTCACGTTGCTTCATCCAAATTCTGTCAAATACATCACTGGAAATTCTAAGATTACAGCACGTTATTGCGTTCGTTCCTAAATCAAATTGTAATCTTAGATCTCTAAAACTCTCCACCAAATTCAGCTCCTTCACCATCATTGCAGAAATTCTTACGGCCTTCCTACTCAAGGCATCAGCCACCACATTTGCTTTTCCAGGATGATACAACAGTTCAAATTCATAGTCCTTCAAGAATTCAAGCCACCTCCTTTGCCTCATATTCAATTCCTTTTGATCAAAGAGGTACTTGAGACTCTTATGATCACTAAACACTTGAAACGTTGCACCATACAGATAATGCCTCCAGATCTTTAATGCAAACACGACTGCTGCTAGCTCCAAGTCGTGTGTGGGGTAATTCTTCTCATGGATTTTCAGCTGCCTGGAAGCATAAGCCACTGCCCTCCTTTCCTGCATCAGTACACAGCCCAAACATTGATATGATGCATCACAATACACTTCAAAAGGTTTGGCTGTATCTGGAATGACCAACACAGGAGCGCTTGTTAATTTCTTCTTCAATTCCTGAAAGCTCTCCTCACATTTATCTGTCCAAGCAAACGGCTGGTCCTTCCTGGTGAGGTAAGTCAGAGGGGCTACTATCTTAGAAAATCCTTCAATAAACCGCCTGTAGTAGCCCGCGAGTCCCACAAAGCTCCTAACCTCCGTGACAGAACGTGGACTCTCCCAATCCAGCACTGCTTTCACCTTGGCTGGATCTACTGCAATACCACCAGCAGAAACAACGTGCCCCAAAAATTGGATCTCCTTCATCCAGAATTCGCACTTTGAACGCTTGGCATACAGCTCTTTCTCCCTCAACACGCTCAAGACAATTCTCAAATGGTCTTCATGCTCTTCAAAGCTCTTGGAATAAATGAGGATGTCATCAATAAACACTACTACAAATTTATCAAGGTACGGCCTGAAAATTCTGTTCATGTAATCCATGAAGATTGCAGGTGCGTTTGTCACTCCAAAGGGCATCACCACATACTCATAATGACCATATCTAGACCGGAATGCAGTCTTCTGAATATCCTCCTCTTTCACTCTAATTTGATGATAGCCCGAACGTAAGTCAATCTTAGAAAACACACACGCACCATGCAACTGATCTAGAAGATCGTCTATCCTTGGCAGTGGATACTTGTTCTTGATGGTCAGCTTATTGAGTTGCCTATAATCAATGCATAGCCGTGAGCTGCCATCCTTCTTCTTAACCAACAACACAGGTGCTCCCCATGGTGAAGCACTTGGACGGATGAATCTCTTATCCATCAATTCTTCAATCTGTTTCTTGAGTTCGGCTAACTCAGCTGGTGCCATTCTATATGGCTGAACCGAGATGGGTGCAGCAGTGGTTACCAAATCAATTGTGAATTCTACCTCACGGATGGGAGGTAGACCAGGTACTTCATCCGGAAAGACATCCGGAAACTCATCCACTACTGTTCGTCCTCCACTGTTATCAATATTGGATGAACGTTCTATCTCATTGTCTCCATACGTCATGATAAGAAAACAGCTTGCTCCCTCCATGATATCCTCCTTAAACTGTCCAAGAGTAATTGACAGTTCTTCTTCTTCTACATCTGGAAACACTAGCTCCTTCTTCCCACAATCAATGAGGATCCGATTGGTATTCAACCAATCCATCCCCAAAATTACTTCTAAGTCTTGAAGGGGTAGGCAAATGAGATTGACCTTATATCTACGTCCCTCAACTTCTATAGGACATCTTACACAAACTGTAGATGTCTTAATCCCACCAGCCGCTGGGGTTGACACCACCAGATCGAACTGTAACTCGCTCTCCACTAGCCCCAACTTCTCAACACACGCCTTCGAGATGAAGGAATGAGTTGCCCCCGAATCATACAACACATCACAAGGCTTTCCAAACAGTAAGCAAGTGCTGGTGATGAGTGTACCTGAACGAGCAGCTTCAGCACCAGTAATAGCATACACCCTTCCTGTGGCTTGTGCACGTCCACCTCTCCCTTGTGAAGCTCTTCCAGCATTCGGTGGTCTCATTACTGCACGACCTCCCATATTGCACTCCCGATCCGAGTGCCCATTCCTCCCACATTTGTTGCAATGTTTCCCTCCAGCAAGTTGAGGACAAGCCCATCTCAAATGTGGTCCTCCACACTGATAGCACGTCAAATTCCTTGGCTGTCCAGTTTGGCCAACAGTGACTAAGGCCTGTGATCCACCAGATGATTGAGTTGGACGAACGTATGGGGGCCTTCTTACGTTCGTATTGTTTCTGGATGCAACCTGCCCCCTATTCAATTGCTGCTTCTTCTGTTGCTCGGCCTCAGCAACATTCTTCTCCAGTACTTTTGCTCTCTCAACCATGGCAGGAAAAGATCTGATGCACAAGCAGGATATTAACACTTTTAAATCACTCCTCAGCCCATTTTCAAATTTCCTGCATTGCCATTCTTCACTTGTAGCCATGGTATTGAAACGGACAAGATGTTTGAATTTGTTTGTATATTCCGAGACAGACATACTACCTTGCACCAATTGAAGGAACTCCACTTCCTTAGCAAACCGCACACTGTCCGGAAAGTATTCTTCATAAAATTTTGCTCTAAAAACCTCCCAATTAATGGGGTTATGCGCGTCTGCCAGGATAGCTTTCATGCTTGTCCACCAGTGACTAGCTTCACCAGTCAATAAGTATTCTGTGAATGCCAACCGATTGTCATTTGGACACCTCTTCGCATCATAGATCCTCTCCATATCCCTTAGCCACTGGTCTGCCTCATCAGGAAGGCATTTCCCACTGAATTTAGCCGGATGATGTTGGAGGAAACTCTCCAAACTCCATTCCGCTGCAGGTGGGGCAGCGTTAGAAGAAGATGCTCCAGGCGCACCTCTAGTTGCAGCCAGTATCTCCATCAATTGCCTTTGCGTGTTTTCAGAATTAACACGCGAGGCCTCCAAACCTTGCATAGCAGCTTGGTTTTGCTGCATCAAGGTAGCATTCTGCTCCAGTAACGTGGTATTCTGTTGATGCAGTCTTTCCACCACGGTTTCCAACAACCTAGTGTTGCTGGACGTATCGGACTCATTCGGTTGAGGAGGAGGAGGAAGTCTAGGTGCCATTTGTTCTCTGGATGCAGAGAAAAACAAACGAGCATTAGTTATGTCCAAGAGTTAAAACAATAATAACTCATTAAACATGCAATAAGCACACAGCAAAAACACAGTGCACTCATAACCCTACAGTGTCCTTTAATAGAACAAAACTGCTCTGATACCAATAAATGTAACATCCCAATAAATAGTAATTACCATTAATCAGAACTAATCACATTTACAGTAAATACAGTGCAGTCTTAATATTTATAACAGCTGCTCCAAAAGAAAACAGCACGTACAGCAAATTACAGCGTTCAGAATTCATGATCAATTCAAAGCCAGTGCTGAATAATCTATTCTGCAAAACTATATACAAAACTGCCAAAATACAGCACAAAATCTAATATCTACTACGGAACGAGCCTCTACTGCTCAGCTTTGACTTCAACTTCTACCAAGTTGGCATCCTCCAAATTTTCTTCTTCTAGCATTGATTCCAGGAGTACCTCTCCATCTGCTCACATCCACAACGGATGATCATTGCATTGACAAGACGGACATCCAGATACAGTAGACAACACAAGGAAAATTGCAAGGGTAAGCTTAGGTAATTTAATTCAATACAATCATCATAATTTTTAACATAGTAAATCAATCATACCATTCATACATCATTAGATACATATATCCACGCATACAGTAACTCATGCAAATTCTCATAATTAAAGACTGTCCGGACTGTATGATCCATGTAACCGCAGGCGTTCGTGCACCCGGGTGATGTAGTAACTGGAATTCGCATCAGCTGCCACCCGAGGTTAACCCTTATCAGCCCAAAGTACTATGTAGGACTAGTGCCTCCTGCCATTCCCACGCATGAACTACTCTCCTCTACAGGAGGATGAGCAATCACGGAATATCAGGATGAACAGCCATCAGCGATTTTACCATGGTCATACTACACTACTTCTCATATTCACATCATGGAGACGTTCCTCCTTGAAACGCTCATTCACAATCCAATCCAATAATTCCATTCACACTATCATTCGCACATTGTTAACATTCCTCTTATTCAGATTTCCATTCTATGTTCCACTCTCTTAATTTAAACCATGTTTATCGTTTAATCGATCCAGACGAATGTATTACAGTACTCTGATGTCACGTTTCTGAACAAAAGAAACGAACCATTACCCATTCACGGACGTTAAGACAAAGGAGTAATGTAACTGAGATTGAGTTTAAAATATCAGAATAATACTTAGGAAAATTCTAAGTATAAGGACTTGAGGTTAAATGAAAAGGACCATCACGGTTTAAGTGAATCCAAATAAATAATCAGAGTATTAATAAATTCGGAAACAAGCACTGCCAGTCAAAGACCGAACGTTAATTAATAAATTGAACGAACACTATTGACGTTCGCTCACGAAGCAATGATAAGGACGAGCGTTCAGTATAAACCGAACTCTCCTTAGGACGAACGCTAGGTCAATGACCGGGCACCAAATAGAACGAACGCGCATTTGAACGATCGTTCGGTATCAGACCGAACGCTAACGATGACGAACGCTCAATCTAAGATCGAGAGTTCATTTGGACGAACGCTCAGTATAATACTAAGCGCTGCTTATGACGAACGCTGGTAAACAAAACCGAGCGTCCTAACTACACTTCACTTTATTTTCAATTGTTGGACACACTAGGCTAAGCCGAACGCTCACACCTAACTCTTGACACCAATAACGCTCGTTCTTAATCAGAGTCCTTTCCAAATGAAAGAATCCTTATTCTAAGTGATGTTCCAGGGAAACCGAACGGTATAAGACCGTTCGATAACGAGCGTACATGATCAATCAGAGAAGATAAGATTTCCAGATTTTTCATTCATATTAACTTCACAGTTTTCATACGAACCATAACTTAGGATTTATCTCCAACATAATTCTCATACATTACAGAATTCATATCATCATCTCATCAATACAGAATTTTCCATTTTCCAGTTCAAACATATCCTCAATACAGTTCAAAACACTTTCATTCCAAACCATACAGAAATTCAATCATATTCAACCTCACACATTTCATTCTCTGCATACAGTTCAAACAACATTAATAATATACATCCAGTGCAACCATGCTTATTCGCGCATACTTATACATCAATTGTTTCATGCAGTTCAGACATCCAATATATTTCATTGCTTTCATACAAATCAAACAAGTATTAAATTAAATTACTAAAGCTTCCCTTACCTGGTCTAGCAGTGCACTTCCAAATGCTTAAGGTTTTCTCTCGATCAATAACAGCTTTCTACCCAATGAATCACTCCACGACTTTCACTAAATCAGAGATACCAAAAAGGACATCAGATTCAAACCTATAACCCATGCATGCAACCAGGATTTGGTTCGCATGAACTAAAACAGACCAAGTGCAGGGACGAGAACTTACCAGATCAGTTCTCAGTTCTGTTCGGATCAAAATGATGCTCACAGTGCTGAGGAGGTTTCTACGGTGTCTGAAATAGGATTGGAGGAATTGATAGTGAGTTATCTTAGAGAGAAGATGGAACGGTTTAGAGAGAAGTCAGAGATGAAGAAAGGCTAGAGTTTCGTAAGGAAGAAGGTGATTGCATGCAGAGAATGGGAAGAGTTTTCCTGAAAATTCACTTCCTTCCTTCACAGAAACTAACTCCCATTCTCCACACACCACTTGTCTTCCACTAACAATCTCAGAGTGCTCTAACCGTGACACATGGCAGGCGCATGCAGTGTGAAGGTGAGTGGAGTTTTGACGTGGCACAGTGCATTAATTGATGATCAGAGAATGAATTAGTGTGTATTAATTTATCAGGTTCTCACAAAAGCTGTCTTTATCAAACTGTATCGTACCCAAAAAGGAAATTTAGGAAACTAACCATTGAAATTAGTTAGCAATTAAATTGTCAATACTGATGTCATTGCTTTTTCTGAGGATGCAATCACCATGTACACACACTCCACCAACCCAATGATTATTTCGATTCTAACTTCAATCATTAATTCTTCATTCGTTGAAGTGTCAGATCATTAGTTCCATTCTACACGTCTTATTTTGGGGGATTGGTGGAAATTCAGAAAGTGGTCCCAAAATAAATCATAATTTTGCTACCTTTTATTCATAGTGATAAGGTGACAGAAATGAGAAACGAATTCTACAACAATTTTCCGTTTTATTCAGCACCGTATGCTAAAAACAAAATTGTTCCACGTAAATACAAGAGAATTCTCCTCCATAACCAAAAAAAAGCACAAATGCTGAAAGAACGGACCTACAAATCTGGAAAACCGTGACCATAGGTAATAATAATCATAGCATCATTTCTGCTATAAAAACTATACACCTCGTCGATACTCCAGTTGCTTTGTGTTCTCCAGCAAAATCTGTCAGCCATCAAAGAAACAGGATTTAAGCAGTGAAATTAATGTAAAACTTGTTTGGACTCCTCTTAGTATAATCACAAAAGTGTCAGCAGGTTCTTACTTCTCGAATGTAGTTTGCTATTGCTTTGCAGCCTTCGATTGCCAGTTGCATAACATTTTCCAAAATGTCAATTGGTAGTTTAGAATCCATCTATAGACAGTAACAACAGTAATTAGTGCAAATAAAATTAAACTAGGAGCTTTTCCATTCTAAACTACGGAATATGGCAGGGAGTGAACGAATGAAATAAGCTGGATGAGAAAAGAAAAGCATTGCATGCTTTTCATAATAATGATAGTAGTAAATTTCTGATTAAAACTTTGAAGGTTCACAATCTCAACCAGCCTTTACATAGTGGCACGTGTTCGAAACAAATTTAACTCCATAATATCAATCTAAGAATGGGAGCAATAAACTGACTGATAAACTGTCATTGGAAAAAATCTATGCCAGCCCCACCAAATGAAGTTACCCTCCCTCTCTGTTTTGTGGACCATACATGAATTTCATCCTATAATAAGGTGGCGGAAAGAATATATCAACTATATTTCTTCAGTCAAAATTTAAAGTATCAACAAAAGATCTGCAACTAAAAAAGTAAAAGATGCTGAACTGGAATTCCAAATAAAGAGTTACCAAGTATGATACTAGTGAAAATTAAGTTACACTTGATCAAACATTAACTCAGACTAAAAAGAAGATTTGTCATAACATAACTCCATCAAAGGGTACAACAGCAAATCACTCTATCAGGAACCTTCGTAAGAAGTATCTGTTGATTAAAAAACAACTGATATTTGAAAAAAGATTCATGTGTACAGCAAACTATTAAGTTGTTAAATCTGAGGCGAGCTTAAATAAGCTTCTTTTGGGGATTTCCGAACATGCACCTATTCCCTCGAGTAATCAAGGGTTAAAACTCTACTGTTCTCTCCAAAATCTCTAATAACAAGAACAGTTTTTGAAGGAAGAGGAATTACAGCTTCAACACCACCAGACTCTTTACTACGTGAGTACCAATGACTGAGAGAGCAATAAAAAGTTTTCCTTTCTGTTGAACTAATTTACCTGGTTGACTACACAATAGATACAGAGAAAATAACAAGACATGAATTAACCTGAAGCAGTGTTACTTTATCCAACTTTGGCAGAATTCCTAGGGTTACATCAGGACCTCCAGCACTGTCTTCTACATAGTTCAAATCTGTACACATTCAGAAACCTTTAATAATTAGGGCAGCCCGTGCATCAGAAGTAGACAGAAACAAAACAGACATACCACACTTGTATTTAGCCAGTTCAAATTTAGAGTAAAAACAGATATATACCAAGCAGACTTGTGCTGTTAAGGTATCCGACACTGCAGGATGTTACAAGATCACGCATAGGGATCCCAGCATCGGCAAGGGCCAAAGTTGCAGCATTTATACAAGCAGATCTAGTTCCTATAAAAGACATGTCAACATCACCCAAAATTAATGTACATATTAAATGAGTAAAGAGAGAAAATAAAATGGCAATGACAGAAAAGAATCACAAGATCCCATTATCAAGTCTTAGTTACCTCCATCTGCTTGGAGAACTTGGACATATATATCTATCTGCAAATTTAATAAATAAAACATTAGGGAGGACTAGGGGAAAGCAAAGCACATGACAAAATAAGTTCTTAATGTGTAATAAAACCTGAGATCGAGGCAATAGATGTGTCAATATAGATGCTTCCATGGTTTGCCGAATAACCAGGGAAATTTCAGTTGATCTCCTGTAGAATGAGAACTTCAAATCACGTAGTAAAAAATAAGAAGTGATCCTATTATCCTTCTGTAAGAGAACCTTACAATGAGAACCATATTAAAACTATGAAGGAAAAGCAAAACAGGATAACATTTATATCTGCAAACATTGATGGTTAAGCCATTCAAAACTATTCAGTGAGTTTTGGCCAAAGATTACTCAAAAAAGTCAAAGCTTGCAAAAAAGATTAAAAGTGAGAAAAGGCAGTAAAAGGGTGCATGGGGTTAAGCTTTTCATTGTTTTATGATACATAACCCATTGCTGAGCCTGTAGTCAGCTATATCAAAGGCATGGAGCAGCCAGCCCCAAAAACACTACAATACGTTAGTGGATAGCAAGATAGTTGTTACATAGAAAATTATGAATGCAAGATTAAAAAAAAAATTATACTGTATCACATGAACAAATGCAATATATATATATATATATATATATATATATATATATATATATTACTAATTAATAATATATATATTACTAATTAATAATCAAAATTTATACTCTAAAAGTCTAAACATGCATTACCACCATTGCTATTAAATTCTTACCTCAGTAAAAAGATCAAAAAGTCCAATTTACAAATTACAAGGCACTCTTAAGATAGATTCTACTAATGCAACATTCACTATCATCCTAGTAGTCTATGCTCCAATACCATTTTGATAAGTATAAAACTACGAATATATAAAAAATAAGTGAAAGGTCAAAAAGAATAGGAAGTTAAACAAAAGCAAGTAAATGAGCAAAACCTGTCACCCTTTGATTTCCTCATGCGATCTCCAGTGCTAAAATTAGCCATGCTGTACTCACACCGAACCTATAGACATACATTGCACATAAGCAACAATTAAGTTTTTGTTACAATTCATATAAATACAGACAACATAACTTAGAAAAAAAAAACTACCAGAGCATGGTTGGTTATTTGGCTTCTATTTTGCACCTGAAATGCAGAGAAGTTACTAAAGAAAAACAGCAAATCATCTAAAGCTCAACTACAACATCAAAGTTTTTTAAATGTCTAAACCAACTAACACTGAAAAAGGATAGTTAACAATCCTTAAATTACATAGACAAATTTTCATTAGCAAGGTAAATAATTAAACAGTACCTCTCTAGGGCCATAGACGGCAGCAATAACTTTTGTATTACCCATCTCAAACATGGCAGAACTGTTTTCAAAATAAAAAAACTTTATGGTCAAATGCTTCAAATGATATCACAACTTAATTTTCTAAAAAGCTAAAATTCATTTACCCATCTGCTTTGGATACAGCACCAATTTCTGCACCAATTTGTCGCATCTACAATATACCATAAAGAGAGGAGAAAAAGTTAAAGGCAAAAGATCAGTAGAGAAAGAAATATAAAATCATAGATTTAGATCCTCTGCAGTGAAGGAATAACACTTTAGAGGATAAACTGCAGTAATAGTCATTGAGATTTTAATAACTTCATAGTTTCTTATACATGTACATATATTTTATCACACTCTTAAATACTAAATTTTTAATAAATAGTAATAACTTCACCTTATCCTCTAAAGTGCATCTCTTCATTTTAAATAGTCGAATCCCAAAATCATGTCCAAATCACAGCTGTTAAATAGGACTGAATTCCATAGGACAGACCTTAAAATGCTGCTTTCAATTAGCTCATTTTGTCATAGGACCAAGTTCATATATCTCACTAAAAAAGGTTGGTTAGACATCCTTAGGGTTAGAACCCTCCATTTTCTTACTTTTATCATTTGGCAAACTACAACATTTGTAGCTTTTAAGTGATATGATGGAATCGTACTTGACGTAGTCCTCTTTTTGTATTTTTTTACTTTTTATAGTTTAGCTCTTAAGGAGCATGGGTTACTATAAATACCCAGCTCCTCTATTGTATTGTCACTTTTGAGCTGAATGAGAATTATATTTCTGAAATCAGAATAATTCTCTCTTGAAAGTCATAGGCTAGAGAGTCCAAAGACTTCCTCTAGCCACCTTCCAAGCACACTCTATTTTTCCATTTCTCCAAAATTCCACGGTGCTACTCATTCCTCCACGCCACCTCTCCTTCGCTGCCACCTCGCATGCGTCAGCGTTTTTCAATTCCTTCTTCAGCCACGCGTCCGCTCCCTCATTCCACATCATTTGCTTTTCTTCTCACACATCAGACACGCACCGCCACATTCTCTCTTTCGTGAGAGCTTTTTCTCCATCTCGCAGAACCACATCTCGTTCTTCCACTCAAGAGTTTCCTCGTCGCCAGCCATTCTTCATCACAAATCCATCTCTTCTCCTCCGTAAGTATCAGATTCACAAGTTTCTTCATCTTTCTTCCACTGTCACCAAATCATCTGCACATTTGTCTAGGGTTTCTTCATCCTTCATCATTTTCTCTGATTTTAGCCGATTAAAATTACTTTTGATTCGTTCCAAACCTTTTCCACCGTTCAATCTTCATTTTGAACCGATTAATCGGTTCATATTGGGTTTCCTTCCATTTCTAGGGTTTCTATCGAGTTTAACCCTCTGTTTTTGTCATTTTCCGCTGCGTATTCTTTGTCGGAGAAGCTTCGAGGAGGTCCGGTTTGTATTCGCGCAGCTTCAATCGACCTCTCCTCGGGCGTTCGTCCATCAAGTGGTATCAGAGCCAGGTTCGAACACGCTTCAGAGGTAAGTATCTCGGTTCGTCTCTGTTCTGAGTTTTCTTCCATTATTGAGTTGTTTCGATTCTTGTTTCAGTTTGATTCGTGTCTCTGTCTTTGTTCTAGTTTTGTGTTTTGATTCTGTCTTGATTCTGAGTTTATTCTTCCATTTTCGCGTTCTTAGTTAATTTCTTTACTGTCTTGTGTTTAACTTTTGTTCGTCATGGAATTCTCAAAGTGTTTTGCCTTGATTCAGTTTCAGTATGTGTTGTTTTTTCTGTATGAGATTCAAATATGTTTGTTCGTTCTTGGATCTCAATTTCTGCGTTTAGGTTTTCAAGTTGAGTGTTACTTATTTGTTTAAGCTTTCTTGTTCTGTGCCTTTGAGTCATTATATGAGTATTATTTCATTTTATTTCGGTGCAAGTCTTTGTTTGAGTATTTTAATTTCTAAATCCATTTCTGTTTTGTCTATGTCATGTTATTTTGTTTTAATTGTCAATTAAATCTGAGTTTAACTGTGATTCAATTGAGTTTTTTTTGCTTTGAGTAAGATCTGTTCATCATCATAAGCAGTGACATTCAATTGAATGAGCTTGATGCAGACTTCAACAGCAGTTTAATTTCATTTCATTTATCTGAAGCTGTCTTGAGTTTTTGATGCTGACCATTACATGTAATTTGTATTGCACTTTTGAAATTCTGTGAGCTGAAAGTTGAATCTGCTTGTGGATAGCAAATGCACACCAATTAAGCTATGAAATGTTGCATTGAGCTTGGGTGCAAGATGCTTACAGCAGCATCAGTCTTTCATTTGGCCAGCTACACCGAACTGGTTTTTCTTTGAAGTCTGTGTTAATGTTTTGAGTGTGTGTTTGTTCTACTTAGTATTAGATCATTACTAAGTTCTAACATCAGTACATCCTAGAGTCATTGTGTCTGAGTGCTTTAATTTCTTTTCTGCAGAATTAAATTTGATTTGACTTGTGTTACTGCACCTTTGTGTCAAAGTTGTTCTGGCTTAAAATTTGTAAGTGGTTGATGATTAAGTCCACAAAAATCTGCATCACATCAGCAGTACTTGTAATCTTGTACAAAACAACCACTAAATCTGTGATTTGAATTTGAACCTAGCAGTAACACTTGTAATTGGAGTTGATTCTACTGATTTCATTGTAAAACAATGCATAAGGCTGAAATTAACAATGTTATTTGCTGCACTACAAGTTTGAAATAAAGTGAATCAGTTTGAACATTTGTTTACAAAAATTCTGCAATTTGTTCTTGATCTTTTATTGCTTTTGAAATCTACTCTAGAACTGATCTTAGGATCCTGTTTGAGTGCTTACTGTGATCAAAAGCTTTGTTTCTTGCTTGTCATTGTTGAATGTCTTAGTTTTGTCTACATTACATGTAAAATCTGTTCAGCTGTTCTAATTTGAGCTTTGTTTGCTTTCATAATCTGATCTTGAGTCAGTTTCTCTGTTGTGCTGTAAATTCTTTTGCTTTAGTGGTTGTCCTGTTCTGTTCTACCTGTCTGTCCATTACTTTGATCTTTGCCTAGCCATTTCTTTACTACTTGAGAAGCTTTTTCACTCTGGATTTCTGGAAATTGAAAGAAGGTTTGTGTGCTTGGTAGCATTTTAGGTGGTGGTGGTCTGGAATACTCTCCAGCTGTGTACTGCCAAGGGAGAATCTCCCTTCCAAACCTTTACATTTTGAGTGCTTTAAGCTTTTAAAAAGAAGTCTGAGTGTTGTGAGTTTTGTAAGGCTGATTTGGCCTAATTCCTTGGCACTTTGAAATAGAGAATTCATTGTTAATCTAACTGTTTTGTGATTGTTCATTGTGCAGGAAAAGAAATTGGATCAATTAGATTGGATCAGTTGTGGTTTGCTTAAACTGACATTGCATTCATTTTGGATTATAAACTGCTTGCTGAAATCATTGAGATATTATATGTCTGAATGTGATTACTGATTTCATGGTTTGCTTACAATTGTTGAAATCTGTTGAATACTTATTAGCACCATCATTCTTTCGTTGTTGAGATCAATTTTTCCAAATGCATATAGAAAATATTTTCCTGGTATTAATCACATGCAGATTTCAGTTTTATTCAGATTGATTGATTGAATACCTTGCATGCCACCTAGTTAGTTATTCATGGACTGATTTATGCATGAATTGATTTGCATGGAGTAATTAGTCTTGTGCATGAACTTGTTTTAACTGCCAAAGCATCATTCCATTTGAAGAAGTGACTAAAGCACTTACTTTCCAATTCTGACGTTGTGGTTGAATTAAGCACATAATTCTTTTACCCATTGGATTGATCAGAATTTAAATTAGAATTGAATGGTTGTTTAAATCAGTTTAGTTCAGCTTTGAATTACACCCATTGCATCTGGTTTAATATCTATGTCCTTGTGTATTTTTGCTAGAGTTGGTGCAATTTCTGTGAGCAGATCTGAAACGAATCAGTGCAGGGGAAAAAGTGAAGAATGAATCTGCTGATTTGTTGAGCACAAGGAAGAACCTACAACAAAGTCCACTAAAACCAACAACTAGAAATAACATTAATCAGGGAAGTTTCTTAGCTATATTACTTCTATTTGTTTAACTGTTTGTGTTATAGCTTGCAATTTGTTGGATGATGTGATTTGCTGAATTGGAATCTGGTTTGATGTTGTTGTGTGCAGAGTTGATAAACATTTGGAGTCAAGAATTTTAAGCAGTAGCAGAATATCAGTAGAGTTTACAGCAAGATAGACCAACCATTTAATTAGGGGAGTTGTTTAATTTTGTTGCCTCTGGATTACTTAATTGTTTCTGTCTTAGCTGGAAATTGATAGCATTGATGGTTACTCTGCTGAATTGATTGTGAATCTTTGATTGCAGTTTGTCATTTGAGAGCAACAGAAATTTATATAGCTGCATCAAGTGTACGAGACTAGGAGAAAAGGGAAGAATCTTTTATATTGTGTGAATTTAATCCTTTTGATATCTGTGTGTAGATAAGGCACATTGATTCCAATTGTGATTTGTGATTATAGGATAAACCAGAAGCTAGAAAAGGGGCCAAAGCTAGCCGAACCAGCAACAGGAGTGTACATTTTTTTTTGGCACAAGGACTTGGCATCAAAATGAATGAAGTGGACCAGGACCAGGACCGTAGCAGCCTAGTATAGTTTTTCTTTTGTAATTATTTTCTTCAATTTGTTTGTAATAGGCTTGTGTTAGCCTACTGTTAGCTTTAGCTTTTGTTTTGTAAAAGGGCCTTTTATAAAGTCCAAGTGTTTAGGAAGAGTCCTTGGTGCTCTTTCAAACTCTTGGCAACTTTATTTGCTTTTATTTTTAGCATAGCTAGACAGGTGAATGTGTCTTGTTAGCCAAAGCTACAAGCTTCACCATAGGAGTAGACTTTAATATTGACTTAATTTGTGTATCTCGTAGGGGTCATTAGAGTCCGCTGGTTTCTTTAGTGTTTTTGTTTCTTTGATTTTGTGTTCACGTTTAGGGTTGATTAGGCTAAAAGGGATTAAACTCTAAGCCTTTTCACATTAGAGTCCGAGAGTCTAGTCTTTTATTTGTGCTTAATTGTTTGAGTTGTGTACTTTGTTTCTAAAGGTGATTTTAGTTTAAGGGGTAATTAGTTAGTAGCCTAAGACATTTCTGGCAAGGCAAGATTTGGTACTTAAGCAGCTCTTTAGCTCACCTCTCTTACCTGGGACTTGTCTAAGTGAAAGTTTTGAACCCTTTAGATTAAGAAAACTTTTAAAAACAAAGATGTCTTCTTATGGTTCATATAGGTCTTCTAGGTTAGATAAAGTTGATGAAATGTTTAAACAAGCTAGGAATCTTCCATCCTTTGGTAAAGATATAGGTGCATTAACATACCTAGCTTGGGAAAAAGAAATTGATAAAATAAATCCTTGGTTTTGTGAAGAGAGTGAATATTATGTTCTTAGTATATATCTCTCTAAGTTAGAAGAAAATGCAAGTGAGTGGTGGGATGAAAGACAATATCATGTTAGGAAAGGTAGAAAGTCCTCCATGATTGGCATGATTTAAAAGCTTGCATGAGAAGAAAGTTTGTGAAGAAACCTAGAACTAATTAGGGATTGCATTAATGATGGAAAATTATTTCTTGAGAGTTTAAATGATCATGGGTTTCTTCGTAGAGAATTAGAATTTGGGGCAAGACATAAGGAGATCAAGGATAAGAAAAGAGAAAGAGAGATTGAGAGAAAAGAAAAGGAAGAAAGGAAAGAAGAAGAGAAGAGAGAGAGAGAAGAAATAGTGAAAAGAGAAGAGAGAAAAAGAGAGAAATTAAGAAGAGAAGAAATAGAGAAAAGAAAAGAGAGAAGAAGAGAGGAATTAAGAAGAGAAGAAGAGAGAAAAGAAGAAGAAAAGAGAGAAATGCAAGAAAGAGAGAAGAAAGAAAAGGAGAAATTGTTACTGATGACAAATCCTATTCTTTCAAAGACTGTGGAACAAAAAAGGGAAGGTTTCCAAATCTTTACTTCTTTTCCAATAATTGATTACTTTTCAATTTTTGACTTCTCTTTCAAACCAATTGTTATGAAAACATTTTCAAAATATGACAATTCAAATCTTGAGTTATTCTTATCTTTAAGAAAACAATTAACTTAAGATAAATACCCAGCTCTATTGTATTGTCACTTTTGAGCTGAATGAGAATTATATTTCTGAAATCAGAATAATTCTCTCTTGAAAGTCATAGGCTAGAGAGTCCAAAGACTCCCTCTAGCCACCTTCCAAGCACACTCTCATTTTTCCATTTCTCCAAAATTCCATGGTGCTACTCATTCCTCCATGCCACCTCTTCTTCGCTGCCACCTCGCATGCGTCAGCGTTTTTCAATTCCTTCTTCAGCCACGTGTCCGCTCCCTCATTCCACATCATTTGCTTTTCTTCTCACACATCAGACACGCACAACCACATTCTCTCTTTCGTGAGAGCTTTTTCTCCATCTCGCAGAACCACATCTCGTTCTTCCACTCAAGAGTTTCCTCGTCGCCAGCCATTCTTCATCACAAATCCATCTCTTCTCCTCCGTAAGTATCAGATTCACAAGTTTCTTCATCTTTCTTCCACTGTCACCAAATCATCTGCACATTTGTCTAGGGTTTCTTCATCCTTCATCATTTTCTCTGATTTTAGCCGATTAAAATTACTTTTGATTCGTTCCAAACCTTTTCCACCGTTCAATCTTCATTTTGAACCGATTAATCGGTTCATATTGGGTTTCCTTCCATTTCTAGGGTTTCTATCGAGTTTAACCCTCTGTTTTTGTCATTTTCTGTTGCGTATTCTTCGTCGGAGAAGCTTCGAGGAGGTCCGGTTTGTATTCGCGCAGCTTCAATCGACCTCTCCTCGAGCATTCGTCCATCATGATAGGTTTTAATGTTTATCAGAACTAAGGTTATTGACTGCTTCTAATCTGTTTATATGCTTTTTTGCAGTTCAAAATGTGCTCTTACACATTTCCATTACCCATGGCATGGCTCATCTATGTATAACCCATATGCAGAACTATCTGTAGATCTTATATATACTAATTAACATAAAGCTTCAGTAATTCATGACTATGTAAGAATTCATGTAGGATATTATTATTTATTAATACTCCGCATTTCATACGCTTCATGAGTATTCTTGAAAGATCTAAAGGAACCTTTTTTGGAATGAATATTAAGTGAAGAAAAAAGGAGGAAAAAAAAAGCCCAAGAAAAAAATAATAGCTGTACCTCCATGGGTCTGCGACCATCCAGTCGAAGTCCTTCTGGCCTGACGTATTCCATCCTCAGGTCAATCTATGGCAGAGACAAAAGGGAGACAAAGATGAGACATAAGCAGCTGGATTTTGTTTTTATTTGCTTTATATTCTTGGCTTCCAAAAAAAATGATATTTTCTACTAAAGTTATTAAAACAAAATGGTGAGATTTTGATGAATCTGAGCCATTTAAAAGTTTGTGTTGGCTCAAGTAGTTTGTGGGTCATGCAGTGAGATGAGTGAGAGAGCAGTTCGAATTAATAACACTGCTCAATTGAAAACATACCGAACAAACTCCAGTTGCTCTGTAAAGATTAGGATGAAAACAAGGTTACAAAAAATCAAGCAATCTGAACTTTGAATGAATATCATATTGACAACAACAAACATTTACCCAATAAGTGGGGCACTAGGTAAATAATATTGCAGAAATAAATATTAGAAATCAGCAAACAACTAAAATAACAACGCATTTGAAGAAAGGGTTTGAACTTTGATGACCAGAGAGAGAGAAAAGGAAAAGTACCTGACTGACGGCGAGATTTGACGGTGGCTGTTACGCTCTGTGTGGCGACGGCGAGAACGGAAGTTGGTCCGCGCACTGCAAACGAGCCTAGTCTAGGCAGGGTTCCGCTGTTCGGTGTTTAAATAGGTCACTAAATAGGTTTAATAGGTCACTTGTTTAAACCTGTTCGGATAGCAATGTTGAGCGTTCGACCTTGAGTAGTATTCTTAGGTTCCAAGCGTTGCGCGTTCGTCCAAGTATTGAATTTAGTACTGGTGTTCGATGGTTTAGCGTTCGGCCTGATAGTGTAGGATTTGATAACGTTCGTCCAACAGCGTTCGGCCTGTTGATTGATAACGAACGTACGTCCAAATAGTGTTCGGCCTAGTGGTTGGAAGGTAGTGTTCGTTCAGTAACGTTCGTCCACTGTGCTCGGTGAACAGTGCTCGTCCAAATAGTATTCTGCAAATGTTTGATTTTAAATAGGTCACTAAATAGGTTTAATAGGTCCTATTTTTTTTTCTAGAAAAATCAAATTTAAACACCGAACAGCGGAACCCTGCCTAGACTAGGCTCGTTTGCAGTGCGCGGACCAACTTCCGTTCTCGCCGTCGCCACACAGAGTGTAACAGCCACCGGCAAATCTCGCCGTCAGTCAGGTACTTTTCCTTTTCTCTCTCTCTGGTCATCAAAGTTCAAACCCTTTCAATGTTTGCGTTGTCATGTGTAGTGCCTTGTAGTGTCACCACTCACCACCCAATCCCTATTTTCTGTTAAACTCGTAAAAGTTGCTATGCTTTTCTAATTTAATCAATTCAACATTTACAACCAAGAAAAATGGAGTTTACGACAGCTTTGTATAAGCTTCAAACATTGAACATCTTGATAACCAATTACTCCTATACTATATCGTTCTCTCAATCAAACTTATAACCCTTCCTTGCCCTTTGTATCGATCTCACAAAAACTCTTCTTAAAAATCCTGCATCTTGAACTTGCATACCACTCAACCATAAAATTGATCTATAGCATAACCGAGTCACTAAAATCATTGCTCTGTGTTGTTAGTTTATTAAGTGGGAAGGGAACACTGTCCTTCTCATATATAATTGACCCAAATCTTTCCTCTGTAACTATTAAACTAAAAGCCTGCTCATTCTCCTTTAGAAATTTGTTGAAATTCGGGGAGTGCTAGAATAAAATAAAAATAATAACAGTATGCAGATTGAATTTGTTTCGAGAACCACCCCTTTACAATATCTTTCTGTCCGTGGTGTACTTTCCTCTTTTTCTTTGCTTGCAGTAAGATTAAGAGCAAACTTAAATGTTTAAAAGGGTAGGGACACCGGTAGATTGTAACGTCACAGGGACCGTCGACTGCCCCCACAGATCACCACTAGGCTTTCTAGTGTGCTTTGTCCTCACTCGCACACTTTCCGGGAAAACTTCCCAGAAGGTCACCCTTCCTAGAATTACTCTAGGCTAAGCACGCTTAACCATGGAGTTCTTATGAGTCGGGCAACCGAAAAGCAAATGCATTTGGTGATATGAGTAGTCAAATCAATTCCTTTAAGCTATCCTTCAATCGTATAGTCCCATACCTATATAGTCTCCAGATCTTTCTCATTCCGGTGTATGTTCGATTCATCCATGTACCCCTTCCACCGGAAGCCTTGCCAGGAGCCGCTCCTTGTCTGTGCCCCCTGCACCATGCTACCTGCACCGGCGTCACTCCCCGCACTCTCATCAGTGCCCGGGTGTCACATGCTGACATCCCAAAATATATAACAATGTATATATGTAGAATGCAGCGATTATAATAATAGAAAGCAGTTAAGAGTACACAATAGATAGAATTAAGGAGTACAGTTATCCAAGTCTGGCTGGGAAACTTTAAAACTTAAGTACAAGTTCATAATTCTCCAAAACACAGATCATGCTAAAATGAAGGCTAGAAGTCTTTCAAAATAAAGAGTTGTTTAGCTAGTAGAAATCCTAAGCACTAGGGGCTGGGTCTTCCTCAACTTCCAAAGCTTGCTCCAAAGGTACATCATCACCTACTGCTCACATCCAAAGGATTGGATGATCATCGCAAGGGGAAAGGCAAACACATGCAACACATACAATTCATTTTCAATCAATCTAGCAGTTACCAGAATATCCATACACATATAAACACCTTAGTCATCATAAACATAAGCATTCATTTCATAAAACTCATCAAGACAAGCATCCTATCATGTTAAGACTCTAGACACGTCCGGACATAGAATGTATGTAGAGCTGGGGCGGGTTGTGCACTTGTGATGGCCTCTACTGCTTTGCAAAGCCATTGCCGAGGGGTTCCACCCGACCATACACAAGGCTAGTCCGTTACCGCGGAATAGACCTCCAGTGATAGCGTCTACCCTAGGACCTCCCACTACTCCCACCACACGCGTCAATCCTCTCTAAGTGAGAATGAAAGACCGTTGGAGTGTTAGGGATAACCCCCATATGGAAGCCTCTTACATTCATTCAATACACTAACTGATCCCACCGAGAGATCTAAATTTCTGATTCAATCCTACCATTTTAAATCTTATGATATTCCTTTTGGATCAACAATGTACATCATAAACCACTTATAACCATACACTTTCAACCAATCTGGATCACATGAAGATGCATTCATAAATTGTAACCGAAATATTTAAATAACATAACTTATTGGAATGAGAGAAAACATAACAGAAAATATCACCACTGGACGAACACTATTTGGACGAGCGCCAAGAGCCCTTGGGAGGACACTGTTTGAACGAACGTCCAAAACCCATTGGTCGGACACTGTTTGAACGAACGTCAAAATCCCTTGGGCGGACTTTGTTTGGACGAACGCTCAACGATCAAACATGAAGACCGAGCGCTAGCGATCACTAACCAATATCAAGACCGGACGCTTAAGATTCAACCCTAAGAATACAAACTTAAGGCCGAACACTCACAATCGCAACTAAACCAAGGCCGAATGCCACCAACATGAACGCTCGCTATTACTTATGGACGTTCGCTACTAATTCAACCTCTGACCGAACGCTAATTAAACCATCAACTGAACGAACGCTAATGAAAATTTGTCTATGTAATTTAAGGATTGTTAACTATCCTTTTTCAGTGTTAGTTGGTTTAGACATTTAAAAAACTTTGATGTTGTAGTTGAGCTTTAGATGATTTGCTGTTTTTCTTTAGTAACTTCTCTGCATTTCAGGTGCAAAATAGAAGCCAAATAACCAACCATGCTCTGGTAGTTTTTTTTTTCTAAGTTATGTTGTCTGTATTTATATGAATTGTAACAAAAACTTAATTGTTGCTTATGTGCAATGTATGTCTATAGGTTCGGTGTGAGTACAGCATGGCTAATTTTAGCACTGGAGATCGCATGAGGAAATCAAAGGGTGACAGGTTTTGCTCATTTACTTGCTTTTGTTTAACTTCCTATTCTTTTTGACCTTTCACTTATTTTTTATATATTCGTAGTTTTATACTTATCAAAATGGTATTGGAGCATAGACTACTAGGATGATAATGAATGTTGCATTAGTAGAATCTATCTTAAGAGTGCCTTGTAATTTGTAAATTGGACTTTTTGATCTTTTTACTGAGGTAAGAATTTAATAGCAATGGTGGTAATGCATGTTTAGACTTTTAGAGTATAAATTTTGATTATTAATTAGTAATATATATATATATATATATATATATATATATATATATATATATATATATTGCATTTGTTCATGTGATACAGTGTAATTTTTTTTTAATCTTGCATTCATAATTTTCTATGTAACAACTATCTTGCTATCCACTAACGTATTGTAGTGTTTTTGGGGCTGGCTGCTCCATGCCTTTGATATAGCTGACTACAGGCTCAGCAATGGGTTATGTATCATAAAACAATGAAAAGCTTAACCCCATGCACCCTTTTACTGCCTTTTCTCATTTTTAATCTTTTTTGCAAGCTTTGACTTTTTTGAGTAATCTTTGGCCAAAACTCACTGAATAGTTTTGAATGGCTTAACCATCAATGTTTGCAGATATAAATGTTATCCTGTTTTGCTTTTCCTTCATAGTTTTAATATGGTTCTCATTGTAAGGTTCTCTTACAGAAGGATAATAGGATCACTTCTTATTTTTTACTACGTGATTTGAAGTTCTCATTCTACAGGAGATCAACTGAAATTTCCCTGGTTATTCGGCAAACCATGGAAGCATCTATATTGACACATCTATTGCCTCGATCTCAGGTTTTATTACACATTAAGAACTTATTTTGTCATGTGCTTTGCTTTCCCCTAGTCCTCCCTAATGTTTTACTTATTAAATTTGCAGATAGATATATATGTCCAAGTTCTCCAAGCAGATGGAGGTAACTAAGACTTGATAATGGGATCTTGTGATTCTCTTCTGTCATTGCCATTTTATTTTCTCTCTTTACTCATTTAATATGTACATTAATTTTGGGTGATGTTGACATGTCTTTTATAGGAACTAGATCTGCTTGTATAAATGCTGTAACTTTGGCCCTTGCCGATGCTGGGATCCCTATGCGTGATCTTGTAACATCCTGCAGTGCCGGATACCTTAACAGCACAAGTCTGCTTGGTATATATCTGTTTTTACTCTAAATTTGAACTGGCTAAATACAAGTGTGGTATGTCTGTTTTGTTTCTGTCTACTTCTGATGCACGGGCTGCCCTAATTATTAAAGGTTTCTGAATGTGTACAGATTTGAACTATGTAGAAGACAGTGCTGGAGGTCCTGATGTAACCCTAGGAATTCTGCCAAAGTTGGATAAAGTAACACTGCTTCAGGTTAATTCATGTCTTGTTATTTTCTCTGTATCTATTGTGTAGTCAACCAGGTAAATTAGTTCAACAGAAAGGAAAACTTTTTATTGCTCTCTCAGTCATTGGTACTCACGTAGTAAAGAGTCTGGTGGTGTTGAAGCTGTAATTCCTCTTCCTTCAAAAACTGTTCTTGTTATTAGAGATTTTGGAGAGAACAGTAGAGTTTTAACCCTTGATTACTCGAGGGAATAGGTGCATGTTCGGAAATCCCCAAAAGAAGCTTATCTAAGCTCGCCTCAGATTTAACAACTTAATAGTTTGTTGTACACATGAATCTTTTTTCAAATATAAGTTGTTTTTTAATCAACAGATACTTCTTACGAAGGTTCCTGATAGAGTGATTTGCTGTTGTACCCTTTGATGGAGTTATGTCATGACAAATCTTCTTTTTAGTCTGAGTTAATGTTTGATCAAGTGTAACTTAATTTTCACTAGTATCATACTTGGTAACTCTTTATTTGGAATTCCAGTTCAGCATCTTTTACTTTTTTAGTTGCAGATCTTTTGTTGATACTTTAAATTTTGACTGAAGAAATATAGTTGATATATTCTTTCCGCCACCTTATTATAGGATGAAATTCATGTATGGTCCACAAAACAGAGAGGGAGGGTAACTTCATTTGGTGGGGCTGGCATAGATTTTTTCCAATGACAGTTTATCAGTCAGTTTATTGCTCCCATTCTTAGATTGATATTATGGAGTTAAATTTGTTTCGAACACGTGCCACTATGTAAAGGCTGGTTGAGATTGTGAACCTTCAAAGTTTTAATCAGAAATTTACTACTATCATTATTATGAAAAGCATGCAATGCTTTTCTTTTCTCATCCAGCTTATTTCATTCGTTCACTCCCTGCCATATTCCGTAGTTTAGAATGGAAAAGCTCCTAGTTTAATTTTATTTGCACTAATTTCTGTTGTTACTGTCTATAGATGGATTCTAAACTACCAATTGACATTTTGGAAAATGTTATGCAACTGGCAATCGAAGGCTGCAAAGCAATAGCAAACTACATTCGAGAAGTAAGAACCTGCTGACACTTTTGTGATTATACTAAGAGGAGTCCAAACAAGTTTTACATTAATTTCACTGCTTAAATCCTGTTTCTTTGTTGGCTGGCAGATTTTGCTGGAGAACACAAAGCAACTGGAGTATCGACGAGGTGTATAGTTTTTATAGCAGAAATGATGCTATGATTATTATTACCTGTGGTCACGGTTTTCCAGATTTGTAGGTCCGTTCTTTCAGCATTTGTGCTTTTTTTTGGTTATGGAGGAGAATTCTCTTGTATTTACGTGGAACAATTTTGTTTTTAGCATACGGTGCTGAATAAAACGGAAAATTGTTGTAGAATTCGTTTCTCATTTCTGTCACCTTATCACTATGAATAAAAGGTAGCAAAATTATGATTTATTTTGGGACCACTTTCTGAATTTCCACCAATCCCCCAAAATAAGACGTGTAGAATGGAACTAATGATCTGACACTTCAACGAATGAAGAATTAATGATTGAAGTTAGAATCAAAATAATCAGTGGGTTGGTGGAGTGTGTGTACATGGTGATTGCATCCTCAGAAAAAGCAATGACATCAGTATTGACAATTTAAATGCTAACTAATTTCAATGGTTAGTTTCCTAAATTTCCTTTTTGGGTACGATACAGTTTGATAAAGACAGCTTTGGTGTTAAATGTTTGTATTGCAGTTAAAGTCTTGATATAGCGAGTTAAACTGATTAATTATGTAAATATAAAAAGTAAATAATTTATAGTAATTTCTAAATCCTGGTAAATATAAAGTAGTTTAATTAAGTTAACATTTTTTTATTTCTTTTAAATACGTATGCTAGAGCGGAATACTGAAGTTTTTTTGTAGAGTTGAATAGAGTAAGTTTGAAACATCACTAATACAGATTTAGAAGAAAAAAAAGTATTTGAAGTAATAATATTGTATGGAAAAATGTTAATTTTTCTGGGAAAAAAATTTCACAGAAAAAGTTAACCTGAAAGTTAATGATCAAGAGAATTTTAGGATTATTTCTATGGTAAAGGAAAGTGTAAGACCCATGAAAAATATTTACTTTAATAATAATAATTTTATTACTAGTAGTAATAAATTTCTTTGTGAATGGAAAATATATAAGTTTATAAAATGTGGAAAGATTAATAAGAAATTTTGGTAGCTTAATTTGTAAGACCCATGAAAAAATATTTATAATAGTAAATTTTAGCATTTTATTAGTAATAATAATTTTAATGGATAGAAAAATGTAAATTTTTGGATATAAAATTATAGTAATTCTAGAGGGAGAGTTTCAAATTTTTGATAACTTATTTAGGATTTTTTTTAAGAAAAGTGAATAGTGAATAGTAAATAGTAAATAGTAAATAGTGAATAGTGAATAGTTAAAAAAAAAATATTAAAATAAATTGTGGAAGAGAACACTCCACGTAGAATTAATCATTCAGAGATAAGAATGGTGAATAAAAAATAATATTTGAATAGTAAAAATGAATAGTGAAAGTGAATAGTAAAAATGAATAGTAAAAATGAATAGTAAAAAAACTTTTTGGCTATAAATAGCCAAGGGGGGGAGGCTGAAGATTTGCACCAAAATTCTAGAGAAATTGTGAGAGAAGAGAGTTGGAGGAAATTCTAGTTGAAGAGGGGAAATTCTGGAAGTTTCCGGAGAACGGTTTGAGAAGAGGAAACTAAGTCTGGAATAGAGGTAAGGGGAGCTAACCTTGAGTATCTCCTTTTGTATTATCTTGAGTCTTGAATATGCTATATTTTGCTTTTGTCTGATCTTAAATCTTGAATATGGAGTATTTTGTTTCTGTATGATTTTGAATTTAAATGAGAGTATGCTTTTGTGTTGATATCCAAGTGTGATAGTTGTAAAACGTGATATTGATTATGTTATGCCATTTGTATGTTATTAGTTGTTTATTTTTGTATTTTGGAAGGATTAGAAATTGTCTAACCGGCTCTGCCAGATTCAATTTATTGTTTCCCCAAACATTTTATTGCTTTCCTTGTTTATTTTTATCGTATTTTGGAAGGATTAGAAGTTGTCTAACCGGCTCTGCCAGATTCAACTTCTTGTTTCCCCAAACGTTTTATTTCTTTACTTATTTATTTTATTGCATTTTGGAAGGATTAGAAGTTGTCTAACCGGCTCTGCCAGATTCAACTTCTTGTTTCCCCAAACTATTTATTGCTTTACTTATTTATTTTATTGCATTTTTGGAAGGATTAGAAGTTGTCTAACCGGCTCTGCCAGATTCAACTTCTTATTTCCCCATACATGTTATTGTTCTTGTTATTTAATTATATTGTATTTTTGGATGGATTAGAAGTTGTCTAACCGGCTCTGCCAGATTCAACTTCTTGTTTCCCCATGAATTTTTATATTAGGATTATTTTTATGATTGTCAAATATTGTATTCTTATATGACCATTTACAGTAATATTTTATTATTGTTAATTGTTTATAATTATCTTGTATGAATTTTATTATGAATGTTTATTGTGATGATTGATATGAAATTATGCATTTGAAATATAGTATGAGTCTCGGGGAGAGACTCTAAATTGGCATGGTATTAGTGTATATGTTGATGTTGAGGGTCCTGTTGTTGGTGGTGATCCTAAAACTCTAATAATTTTCCAATCTCAATTAGAGAAGGATGTATTATGTGGTGAGAGTAGTAGGAGGTCCTAGTCTATGTTCATAGACGTTAATGGACTAACCTTGTGGGTGATGTGATATATTATATTTTTGGCCATAACTGTGTTGTAGATGTCACCACAAGTGCATGACCACCCGAGACTTCCATCAACATTATATCCGGATAATAGAGTCTAGTATAATAATTGCATCTTACAAGAATTTATGGTGAATGTATTATGTATATTAATAGTGTCATGCTTTTCTTTGAATTGTGCATGGTAGCTCACCCTTACTTGTTTGTTTGTGCCGGAAAAATCTTATTTTTGCGATGATCGTATAATGTTTTTGTTATACGGGAGCAGATGAGGGAACGACATCTGAACCAATTCAAGTGAAGGAGGAAGCAGCAGAAAAATGAAGATAATTTTAAGAAGAAAAAAAAATTAAGAGTGTTTTTATTTGTGTAAAAATATAATGTATTTTCAGTGTGAACCATTTTACTCATAAATGGATGATTGTAACAATGTACGATGTTTATATTATTAATGAAATATTTGGTGTGTGAGATGCGTTAACCCCTGCTCAGCAAAAGTGTTTGGAAATTGAAAGCCGTAGAAGCGGAAAAAGTCAAGACGAATAAACTTTACCGCCATGATCTTCCTTTCTTGCCAAGAATTAACAAAGTCTGCGTGTTTCCCTTGATCTGAAATCCATCCATCTATGTTTGCAAGACGTGGTTGAGAAGAAGAGGAGGCTCCAGCTGTTCTGCGACGGTGCCTTCTTGAGTCAGCCATGGAGGAAGAATGGGAAAATGAGATTTTGAGAAGGTGAAGGGAAATGAAGAAGATGTGAGCTCTAGATTTGATTTCAGCAGTAATTGGGTGCAAAGGAGTGTCTAATAATCGATTATGGGGGGCTTTTTATAAGAAAAATGGACAAACTAGCCGTTTATGGTCGTTTATGGCCGTTATGGGATGCTCCAACGACTCTATTTTTGAAACTGTCAGCGTGATAATCGATTATGGCTCGAGATAATCGATTATCAGTTCAATAATTACTGCCCAGAATTGCATGATAATCGATTATGCATAATGATAATCGATTATCTGCTCAAGATTTTCCAGAATTGAATTTGATGCATGAATAATCGATTATAACTTAGTGATAATCGATTATGAAGCGTTAAGTTTACGAAAAATGCAAAAATTTGCATAGATTTTGATTCTAAGATATGTCTGACACTCCTAACTCTCTTCTAAGCTCAAAAAATCTATCTCCAGGTTTAACAAGAAAGCATTTCAGCTAGCACAATCAGTTCAAAAACTAATTTTGACAACACAAATTTCAACTTATCAAGCACCAACTATGTTTCATGCACTCTCATATCCCAATTTGTTCAACTTCATATATTCAACTTGTTACCAATAAGGAGTATTGGTAAATCTTGAAGAAATTTGTTTTGATGATGCTACAAGAAGTTTTAGTTGAAGAAGATATTAGAATTAGTTAAAAGCAAGTTGTAGAAATTAAATGTAGTAGGAAATTCTTGTAAACCTTGTAAAACTTGCATTTTTAACCTGCAATAATCGATTATGATTAAGCAATAATCGATTATCACAAGTCATACTTGAATAATCGATTATCACTTCATATAATCGATTATCACATTTTTGAAAACCTGTAACGGACTTGAATAATCGATTATCACTTACAATAATCGATTATTCATGGCAGTTGGGAGCTGTCCTTTGGCATTCAGTGTACTTGGCTATATATTTTGATTTGGAGAAATCAGAAGGTAACGTTGTTGAACAGAAGCTCTTGTAGAATACTGTTTGTCAGAGGAAGTTCTCAGAAGCTATAGTTCAAGTTCCCTTGCTTGGTCTCGTGAACAGGAGAGGCTCGTGTGTCGTGTGTCGATAGTCGGAGCAAGCTCTCTTCGAGTTAGCAAGGTGCTCTGCCTGGTCTCGTGAATAGGAGAAGCTCGCGTTTCGTTTGTCGATATTCGGAGCGTTTCTCTTTGAGTTGGCAGAGTGTTCTTCTTCCTGTTCGTTCGTCGAAGGAAGGTTTATTTATCTGCTTTATTCACTATTTGTTGTAATCTGTGAAACCATTTTTAGTGAAAAAGGTTAATCACTATTTATAGTGATTAACGACTGGACGTAGAATCTTTTGATTCGAACCAGGATAAAAATCCAGTGTATCAATTTTTCTACTCTCTATACTCTTTACCTTTTACGCATGTTAACTGTTTGATTAATTTTCTCTAAGAAAATTGTTTTTCTAAAACGAACCATCAAAACTTGATTTGTGACCGTAACACGCTTTCCGAATATTTTATTCCGCTGCGCAACTCTATAACGGTACCGATTGTTCCAACAAATATTTCCCAGATAGTGTCAGGTTTGCTAAAGAGGTAGAGTTTCTCGAGTTGACTCAGGGCAACAGATTAGTATCGGAGTATGCAAATCGTTTTAAACACTTGCTTCGCTTCAACACTATGTCAATAGATGAAGAATGGCAGTGTCGCAAGTTTGAGAATGGCTTGAGGAAGGATATAAAGTTACTGGTGAAAGGATTGCGCATCAGAGAATTCTCCGCCTTGGTAGAGATGGCCCGTGATATGGAAAAGACTAAGGGAGAACCAGAGGGACCTCAGAGACAACAAAGCCAACCACTTAGGGTTGGTGGACCTGTGATATCCCGGGGAGACTCCAGTTCTAGAAGGACCCCTTTCTCTAGACCTCCTTCCTTCAGGTCTAGGAGTTCTTCCTCGCAGTCATCGGGGCAATCCAGCTTTGCCAGTTCTGTTAGATGCTTCAAGTGTGGTGGACCACACCTCCAGAGTTCTTGCCCTCAGTTAGAAGGGTACAGGAGGTGTAATATCTGCAGGCAAGAGGGACACTATGCCAGAGACTGTCCTACTACTAGGAGGGTAGGACCACAGCCACGCCAAGCTGGCACATCTATTCAGAGGGGTGGACACAGACCTCAGGCAGCCGGGAGAGTTTATGCATTGACTGGGGCTGAGGCAACCAGTACAGGTAATTTAATTGTCAGCAGTTGCTTGTTATTTGGAGCTTCGTGTGTAACGTTGTTTGATTCGGGGGCGACACATTCTTTTGTGTCTAAGGCTTGTGTGGAGAGGCTTGGTTTAGTTGTTAGAGAGCTTCCGTGTGATCTGGTGGTGTCTACACCAGCAGCTGGGTTAGTTAGAACATCTGATGTGTGCTCCAGATGTCCTATTGAGGTGGAGGGACGCAGGTTCAGAGTGAACCTTATTTGCTTACCTCTGCAGGGGCTAGAGGTAATTCTGGGAATGGATTGGTTAGCAGCCAATCGTATTCTTTTAGATTGTTGTGGTAAGAAGCTAATATTTCCCAAAGAAGATGAAGACTTGTCGTTATCGCTCGGTGTATTGAAGCAAGACATCTTCGAGAGTGCCAATTGCTTCCTAATCATGTTTCATATGGTCGGGAATTCTAATTTAAACTCTTCAGCACTTGGGAACCAAAGTGTAGACCTTCTGGTTGTGAATGACTTCATGGATGTTTTCCCTGAAGAAGTTCCTGGTTTACCTCCTCCGCGAGAGGTGGAGTTCTCTATTGATCTGGTCGCGGGAGTAGGACCAGTATCCATGGCTCCTTATTGGATGGCTCCAGCTGAGCTGGCTGAGTTGAAGAAACAGATTGAAGAATTGTTAGAGAAACAGTTTATTCGGCCAAGTGCTTCGCCGTGGGGTGCGCCCGTGTTACTAGTAAAGAAAAAGGATGGTAGCTCAAGGTTGTGCGTTGACTATCGACAGTTGAATAAGTTGACGATCAAGAACAAGTATCCATTGCCGAGGATCGATGATCTGATGGATCAATTACACGGAGCTACAGTATTCTCCAAGATTGATTTGAGGTCGGGTTACCATCAAATTTTAGTAAAGGCCGATGATGTGCAGAAGACGGCATTCAGGTCCAGATATGGCCACTATGAGTATGTCGTTATGCCTTTTGGTGTGACTAATGCTCCAGCTATATTCATGGACTATATGAATCGAATTTTCAGACCCTTCTTGGACAAGTTCGTGGTAGTTTTTATAGATGACATACTTGTCTATTCTAAAACTCGGGAAGAACATGAAGATCACCTTAGGGCAGTACTTGAAGTGCTGAGAGAAAGAAGATTGTATGCCAAGCTGTCCAAGTGTGAGTTTTGGATGAAAGAAGTTCCTTTTCTTGGACATGTGATTTCAGCTGGAGGAATTGTTGTTGATCCCACTAAGGTGCAAGCAGTACTTCAGTGGGAGAGACCTAAGACTGTTACAGAAGTCAGGAGCTTTGTGGGCCTAGCGGGCTACTATCGCCGTTTTATTGAAAGCTTTTCACGGATTGTGGCGCCGTTGACACAACTGACTAGGAAGGATCAACCTTTTGTTTGGACAGATCGCTGTGAGACTAGCTTCCAAGAGTTAAAGAACAGGTTGACTAGTGCACCAGTTTTGGTTATCCCTGACACGGGTAAACCTTTTGAAGTTTTTTGTGATGCCTCTCATCAGGGATTAGGGTGTGTACTGATGCAGGAGAAGAAGGTAGTGGCATATGCATCAAGAAAACTCAAGGTTCATGAGAAGAATTATCCCACTCATGATTTGGAGTTGGCAACTGTGGTATTTGCTTTGAAGATTTGGAGACACTACCTGTATGGCGCGAAATTTCAGGTGTTTAGTGATCATAAGAGTCTGAAATACCTCTTTGATCAGAAGGAGCTTAATATGAGGCAAAGGCGATGGATGGAGTTTCTTAAAGATTATGACTTTGATCTCCTTTATCACCCTGGGAAGGCAAATGTGGTGGCGGATGCTTTGAGCAGGAAGTCAGTGCATATTTCAGCCTTAATGATCAGAGAGCTTGAGTTAGTAAAAAGCTTCAGAGATTTGAGGTTGCAGGTAGAATTTGAAGCTGACAGCATCAGATGCAGTAATTTGGTGGTGTCCAATGACTTATTGAAGCGTATTAAAGAAGAGCAGTCGAAGGATGTTGAGCTCCAAACGTCATCCAGTTTGATTGGGACGGAACAAGGAAAAGATTTTGCATTGGGGACTGATGGTATCTTAAGGTTCAAAGGCAGAGTATGTATCCCTAGCAATTCAGAAATGAAGAGGTTAATCCTTGAGGAGGGTCATAAAAGCCGTTTTAGCATGCATCCTGGCATGACTAAAATGTATCAAGACCTCAAGGAGTCTTTTTGGTGGTCTGGTATGAAGAGAGATGTAGCTCAGTTCGTCGCCTCTTGTTTAACTTGTCAGAAAGCGAAGATAGAGCATCAGAGACCGGGGGGTTTGTTGCAGCCATTGGAAATTCCAGAATGGAAATGGGATAGCATCGCTATGGACTTTGTTACCCATTTGCCACGCATTGTCCGAAGACATGATGCAATATGGGTAATAGTGGACCGATTGACCAAGAGTGCCCACTTCTTGGCAATTGATTTGAGAATGTCTATGGCAAAGTTGGCGCAACTGTATGTTAAGGAGATAGTGAGGTTACATGGAGTGCCTTCGAGTATTGTATCAGATAGAGATCCGAGGTTCACATCCAGGTTTTGGCAAACCCTTCAGAATGAGATGGGAAGCAGACTCCAGATGAGCTCGGCATATCATCCCCAAACGGATGGACAGTCTGAGCGGACGATCCAATCGCTTGAAGATTTGTTGAGGACTTGCATTTTGGATCACCTAGGGGTATGGGATGAGATATTGCCACTGGTTGAGTTCACTTACAACAACAGCTATCAGGCGAGTATCGGCATGACACCGTTTGAAGCGTTATATGGAAGGCGCTGCAGGACACCTCTTTGCTGGTTTCAGGATGGAGAAGCAATTTTCACGGGACCAGAGATAGTTCAGCAGACTACGGAGAAGGTGAAGCTTATACAAGAGAGGATGCGGGCATCACAGAATAGGCAGAAGTCCTATGCTGATCGGAGGCGCCGGCCGTTAGAATTTGCAGTTGGGGATCATGTATTCCTCCGAGTGACTCCTACTACCGGAGTAGGAAGAGCTATTCGTGCTAGGAAACTATCTCCTAGATATCTTGGTCCTTACCAGATCCTACGACGTATAGGACCAGTAGCGTATGAGATGGCTATGCCACCTCAGTTAGCAAACTTGCATCCAGTATTCCATGTATCTCAACTGAGAAAATACATGTTTGATCCTTCTCATGTGCTTGAAGTTGACAATGTGCAAGTTAGAGAAGATTTGTCAATTGAGGTGTGATAACAGTTGAAAAACTGTTATTTTCATGCTTAAAATTGACACTAAAAGCAACCTTTAGACTTAGAAACTAGCTTGAAATCATACTTTTATCCATATTTTCAGAAATAAGAGAGCTGGACAGGTTTATGCTTGATTTCAGTGTTTTTGTACAGGTTTTAAGGTGAATTTAGTGAAAGAAGTGAAGAATGAGAGAGATGGAATCAGAAAAGGAATCAAAGAGTGCAAAAAGGAGAAGCCGAAGGCACCGCTCAGCGGCATTTTACCGCTGAGCGGCACTCAGGAGGTCACGGGAGGTCCGCTGAGGGGCAAAATGGCCGCTGAGGGGAAGAAAAGAGACGCGCACTCACCGCTGAGCGGCACACTTATGGGCTTGGGCTTAGATTCTTTGTAATTTTAGAATAGTATATAAGCTTTAGGACGTCCTAGGGTTTGTATCTTTGGCAGAAACGAGGCAAACACTCTCTCTTCCACCCCTTTGAAGGAGGATCTTGGATGCTCAGGCTACCTCTTCACCTTTATTGGGTTTATTCTTTCATTCTTTCATTGTTCATCTAGGTTCACCATGAATATGGTGAACTAAACCTTGTATGTTTGTTGGGGAATCAAGGTAATCTCTTGAAGCTCTCATATATGGAATTTATGCTTGCATCTTTTAATTAAGACTTATGCTTTCTTTCATCATTAGTTAGGGTTTTTCCTCTTTGCTTAATGCTTGCATTGTTTAACTCATTCGATGCATGATTATTGGTTTTGTCGATACGGGAACGTACGGGGAAGTCTAGATCCGGGGAATTTCTCCCAATATTATGTTGGTTGTCGTTAAGCTCCTGAACTTATGAACTGATCATTAGGAATGCTAGGAATTGTATGAACTCGTGATTAGGGAGAAGCCTTCTAGAAAGGTACTTTAGAGAGTGGCATTAACAATGATGATTTGAATGTTGAATTCCTAAAATATATGAGAGTGGATAAGATGAAATTGAAACCCCAACAACATATTCATTCATATATTTCATTGAAAGTGTTTATCTTTTGCTTTTGCCATTGATCAAAAACTCATGCATACATGTTTATTTTCTGTCTTGCATATTAAACTCCAAATATTTCGTTCTTAAGTCTTAGCTAATCAACAAACCACATAACTAAACTAGGCCGTAAGTCCTTTGGGAAGAACGATACTTGGTCTTACCAAGTTTATTACTTGAACGATTCGGTCATACTTGCCGATTGTGAAACAAGTTTGTGACATCATATTTTGGTGATCATAAATTTGTCCATCAAGTTTTTGGCGCCGTTGCCGGGGACTCGTGGTTTAACTGGTTAATTTGTGTGATTATTGATTATCTTTGACTTTAATTTTGAATTTCAGTTTTTATTTTTTCTGTTTTTATTTTATCTTATTAGATTAGATTAGATTTGATTTGATTTGATTTTATTAGATTAGATTTGATTTTATTTTATTTTATTCTATCTTATTTTATTGTATCTTCTGAATCTTTTATCTTCTGAATATATATCTTCTCTTATATCTTTTTGTGCTAACAAATATTTTTTAGGGTTTTGTGCCTAATGTTTGCAGGATGCAATTTGGTCAAGAATTTAACTATATGGGCACTCAATTCTACCAAAGTAATCTCAACCAATGGTGGGAACCTCACTCAAGCATGGATCAAAGCCAATTTTGGCAAGCTGCCGGACAATTTGAGAACCAACCACAACAACAATGGCAGCAACAAAGCTTTAAAATCAACAAAGGGAAGCAAGAGATCTCTTCATTTAGACAAGGCATGGAAGAATCACTGGGGCATGCATGGGACAGGTATAAAAGCCTATTACGAAAGACTCCCACACATGGATTTAATGAAGGAGAAGTAGTCCTAATCTTCCTTGGAGGACTTGGTTCACAAACCAAGATGATGCTGGACGCCTCAGCTGGAGGCAATATCAAATGGAAGACTCCAGAGGAAGCCACAGAAATAATTGAAAATATGACTACTAATAACAATAAGTGGAACAGTGAAAGAGGAGCTCCTATTCAACAAAAAGGAGTTCTACAGTTGCAATCCAATGATGCCTTGATAGCTCAGAACAAGTTAATAACTCAACAATTGGAGAATCTCTCAAAGATACTTGAACAATTGCCACAAGAGTTAAAGACTGTTGCACAGGTACAATCCCAGTTGTGCGAGTTGTGTGGAGGTGACCATATCAATGGTCAATGTGCCTTTCCAGTTGAAGCCGTAGAGGATGTAAACTACATGACCAATCAGTACCGTCAAGGGAGCTACAATCAAGGGTGGAAACCACACCCAAGTATTGGTCAGGAACAAAGTGGGCAAGTTGGACAAACTGGGCAATTTAACAAGCAACAGCAACAAACCTTTCTATCAGGAAGTTTGGATGACACCCTTCAACAATTTTTGAAAAATTCTGACGCTACTCAGAAAAGCATTGAAGAATCATGTAAAAGGATGGAGATGCAGCTTCATTCCATTAGTCAGAGATTGAATGATGAGGTTAATACTGAAGTTAACCCTAAGGAGGAAGGGCAAGCCATTATCACTGAAAGTGACAAGATTCTTGATGAGAAAAAAATAGGGGGCGATGAGGAAAAGATAGAGAGAAAAGAAAAAGAAGAGTTGAGTGAGAAAGATAAAGATGATGAAAAAGAAAAAGAAGTGGTTGAGAGAGAAGAGAGGAAGAAAATTTGTGTGAAAATAAAGAAGTTGAGAAGAAAAAGAGAAGGGAAGAAAAAAATAAGAGAAAAGAAAAAGAGAAAATTTGGGGAGAGGAAGCATAAGAAAAAGAAGATGAGAGGAAAGAAGAAGGAATCGTATGAAAAATCCCATCCTCATCTAAAGAAGAATCATAGGAAGGAAAAGAAATTTAAGTGCTTTATGGAAATCTTCAAGAAATTGGAGATTAAAGTTCCTATGATTGAGACACTGCAACAGGTTCCTGGTTTGATCAAATTTCTGAAGAAGTTCAGTAGAAAGAAGAAAAAGAAGAAGGAACTTGAGCTTTACTGGGTCAAGCTAATGACGTTAAAAGAGCGCTTGCTGGGAGGCAACCCAGTGGATTTAAAAACTTTTGATTTGGTTTTGTAACTTTTAATTTGTGGACATTATTTTGTAAATATTTTGTTGGATATAGCATCTACTGAAGGATGCTAGGTGGTTAAGTATCTACTGAAGGATACTAAGTGTGTAACACCACTGATGGGTGTTGGTGAGAAAAATTTTGCACCTACTGATGGGTGTTGGTAAGTTTTTAACACCTACTGATGGGTGTTGGTGGATTTTGGGTCAGGCTCGTGACGTTAAACAAGCGCTACCTGGGAGGCAACCCAGTTGATTGATTGTTTCTGTTTGTTTATTTTAGTTAGGGTTTGCATAAGCATTTTTAACATTGAATTGCAGGGAACCAGTGAAGGGTATGTCTAGGAAGGCACGTAGGTTAAGAAAAGAAGGAGAGGAGCACATCACGAAAGTGCCGCTGAGCGGTACTCTCGCAGATTGGGCTTTAGTTCCCCTTAGCGGGACCCGAGCCCGTTAGGGTATTTTTAAACCCTAAGCTGCGCAAAGTCTTATACTTTCAGGCTTTTCTCTGCATAAACACTTTCACATACCTTCTCCAAGGTTTTCCACATCTTTTCACTCTTCCCTCTTAAGAAAATATCTCTTCCACTCACTTTTTCACTAGTGTGCCATCAAAGTTTGGGGTTGGAAGAGAGCATTCTAGCTTGGAAGCATTCTCATTGCATCTAGTATCTCCACCCAAGTAAGTAAAATGCATTTTGTTCATTCTAGGGTTCTTGAATTTGAATGTGATTGTCAAAGCATGAATATTTAGGGGTTTTGATTTCTATGCATGATTTGATGATATATTTGATGTTTGAACCGATTAAACTGCATGATTATGAACTGGAAAACTGAAAATTGCATTTGGGTGGAGTTAGGACAGCTTTAAAACAGGTTTTTCAAAAATCTGCAGAGTTACCGCTGAGGGGTAAACTGCCGCTGAGCGGCACTCTGCCAGATTTGGTTTTTCTGAATTTTTGCGTGTTGGAATGTGGCACTGGTGGCGCTGAGGGGAAATTCTGGCCCTCAGCGGTGGTTTAGCTTCGAAAGGAGTTGTGTTCTGTGTTCTACTAATGATTAATATCATGTTCTGTGGTTTTGTTTGTGTTTTGAATGTAGGAATGGCATCCTCATCAGGAAAAAGATTGAAAACCATGGCAACCAAGAGAAAGGAAAAGGAACCAGAGCAACCCCACTCTAGCAGGTTCCTCTCTAGGAAACATGAGAAGCACTTTAGGGTGGTTCAGGACAGGAGACTTCTGATGGAGAGAAAGGTTGGAATGATACCTAACTTTGCTCCTCAATTTGGAGAGCAAGTGTTAGGGAATGATTGGGGAAAGCTAGCCACTTATCCTGCACCTGCCAACATATCTGTGGTAAAGGAATTCTACACCAATGCAAAGAAGATTGGTGATTATCCAGCTGAGAATTATTTGGGCTATGTCAGAGGCCATGCTATCAGGTATGATCCTGATTCTATCAACAATTTCCTGGATACTGTGTGGGCTGGTGAGCAATGCAAGTTTGCTCTTTGCATGGAGGAAGGTGCTGATTTTGAGGATGTGGAGAGAGTACTGTGTATACCTGGAGGACACTTCCAAAGGAATAGATCTGGCTCAGTGGTTAACATTAGGAGGACAGATTTGACTCCTCTTGCAAAGTATTGGATGGCGTTTTCTCATGCCAACATTCAGTCATGTTCACATGTGTCAGATATTACTCTCAGCAGGGCACTATTCATCTACTGTGCTATCAGAAATTTGAATGTTAATATTGGACAGGTGATAGCTGATGAAATTAGTGTATGTGCTAACACCTCAAACAACAAAGCACCACTAGGACATCCTTCTTTGATCACTCACCTTTGCAAGCTAGCTGGGGTGGACACTTCTGCTCCACCATTTGAGAGGCCAAGAAAAGCTATTGATGAGGCCTATTACAGACAGTACTGTGGAGGTGAGGATGTAGCTCAGCCAGTTCCACCACGCCGAGCTCGTAGAGAGAGAGGGCCAGCATAGAGCCAGACATCTGCTGATACACATGAAGCAGAACCATTCCAGATGAGGGACATGTATATGTCTCTTATAGGTGCTCAGTTGCAGTCCATCCACAGAGGGCAGGTGGCCACTGCTGAGATGATAGTGGGGATGTATGATACACCTCCAGCTCACAGGTGGACTATGGATGAATTCCATAATGTAGTAGCTTGGCCAGAAGAACCAGTACATGGAGGAGGAGCTGGAGCAGCTGAAGCTTCAGCTAGAGATATGGAAGAAGATGAAGCTGAGGAGGAGGATGCATTTGATGATGAAGAAGATGAGGAGGAAGAGGAAGATACAGAGGACAGCTCAGACTGATGAGGAGCTGAGATAGCATTTACTGATGAATGCTATCATATGATTATGCTTTTGTGGTTTAAGTTTTCTGAACTTATTTGTTTTTGTTTTTAGATTAGGGTTGATGTACTCTATTGAACACCTGGTTTGTTATGATGGTTTGCTATTAACTGTGATTGTGTGATAAGTAATGCTTGATGATGCTTATTGATTGATTGATGTTGAGATGATGTGCACATTAAAATGCTTATACAGGTGATTCACAAGATTTGTGAACAAATGCATGATATCATGATTGTGATTGTGAAATTAAGCAGGATGTGTATGTCAAATGTGAATGAGCTTATATGTGAGGTTTTGAGCTCCAGAGTTGTTATTGTTGAATGCTATTACTTTGAAAGCATGAATGACTTTGCCCAGGTTTTCTATGATTGAATCAATTGCTTGTTTTGCATCATGTGATCAAGGCCGTTTGTTGGAACCCTTTTTATTGGCCAAACTCATAAAGTTAGCCCACTAAAAGAGAACACTTTGTGTTCTATCCTTTGAACCTTTAGCCTTGAACATACACTGAAAACCCTTGATTGAAAATCTTTACCTTGAGTTAAGTAGAAGATCTTGTGTGGTATTGTTAAATGTTCAAGTTTGGGGTTGTTGGGAAAACATGAAAAAGGAAAAGCATTGAGCTAAAAGCTAAAAAAGTAAGAATATGCAAAGAAAAAGAAAAGAAAAGAAAAAGAAGTAAAGCTCAATGCAAATGCAAAGGCAAAAGAAAGTTGGGAATGAATAAGATGATTGTGTTATTATGATTCTCTTAACTCAAGGATTTTGTGATCCAGAAAAACCAATTTTCTTGTTAGCCCAGCCACATTATAAGCCATTGAAAAGTCCTTGTGATGAGGCATGCTTGTGAATGTTTTTGATTGTGGTAAAATGAAAGGCAAAGTTGATTCATGTGACATTGTGATAGTAGAGTGAATGAGTGAAACACTTTACCTCTTATACACTTGTGTGTTGAGTGAAACACTTTATCTAGTGAGGAAATATTCCATAAGCACATGAACATCCATGCTTAATTGATTGATCATTCATGAAAAATAGCATTTGTTGGAATTTAAATGACTTTGTGAACACTAAAGCATGTGCACATCTTGAATGAACTCTTGGTCATAAGTTTGAGTGAAGTTATTACTTATCTTGAAAAAGAGGACTTTTGAATGAGTGAACCATCATATGAATTGGTTGGAGATTGAGTTACATTTTGTTTGCTTGAGGACAAGCAAAGTTTTAAGTTTGGGGTTGTGATAACAGTTGAAAAACTGTTATTTTCATGCTTAAAATTGACACTAAAAGCAACCTTTAGACTTAGAAACTAGCTTGAAATCATACTTTTATCCATATTTTCAGAAATAAGAGAGCTGGACAGGTTTATGCTTGATTTCAGTGTTTTTGTACAGGTTTTAAGGTGAATTTAGTGAAAGAAGTGAAGAATGAGAGAGATGGAATCAGAAAAGGAATCAAAGAGTGCAAAAAGGAGAAGCCGAAGGCACCGCTCAGCGGCATTTTACCGCTGAGCGGCACTCAGGAGGTCACGGGAGGTCCGCTGAGGGGCAAAATGGCCGCTGAGGGGAAGAAAAGAGACGCGCACTCACCGCTGAGCGGTACTTTACCGCTGAGCGGCACACTTATGGGCTTGGGCTTAGATTCTTTGTAATTTTAGAATAGTATATAAGCTTTAGGACGTCCTAGGGTTTGTATCTTTGGCAGAAACGAGGCAAACACTCTCTCTTCCACCCCTTTGAAGGAGGATCTTGGATGCTCAGGCTACCTCTTCACCTTTATTGGGTTTATTCTTTCATTCTTTCATTGTTCATCTAGGTTCACCATGAATATGGTGAACTAAACCTTGTATGTTTGTTGGGGAATCAAGGTAATCTCTTGAAGCTCTCATATATGGAATTTATGCTTGCATCTTTTAATTAAGACTTATGCTTTCTTTCATCATTAGTTAGGGTTTTTCCTCTTTGCTTAATGCTTGCATTGTTTAACTCATTCGATGCATGATTATTGGTTTTGTCGATACGGGAACGTACGGGGAAGTCTAGATCCGGGGAATTTCTCCCAATATTATGTTGGTTGTCGTTAAGCTCCTGAACTTATGAACTGATCATTAGGAATGCTAGGAATTGTATGAACTCGTGATTAGGGAGAAGCCTTCTAGAAAGGTACTTTAGAGAGTGGCATTAACAATGATGATTTGAATGTTGAATTCCTAAAATGTATGAGAGTGGATGAGATGAAATTGACCCCCAACAACATATTCATTCATATATTTCCTTGAAAGTGTTTATCTTTTGTCTTTGCCATTGATCAATTCATGCATACATGTTTATTTTCTGTCTTGCATATTAAAATCTAAATATTTCGTTTGTAAGTCCTAGCTAATCAACAAATCACATAACTAAACTAGGCCGTGAGTCCTTTGGGAAGAACGATACTTGGTCTTACCAAGTTTATTACTTGAACGATTCGGTCATACTTGCCGATTGTGAAACAAGTTTGTGACATCATATTTTGGTGATCATAAATTTGTCCATCAAGTTTTTGGCGCCGTTGCCGGGGACTCGTGGTTTAACTGGTTAATTTGTGTGATTATTGATTATCTTTGACTTTAATCTTGAATTTATGTTTTTATTTTTTTTTTGTTTTTTTTTTATCTTATTTGATTAGATTAGATTAGATTTGATTTTATTAGATTAGATTTTATTTTATCTTATTTTATCTTTTAGATTAGGTTAGATTTTATTTTATCTTTTAGATTAGGTTAGATTTTATTTTATTCTATCTTATTCTATCTTATCTTCTGAATCTTTTATCTTTTGAATCTATATCTTCTCCTCTATCTTTTTTCGCTAACAAATATTTTCTAGAGTTTTGTGCCTAATGCATGCAGGATGCAATTCGATCAAGAATTTAACTATATGGGCACTCAATTCTTCCAAGGTCAACAAAGGAAAGCAAGAGATCTCATCTTTCAGGCAAGGCATGGAGGAATCACTAGGTCATGCATGGGACAGATATAAAAGCCTATTAAGAAAGATTCCCACGCATGGATTTGACGAAGTGGAAGTAGTCCTAATCTTCCTTGAAGGTCTTGGTTTACAAACCAAGATAATGCTTGACGCCTCAGCAGGAGGAAATATCAAATGGAAAACTTCAGAGGAAGCCACAGAAATAATTGAAAACATGGCTACTAATGATAATGAGCTAAACAGTGAAAGAGGAGCTCCTATTCAACAAAAAGGAGTTCTGCAGTTGCAATCCAATGATGCCTTGCTAGCTCAGAACAAGATACTAACTCAACAATTGGAGAATCTCACAAAGATACTTGCACAACTACCCAAAGAGTTGAAGACTGCTGCACAGGTACAATCCCAGTTGTGCGAATTATGTGGAGGCGACCATATCAATGGTCAATGTGCCTTTTCAGTAGAAGCAATAGAGGATGTAAACTACATGACCAATCAATATCGTCAAGGGAGCTACAATCAGGGGTGGAAACCGCACCCAAGCATTGGTCAAGGGCAAACTGGGCAAGCGGGTCAATATAATAAGCAGCAGCAGCAACCCACCTTATGGCAACAATTATCTATGCTTAATGAAAGGTCCATGAGGATGGAGGAAACTCTCAACAATTTCATACAGAAAACTGAGTCTACCCAAAAGAGCACTGAAGCTGCTATCAAAAATTTGGAGACTCAGATGGGGCAGATCACCAAACAGGTGGAAGAAAGGTCAAGTAGAAATTGTGGGGCTAATACTGAGGTTAACCCCAGGGAAGAGTGTGAAGTGCTAGTGAGTGTAAATGTTGAAAAAGTTGAGTTGGAAAAAGAAGAGAGAAAAGAGAGAGAAGAGAAAATTTGTGTGAAGATTGAGAAAGTGAGTAGAAAAAGAAAAGAAAAAAAGAAAGTGAGAGAAAAGAAAAAGAGGACGAGAGAAAAAAAGAAAGAACCATATGAAAAACCTCTTCCTCATCCAAAGAAGTATCATAGGAAGAAGGAATTTGAGCGCTTTATGGAAATCTTCAAGAAATTGGAGATTAAAGTTCCTATGATTGAGACACTGCAACAGGTTCCCGGTTTGATCAAATTTCTGAAGAAGTTCAGTAGAAAGAAGAAAAAGAAGAAGGAACTTGAGCTTACTGGGTCAAGCTAATGACGTTAAAAGAGCGCTTGCTGGGAGGCAACCCAGTGGATTTAAAAACTTTTGATTTGGTTTTGTAACTTTTAATTTGTGGACATTATTTTTGTAACTATTTTGTTGGAGATAGCATCTACTGAAGGATGCTAGGTGGTTAAGTATCTACTGAAGGTTACTAAGTTTGTAACACCTACTGATGGGTGCTGGTAAGTCTGTAACACCTACTGATGGGTGTTGGTAAGTTTGAAACACCTACTGATGGATGTTGGTGGATTTTGGGTCAGGCTCGTGACGTTAAACAAGCGCTACCTGGGAGGCAACCCAGTTGATTGATTGTTTTTGTTTGTTTTATTTTAGTTAGGGTTTGCATAAGTATTTTAAACATTGAATTGCAGGGAACCAGTGAGGGGCATGTCTAGGAGGCACGTAGGATAAGAAAAGAAGGAGAAGAGCACATCACGAAAGTGCCGCTGAGCGGCAACTTACCGCTGAGCGGTACTCTCGCAGATGGGCTTTAGTTTCCCCTTAGCGGGATCCGAGCCCATTAGGGTATTTTTATACCCCCTAAGCTGCATTTTGGTTTTTATTTTCAGGCTCTTCTCTGCACACACACTCCTGCATACCTTTTCAAAGGTTCTCTACAATTTTTCCCTCATCCCTCTTTAGAAAATCTCCCTTCCACTCACTTGCTCACTAGTTTTCCATCTAAGTTTGGGGTTGGGAGAGAGCATCATTGAAGGGGCTGATTTCTTCATTGTGGTTTACTAATGCTTAACAATGTATCTTTTGGTTTTGTGAATTATGTTTGATGCAGGGATGGCCTCCTCATCGGGCAAAAAGAATCAAGACTATAAGATCCAAGAAGAAGGAAGATACAGAGGACAGCTCAGATTGATGAGGAGCTGAGATAGCATTTACTGATGAATGCTATCATATGCTTATGCTTTTGTGGTTTAAGTTTTCTGAACTTATTTGTTTTTGTTTTTAGATTAGGGTTTGATGTACTCTATTGAACACCTGGTTTGTTATGATGGTTTGCTATTAACTGTGATTGTGTGATAAGTAATGCTTGATGATGCTTATTGATTGATTGATGTTGAGATGATGTGCATATTAAAATTCTTATACAGGTGATTCACAAGCTTTGTGAACAAATGCAGGGTATCATGATTGTGATTGTGAAATTAAGCATGATGTGCATGTCAAATGTGAATGAGCTTATATGTGAGGTTTTGAGCTCCAGAGTTTTTGGTATGATTGAATGCTATTACTTTGAAAGCATGAATGATTTTGCCCAGGTTTTCCATGATTGAATCAATTGCTTGTTTTGCATCATATGATCAAGGCCGTGTTGTTGAAACCCTTTTTATTGGCCAAATACATAAAGTTAGCCCACTAAAAGAGAACACTTTGTGTTCTATCCTTTGAACCCTTAGCCTTGAACATACACTGAAAACCTTTGATTGAAAATCTTTACCTTGAGTTAAGTAGAAGATCTTTTGTGGTACTGTTAAATGTTCAAGTTTGGGGTTGTTGGGAAAACATGAAAAGCATTGAGCTAAGAGCTAAAAAGTAAGAATATGTAAAGAAAAAGAAAAAGAAAAGAAAAAAGAAGCAAAGCTCAATGCAAATGCAAAGGCAAAAGAAAGTTGGGAATGAATAAGATGATTGTGTTGTTATGATTCTCTTAACTCAAGGATTTTGTGATCCAGAAAAACCAATTTTCTTGTTAGCCCAGCCACGTTATAAGCCATTGAAAAGTCCTTGTGATGATGCATGCTTGTGAATGTATTTGATTGTGGTAAAATGAAAGGCAAAGTTGATTCATGTGACATTGTGATAGTAGAGTGAATGAGTGAAACACTTTACCTCTTATACACTTGTGTGTGAGTGAAACACTTTACCTGGTGAGGAAATATTCCATGAGCACATGAACATCCATGCTTAATTGATTGATCATTCATGAAAAATAGCATTTGTTGGAATTTAAATGACTTTGTGAACACTAAAGCATGTGCACATCTTGAATGAACTCTTGGTCATAAGTTTGAGTGAAGTTGTTACTTATCTTGAAAAAGAGGATTTTTGAATGAGTGAACCATCATATGAATTGGTTGGAGATGGAGTTACATTTTGTTTGCTTGAGGACAAGCAAAGTTCTAAGTTTGGGGTTGTGATAACAGTTGAAAAACTGTTATTTTCATGCTTAAAATTGATACTAAAAGCAACCTTTAGACTTAGAAACTAGCTTGAAATCATGCCTTTTATCCATATTTTCAGAAATAAGAGAGCTGGACAGGTTTATGCTTGATTTCAGTGTTTTTGTGCAGGTTTTGAGGTGAATTTAGTGAAAGAAGTGAAGAAGGAGAGAGATGGAATCAGAAAAAGGAGCAAAGAGTGCAAAAGGAGAAGTCGAAAGCACCGCTCAGCGGCAATTTACCGCTGAGCGGCACTCAGGAGATCACGGGAGGTCCGCTGAGGGGCAAAATGGCCGCTGAGGGGAAGAAACGTGACGCGCAGTCACCGCTGAGCGGTACTTTACCGCTGAGCGGCACACTTATGGGCTTGGGCTTTAATCTTTTGTAATTTTAGAATAGTATATAAGCCTTAGAACGTCCTAGGATTGGTATCTTTGGCAGAAACGAGGCAAACACTCTCTCTTTCACCCCTTTGAAGGAGGATCTTGGATGCTCAGGCTACCTCTTCACCTTTATAGGGTTTATTCTTTCATTCTTTCATTGTTCATCTAGGTTCACCATGAATATGGTGAACTAAACCTTGTATGTTTGTTGGGGAATCAATGTAATCTCTTGAAGCTCTCATATATGGAATTTATGCTTGCATCTTAATCTAAGATTTATGCTTTCTTTCATCATTAGTTAGGGTTTTTCCTCTTTGCTTAATGCATGCATAGTTTAACTCATTCAATGCATGATCATTGGTTTTGTCGATACGGGCACGTACGGGGAAGTCTAGAATTTCTCCCAATATTATATTGGTTGTCGTTAAGCTCCTGAACTTATGAACTGATCATTAGGAATGCTAGGAATTGTATGAACTCGTGATTAGGGAGAAGCCATCTAGAATGGTACTTTAGAGAGTGGCATTAACAATGATGATTTGAATGTTGAATTCCTAAAATGTATGAGAGTGGATGAGATGAAATTGACCCCCAACAACATATTCATTCATATATTTCCTTGAAAGTGTTTATCTTTTGTCTTTGCCATTGATCAATTCATGCATACATGTTTATTTTCTGTCTTGCATATTAAAATCTAAATATTTCGTTTGTAAGTCCTAGCTAATCAACAAATCACATAACTAAACTAGGTCGTGAGTCCTTTGGGAAGAACGATACTTGGTCTTACCAAGTTTATTACTTGAACGATTCGGTCATACTTGCCGATTGTGAAACAAGTTTGTGACATCATATTTTGGTGATCATAAATTTGTCCATCAGGGAGCTAGATCTTTTGTTTGATTGATGATATATGTTGTGTTTGATGCAAATCTGGGAAGAAGGGGATGAAAAATCTGGGGTTTCTGGGTTTTCTGGAAAACCTGCGATTCTGCAGAATTCTGCAGAAACGCGCGTTCGTCCAATTTGATGAAAATTGGACGTTCGTCCAAAATGGCTCGACCAATTAGTGGTCGGCCAAGATATTGGCGCGTTCGTCCAAAATGGCTCGACCAATTAGTGGTCGGCCAAATTATGTTGAGCATTCGGTTTTTTAGTTCAGGGTTAGCGTTCGTCCTTCAATCCTGTATAGCGTTCGGTCTTTTTGAAAAAGTTATACTAGACGTTCGGTTTTGTGGGTGTTAGCGTTCATCCAAACATTTTAAACGTTCGGTTTTGATGTAAGAGTAATGGTGAGCGTTCGGTTTTTATTGGGTGTTCTAAGGTGTGGATATTAGACGTTCGGCCTTATTTAATTGAAACTGTGAGCGTACGTTTTTGTGGGTACTCTTAGGTTTGGATATTGAGCGAACGATTTTTGTCTAATTGTGATGTGAGCGTTCGGTAATAATTCGATAGTTTTAAGTTTAAATCTGGAGCGTTCGGTCTTGTTCTGTTGAGCATTCGGTTGTAGTTTAAATTCTGATTTTGAGCGTTCGGTCTTGGTTTCAATCTGATTGTGAGCGTTCGGCCTTAATTCGATTTCCAATCTTAAACGTTCGTCCATATGATGTTCGGCCTTGATATTTAAGCGCTCGGTCAAATAGTGTTTAATTCAATAGGGTATTCAATGGTTTAGCGTTCGACCTAAATCGCGTATTCAGAGGTTTAGATTGTGAGCGTTCGATCTTGATGATGTTCGATCTTTTAGCGCTCGTTCAAACAATGATGAATTCTGGTGTCCAATGGTTTAGCGTTCGACCCTGTAGCGTTTAATCTCATAGCGTTCGGCCTAAGTACTAGATCTCAGCGTTCGGTCTAAGTTCTCTATTTCAGTGTTCGGTCTTAAGTAGTATTCTTAGGATTTAATCTTGAACGTTCGGTTTTGATGTATTAGTGTGCGTTCGGTTTTAAATTCAGAATCCTTAATTTAGATCTGGAACGTTCGGTTGTAAATTGATATTCGTAAGGTTGGATCATGAACGTTCGGTCTTAGTGTATTAGAAATTGTAGCGTTCGTTCTTTTAGGATTCGGATTTAGCGTTCGTCCAATATGGTGTTCGATAAAATAGCGTTCGGCCTAAGTACTCGATCCCAGCGTTCGGCCTAAGTATCAATCTTAGCGTTTGTTCTTAAAGTGCTTTCGGTGAAATAGCGTTCGTCCTAAGTATCAATCTCAGCGTTCGACCTAATGGTGTGATCAGTGAAATAGCGTTCGGCCTGTTAGTAAATAGCGTTCGGCCTAATAGTGAGTTCGGTGAAATAGCGTTCGACCTGTTGGTAAATATCGTTCGTCCAATACCGTTCGGCAGATAACGTCCGTTCAAATAGTGTTATGAAAATATTGGGTTTTAAGTTCATTTCTCTTGAATTGAATTATGTGCAAAATGTTTGGAAAATATATACTGTAATGGGATTTATGTGAATGTATGAAATACGTTGGATTTAATGTGATATTATGCAGGTATCTGGTTATTCATGACTTGGGTTAAGTTTCAAAGTAACAATATGATTTATGGACGTAATTCCATGATCCTCAAGGAGAGGATACATGGTGGTGTTTTGGGGTTGTATAGAATGATTACATGGTAGCTCAGTTTTGGGGGTCGTCCTGAAGCTCCAATGGTCTTTCTTCTCATGTAGAGAGGATTGAACCATGTGGTGAGGAGTAGCAGGAGGTCCTAGTCTTGGGTGCTTCCATATGACCCAAGGTGAGTGATAACGGATTAACCTCGTGACTGTGGCCGGGCGGTAGTGCCCCAAAGTTTCACCAGGCGGTAGTGCCAGGGCGGTAGTGCCCAAGTTTCATAAAGCCACCACGGGTGCAAGACCCGCCATAGCTCGGTAATCATTCTAGTCCGGACGAGTCGGGTATAAAGTAACAAGTCTTGTAATGTCAATTTACTTATCTTTTATATGAATCTATGTATGATAACATGCTTTTTATATCTAGCTCACCCTTGCATTGTTTGTGTTGTGTGCTGTTTGGGTATGTTTCTTTGGCGATGATCATCCACTTGGATGGGAGCAGATGGTGGAGAGGAAACTTTGGGAGCAGCTCTTGAAGGAGACGGCAGTGCTGCAGCGTAGATTTACTAGTTTTTATTTCGTGAACTCGTTTAATTACATTTGGTGTATTTTAAGTTTTAAATTTTCCGTAATTTCCATGGGAAATTCCAATAATCTAATTGTCAATTCCGCACTATTTATTAAGGATGACTGTAATCCTTAATTACTCTTGACTGCTTTCCTGTATTATGCATGATGACGTCTTTATTATATATGCATGATGTATATATTTGGGATGTCACAGATTATTTATTACCTAAATAATAATAATATGACATAGAATTGTAATTATTTTTAGTGTAAATTTTACTTAATTCAACCAACCGATTTATCACTGTTTATATAGAATTAAAAGACTGTTTTATATAGAATTAAAAGAATTATTGACTGCTCAATGATTGACAAAGACATAAATTTTATTTCTGAATTAATATGTCACCTTAGTAAGAATAAATAGATAAAAAGAACGAAAGTATTATTACTTTTATTTATGGTAATTGACCATCACCGTTCATCATATATATTGAGTAATGATAAAGTAAAGTAATATATTTTAGAGATTTGGTTTGGCTTGGTTTATTGTGGTTTGAATATAGTTTTGATAAAAATAATGAAACAACCTTTTAATGTCTGTGGTTTGAAACCCAGAAGACCAATATGAGGAATTTAAATTCCAGAATGATGATTTTGAAAAGGAAAACTTTATCACTCACTGTGTTCATGTGGGTGTTGAAGATTCCTCATGTGAGTATTGAAGACTTTGAATAAAAAAAACATACTTTAAATAAGATGTGTTGAAGGAAGGTGCGATGTGAAGGATGATGGGAGAGTCAGCAGAAAATAACAAATGTAACACATTCTTTCCCAAACATGAACCTTCCAAACTCATTCGTTCACTGTTTATTGAATATATGAAAATGTTGGGTTAACAGTGAAATATAAGCATGTGTTCACAGTTATTGATGTTGTAGGGTTTATGATTGTTTCGTGTAACATCCCAATTATATACGTCATGCATATATAATAAAGACGTCATCATGCATAATATAGGAAAGCAGTCAAGAGTTAATCAAGGATTACAGTCATCCTTATTAAATAGTGCGGAATTGGCAACTAGAGTATTGGAATTTCCCATGGAAATTACGGAAAATTTAAAACTTAAAATACAACAAATATAATTAAACGAGTCCACGAAATAAGAACTAGTAAATCTAGGTTGCAGCACTGCCGTCTTCATCAAGAGCTGCTCCTAAGGTCTCCTCCCCGCCAACTGCTCCCATCCAAGTGGATGATCATCGCCAAAGAAACATACCCAAACAGCACACAACACAAACAATGCAAGGGTGAGCTAGATATAAAAAACATGTTATCATACATAGATTCATATAAAAGAACGATTAAAGCATACTCATTAAATCATAATTCATACACTCACACGACATGTGAAAGTTCATCAATCATAGTAAATTGACATTACAAGACTTGTTACTTTATACCCCGACTTGTTCCTTTATAGACCGACTCGTCCGGACTAGAATGATTACCGAGCTATGGCAGGTCTTGCACTCGTGGTGGCTTTATGAAATTTGGGCACTCCCGCCCTGGCACTACCGCCTTGTGAAACTTTGGGCACTACCGCCCGGTGGAACTTTGGGCACTCCCGCCCGGCCACAATCACGAGGTTAATCCGTTATCACTCACCTTGGATCATATGGAAGCATCCAAGACTAGGACCTCCTGCTACTCCTCACCACATGTTCAATCCTCTCTACATGAGAAGAAAGACCATTGGAGTTTCAGGATGACCCCCAAAACTGAGTGATGAGTCGTTATTTCTTGAATTATATTTAGTTTATTGCACTTAAATAAACCAGGGAATTGTGTTTAATTGTTTGTTATTTCCCCGTTTTCCGAATTCCGCTTAATTTGGTCGGAAATTTGTAATTGTGCTAATTTGGATTTTCTGAGCTGATTAAGTGCATTTTTGAAATGCAGGAAAATTTCGGAAATACATTTTGGGACATCAGGAAGATTGCCAAATAAATTCAAGACTCTCCAGACAAACATTTTTTAATTAATTAAATTGTAATTCAGTAGTCTAGAATTTTTGAATCAACTCTTATATTTTGAGTCAATTTTTGGTAAATTAGATTAGACCCAAAATTAGAAGTTAGTGACTTGGCACCCTAGGTTTTTTGTATGTGTGGACCCTACCCTAAAAAGTGACACACGGCCTTAAGACAAAAGGGGCAGCCGCCACTTGCAGGGGAGGACTTTACACTCGGTTTTTGAACGTTTTGCACGGGAAATGGAGAGCTAGCTGCCGACCGCACGGTTTTCTTTTCTTTGAACGTTTTATTTTTATTTTTTTTTTTCAATGGTAGAAGTTGTGCAACTGTTACGTAATGGAGGAATGAAATTCTAATTTTTATTCCAACCTCACGCACCAGGATTTAGTTTTTCTTCCTTCAGACAATGCTATTATTTTGCTTCCAGCGTTGCTTTTAATCATGGATGGGTTCGGTCTCGTTTTTTTTCTTCTTCATGCTTGAATTAGAATTCCATTTTCATATTCTATAATTTAAGTTGCTATTTCATTTGAAAAGAAGTGATTTAATAGGAGAATGAAGTGATGTCTCGGTTGTCTCACGGCTGCTGGAAGGAGATAGAATTGTTTTTGGATTTATAAAGTTGAAAGCTGAATTGATGGGAGTAGGTAGTGTGCACATGGTGATTCATTTCGCGGAGAAAGGAGAAGCACGCTCACTGGAAGCTTTGAAAGGTAGCAATTGTTGATTGAAGAGGAGAGTGGAGTGACGCTGTACGGGGTTCTTTTTAAATTGTTTCAGGAGATAAAAAAAAAAGGGAGAGAGTGGTATGCACGGCTGCTGGAACGTGGATTGAAGTAGTAGGTGGGTGGTGTTTTTATTTCTATTCAGAGAATAAGAAGAGTGGATTAGGATAAAGTATAGGATGATGGGACATGCAAGGACTTGGTAGTAGAATGTGAGCTGGAACCACTTTTCTTTGAGGAAGGAAGAGTGATTAGGTGAAAGGTGTGGGGTCACGGCTGCTGCAGAAGTGCACCCGGTGATGAATTCTTGGGGCATTCAAATTTCGGCTGGAATGGTGTGTAAGAGAATGAAAAAGTAGAGTAGGTGAATTGTGTGGTGCAGGGGTGTTATGGCTGGAAGAGTGGCCCACGGCTATTGGATGAATGTCTTTTATTTATCTTTTAGCATGAGATAACTTAGGAGCAGCAAGGTACCGTGATAACTTCAATTTTAATTGCTTTAAATTCCTTTTGCAAAAAAATGAGTGGACCATATGTCATTAAAGGATTATAGAAGTTGGAAGTTCATGTCTGGAAGGAAGAAACATCCAAATTGTTTTGATATTTTTTTTTTCTTTGCTTGCCACATAATGTCACGGTCATGGAGTAGTTCTTTATTAGCATTTGCAATTTTTAATTTTTGTTGGTGGATGAATTGGTCACAATTAATAGTAGAGAAATTTTACTTTCTTTATTTTCTTTTACTTTGTTTGCTTAAATTATTTTATATCATGCTGAGTTGGTTGTGAATGCGTAGGATAAATGACAACATTGTGTATTTAATGTTTTAGTGTAACCGTTGCATTTTTACAGCTTGAATTGTGTTTGGATAATTATCTGTTGTAGTTTCATGTTAATGCTGTTATTTATATTTGGTTGTGTTTAATTTTCATTTTTTTTAGTTCAATTGCATTCAAAAAAAAATCACAAACCCCCCCCTTTTCCGTGTGTGAACTGAGACTGAACCGCAATATTGGTCCTTGTGAGACGACCTAGGAGTCACTTCCTAGCTCTATACTGCATTCTTTTATGCATAACTTTTGTGGGAGGTGCGACCCTCTCATCAAAATGGCGCCGCTGCCGGGGACCAATGGTTCGGTCTTAGGTTTTTGTTGTGTTTGTGTGTGTTGTGTTTTGTCTTGTGTTGTGATGTGATGTGATGTGATGTTTTGTTTTGTGTGTGCGTGTTGCATGTATAAATGTGTTGTGTTTTATTTGTTTCGTAATTTGTAGTATTTTTCTTTTTCCATGTCTACTTATTTTGATTTTGTGAATACTGCTTATTTTGCTAGTGCCTCTGATTATGATTCTCCTTCTGCATGTTACTCTGATTGTAATTCATGTTCTGCTGACTTCTATGTTGAGAACAATATGACTCATCCTCTAATTTCTGAGAGTGCTCTTGGTGAGCCGGTTTCACTTAAGGAGGATGATCTTCATTGCGATCTCACCCCTGGACTGATACCTTTGCTGCCTAAGTTTCATGGTTTTGCAGGAGAATGCCCACACAGACATTTGGAGGAGCTCCACATCATGTGCTCTTCTATGAAGCCTCCTGATGTCCCTCTTGATTACATTTTCTTGAGCGCATTTCCGCATTCATTACAAGGAGCAGCTAAGGATTGGAAAGACTCTCTTCCTCTGAGATCCGTTACCGATTGGGGATATCTTGAGCATCAGTTTCTGAGTAAATTTTCCCTTGTGCAATATGCTTGCAGCAACGGTCTTGGATGGAATGACCCTACCTTGGGATGGTATGATGCTCCACAGCATCAATATCAAGAACCACCATTCCAGAGTACTTTTATGCCTTCACCAGTCCAGCAATACCAAAGTCAGCAATATGATGCTCCTGCCCAAATAGCTCCTCAGCCTTCTACTTCTGAGCCTACATTGAAGGCGTTGTTGGAGCAGTTAACCATGCAGAACCTGCAGTTTCAGCAAGAGACCAGAGCGTCCATTCAGAGCTTGAATGACCAGATAGGGCAGATGGCTACTCAATTAAATCAGGAACAGTCTCAAGATTCAGAGTTACCATTTCAGACTGTTCAGATTCCAGATGAGGATGATAGTGGCATCAACATAGAAGATGGGGAGAAGAGTCATGAGCTTACTACTGTGCCATCTACTTTCCCATCATCCTATGTCCCTACCCTTGCACCTGAGGAGACTGCTGAAGATTTTGAGGACCAGGCAGGTATAAGCAGTAATTTTGAATCAGGTAGACAACTTTCATATTCCACCACTTTACCAATCTTTAGGGAAATGGAGGTAAACATACCTCAATGTGATTTTGTTGATAATTATGTTGTTGAGGGGTATGTTGATGATTGTATTGTTGTTGAGTCTGATTTTAATTTTCCCTCTATGCATGATGAGAACCAATTTTTGCTATCGCATCCGAATGTTTATTCTCCATGCATTGAACATGAATCTGAGTCTGTAGTTGATATTGCTTGTGATTTTGAAATTGATTCATGTTCTGAGGATGTATCTGAGGTTCAGTCTGATAAATTGGGATTGGGTGTTATACCCCTGCATGAAATTTCTGTAGAGCCACATTGCACTAACCCTATTGCAGGAGGTACAAATGAATTTGATCAACAAACACCCACAGTGGAAAATAAAGGTGCTAACACTGACAAAAGCTTCAAGATCAATAGGCACCAGCTGAACCTGCTCATCAACAATCTTTGCTTCTTAGATCCAGCTGTGGATGATATCTCCCTGCTAGATCAAATCTGGAGGATGAAGCAATTCTTCCTCAAAACTTCCTTGCTGGATCCTGTGGTGGAAGACATCTCCCTGAAAGTCCAAAATTGGCAACTGCCACCATGATCAGGGGAGTTTTCTTTCTCTCTTCTCCCCCTTTCCCTACTTTTATTGCACTTGTCCATGATCTGTTGACTGTTATGATTTCTGATCTTATGCTTATGACACATTGAGGACACTGTGTAGTTTAAGTGTGGTCTATTGGGGGAGATCTTTATTTTTCTTTGTTAGTTTTTGTTTTCTTGGTTAAAATTTTTTTTCTTTTCTAGGTAGTTTTTGTCGTGTCTTGCATACAGTTTTACATGTCTCTCTTGATTTCTGGACTTTGTTTAGGTTGTAGATGTGTCTTTCACTTCATTGATACTCTGATATGTTTGAAATCCTTGCTTTTCTCTGCTTGGGAAGATGATCATGATGTTTGAGAGTTGAATTGATTGTGACACAAATGCCCTATGTGAGAATTTGAGCCACTTTATGTTCTTTCTTGTGTGTGATATGTCTCTTGATTGCTTGCACATATGCCTTGGCTTGACTCTTGTTGATAATTCTTGATTGATATGCATGTTTGGAAGTGATAAAGGCAGTTTTGTTGTTGAGCCTCTCTAGCCAAATAAGCTTACCTTGCTCTGATTCTTTGATAACCCCTTTTGAGCCTATACTTTCCTCCATTTCCTTGTTTTGAAGCTCATACACTAGCCCTAAGTGAAAAACCATGAGTACCTTAACCTTAGGGAATTTTGGAGCTTTGGAAGTGTTTTGGGAACAAGTGTGGTCTCCTTGGGGATTCTGATGAATTGGCTAGTTGGTTCCTCTTCTTGTTTGTTGTTGGAAATATGATTTATATCTTGTCTCTTATAGTTGTGTGCTAAACAGAAAGATAAGGAAAGAGACAAGATGAAAAAAAATATAGAAAAAAAAAAAAAAATTTTGTGAATAATGGAGTCAAGAAGAGGATTGAATTAGAGGCCTGGGTGTGAGTTGATTGTGTTCACACTTGTTCCCCATTGCTCCTCTATTTCTTTTGGTTTATAGCTTCTCATCCATATTATATCCTCCCTTGTCCTTGGCCCCATTACAACCATGAAAAGACCTTTTGATTTGAACATGCATATGTTTTGAGTGTTGATATTAGAGGCTTACCAAGTCTGTTTGTGTTTGCTTTCTCGAGTGCATTGAGTTGACATTGCTTATCTTAGACACTTGAGAGAAACACTGATAGTGCATCTGTGAGGTTTTTTTTTTTTACTTTTGATTCACCTCTTGAGCTGATTGATCATTTTGCCATGCTTGGAAGTGCTTGGATGATTTCATGAGTATATGCTTTCTTTGATTTTGTTTTGGATATTGTCTACTTCTTTTCTTGGTCCAGATTTCTTGAGAAGTGTGTAATTCTGTTCTTGTCCTAGTTAGTGTTTGTTTTCGGTGTGCTGAGTTTGTGTCACTTCCCTGATGTCCTTTGAACTATTCCTTGATTTGCGTCTTGGTTTTGCCCAGGAGTGCAAAAGACTAAGTGTGGTCTATTTTGATGAGTCGTTATTTCTTGAATTATATTTAGTTTATTGCACTTAAATAAACCAGGGAATTGTGTTTAATTGTTTGTTATTTCCCCGTTTTCCGAATTCCGCTTAATTTGGTCGGAAATTTGTAATTGTGCTAATTTGGATTTTCTGAGCTGATTAAGTGCATTTTTGAAATGCAGGAAAATTTCGGAAATACATTTTGGGACATCAGGAAGATTGCCAAATAAATTCAAGACTCTCCAGACAAACATTTTTTAATTAATTAAATTGTAATTCAGTAGTCTAGAATTTTTGAATCAACTCTTATATTTTGGGTCAATTTTTGGTAAATTAGATTAGACCCAAAATTAGAAGTTAGTGACTTGGCACCCTAGGTTTTTTGTATGTGTGGACCCTACCCTAAAAAGTGACACACGGCCTTAAGACAAAAGGGGCAGCCGCCACTTGCAGGGGAGGACTTTACACTCGGTTTTTGAACGTTTTGCACGGGAAATGGAGAGCTAGCTGCCGACCGCACGGTTTTCTTTTCTTTGAACGTTTTATTTTTATTTTTTTTTTTCAATGGTAGAAGTTGTGCAACTGTTACGTAATGGAGGAATGAAATTCTAATTTTTATTCCAACCTCACGCACCAGGATTTAGTTTTTCTTCCTTCAGACAATGCTATTATTTTGCTTCCAGCGTTGCTTTTAATCATGGATGGGTTCGGTCTCGTTTTTTTTCTTCTTCATGCTTGAATTAGAATTCCATTTTCATATTCTATAATTTAAGTTGCTATTTCATTTGAAAAGAAGTGATTTAATAGGAGAATGAAGTGATGTCTCGGTTGTCTCACGGCTGCTGGAAGGAGATAGAATTGTTTTTGGATTTATAAAGTTGAAAGCTGAATTGATGGGAGTAGGTAGTGTGCACATGGTGATTCATTTCGCGGAGAAAGGAGAAGCACGCTCACTGGAAGCTTTGAAAGGTAGCAATTGTTGATTGAAGAGGAGAGTGGAGTGACGCTGTACGGGGTTCTTTTTAAATTGTTTCAAGAGATAAAAAAAAAAGGGAGAGAGTGGTATGCACGGCTGCTGGAACGTGGATTGAAGTAGTAGGTGGGTGGTGTTTTTATTTCTATTCAGAGAATAAGAAGAGTGGATTAGGATAAAGTATAGGATGATGGGACATGCAAGGACTTGGTAGTAGAATGTGAGCTGGAACCACTTTTCTTTGAGGAAGGAAGAGTGATTAGGTGAAAGGTGTGGGGTCACGGCTGCTGCAGAAGTGCACCCGGTGATGAATTCTTGGGGCATTCAAATCTCGGCTGGAATGGTGTGTAAGAGAATGAAAAAGTAGAGTAGGTGAATTGTGTGGTGCAGGGGTGTTATGGCTGGAAGAGTGGCCCACGGCTATTGGATGAATGTCTTTTATTTATCTTTTAGCATGAGATAACTTAGGAGCAGCAAGGTACCGTGATAACTTCAATTTTAATTGCTTTAAATTCCTTTTGCAAAAAAATGAGTGGACCATATGTCATTAAAGGATTATAGAAGTTGGAAGTTCATGTCTGGAAGGAAGAAACATCCAAATTGTTTTGATATTTTTTTTTTCTTTGCTTGCCACATAATGTCACGGTCATGGAGTAGTTCTTTATTAGCATTTGCAATTTTTAATTTTTGTTGGTGGATGAATTGGTCACAATTAATAGTAGAGAAATTTTACTTTCTTTATTTTCTTTTACTTTGTTTGCTTAAATTATTTTATATCATGCTGAGTTGGTTGTGAATGCGTAGGATAAATGACAACATTGTGTATTTAATGTTTTAGTGTAACCGTTGCATTTTTACAGCTTGAATTGTGTTTGGATAATTATCTGTTGTAGTTTCATGTTAATGCTGTTATTTATATTTGGTTGTGTTTAATTTTCATTTTTTTTAGTTCAATTGCATTCAAAAAAAAATCACAAACCCCCCCCTTTTCCGTGTGTGAACTGAGACTGAACCGCAATATTGGTCCTTGTGAGACGACCTAGGAGTCACTTCCTAGCTCTATACTGCATTCTTTTATGCATAACTTTTGTGGGAGGTGCGACCCTCTCATCACTGAGCTACCATGTAATCATTCTATACAACCCCAAAACACCACCATGTATCCTCTCCTTGAGGATCATGGAATTACGTCCATGAATTATACTGCTACTTTAAACCTTATCCCAAGTCATGAATAACCAGATACCTCCATAATATCACAATAAATCCAACGTATTGCATGCATTCACATAAATCCCATCACAGTATATGTTTTCCAAACATTTTGCACATAATTCAATTCAAGAGGAATGAACTTAACACCCAACATTTGCATAATACTATTTGGATGAGCACTGCTCACCGAACGAACGCTACTGGACGAACGCCATTGGACGAACGCTATTAACACCATAGGACGAACGCTAATTACCAAACACCAGGCCGAACACTGTTTGGACGAACGTTATTAAATCCTACACTATCAGGCCAAACGCTAAGTCCGAGTACAATATTAAATTGCACACCATTTGGCCGAACGCTGAGATTAATACTTAGGACGCACGCTGGGATCGCGTACTTAGGCCGAACACTATTTTACCAATTACCATATTGATTTAAACACTATTGGGACGAACGCTACAATTTCTAATACACTAAGACCGAACGTTCATGATCCAACCTTAAGAATATCAATTTACAACCGAACGTCCCAGATCTAAATTTAGGAATATCAATTTAAAACCGAACGCATACTAACACATCTAAATCGAACGTTCAAGATTAAATCCTAAGAATATCAATCTAACACCGAACGCTTACGAACAACCGTACACCAAAACGGATCACTCAAGATCAAACACTGTTAAATTCAGCATCCTTAGAACGAACGTTTATACTTACTAATACACCAAGGCCGTACGTCTAAGATTCAGACTTAGAATACTAATTATAACGAACGCTCACAATCAGAATTAAACCATTACCGAACGCTTACGGAACAAAACCGAACGCTCCAGATTTAAACTTAAGACTATCAAATTATTACCGAACGTTCACATCACAATTAACCAAGGCTGAACGCTTACTAATACACCAAAACCGAACGTTTAAAGATCCAGACTTAACAGTATCAACTTAAGGTCGAACGATCAAGATTAAACTTAAGAATCCATATCAAGGACGAACGACTGCAATTTCTAATACCCAATACCGAACGCTCAAGATCACGTAAATATCAATTTAGGGACGAACGCCTAAAATTTCTAATTCCCTATATACAGTTGGGACGAACGTCTAATATATCATTGCAAACGAACGAACGCTCGTTAACACAAAACCAAACGCTCATGCTATTTTGGCCGACCACTAATTGGTCGAGCCATTTGGACTCCAAATTGGACGAACGCGCGATCTGCAGAATTTTGCAGAATCGCACCAGATTTCCAGAGAGAACCCAGAAACCCCATTTTCATCCCCTTTTTCCCAGATTTGCTTCAACAACAATATTCTACCATCACTCATACAGATTCATACACGATAAAGTCACTCTAAGTACGAAATTTGTTCATCAACGACACTAAATCATAGATTTCAGTACACACATACATGGTTCATACAATCCAGAGAAAAGGATCTAGCTCCCCTTACCTCTTGAAGACTTCCTTGGAAACCTTGAATCAATCCCTGAGTTCTTCTTCTGCCGTTCTAGTTCTCTGCTACAGTGCCCAGCTCTCCTTCTCTTCTCCCAGATTGCAGCAAGCCTCTCACTCCTCCAGAATTTCAGAATCCCCCAAAACCCTTTGAATCCATGGCTTTTACCTTTAAGAAGGAAGAAATGGTGCTCCCCACAGCCACTCCTCAGTGCTATGCCCACCAACGAAGGAGATGATGGTGTTCCTTGGTGGTTGGAGCACTTCCAAGTGGAGTGACTCACCCTCCACCGGCAGCTGCACCATTGCTGAACATGGAGTCCCACCACTACCAAAAGGGAGAGAACGTGCGGTCATTACAGGAAGTCTCTCCACTGCTTGTGAACGTGGAGCCGCCCACTTGAAGTCCCTACCCCACCACTAACATTAAAATGAACGTGCAGGTCCTTACATTTCGTGTTGAGGAATGGGTGTAGCAAACTACCTTCTGATGTAGCCAACTACCACCGTCCCACATATCTCATCCTTTTAATGTCCACTATTCAACGACATTGCTTTCCATACATGTCACATCTCTCACACCACACCCACACAATCCTCAATCTTCAATTCTGCTTAATACTTATATTCTTTCGAAGATAACGATAATCTAAAAATGATATTTTAATAATATTTTAACTTTATTTATGTATCATTATATAATTAATTTAAAATTATTTTATAATTAATAATAATAATTATAAATATTAATATAAATCAATTACAGAATGATACATGTAACATCCCAAAAATTATACAGTCATCAACTATATACTTAGAATAATCACATATATTAATATGGCAAAACAGTTTTAAAGCAAAGGGAACGAAAATTCGAAAGTGGCTGAACGCTCATGAGGTCTACGTTTGTAAGGACTTGGATTTGAGTCAGCAAAAAGGGAATGACAAGTGACAAAAGATGAGAGGTTGAGTACTTTAAAATAAAATTACATTAGTTTTGAAACATTGATTTTTAACTCATTCCTCTTGTCTGAGAAACCATTCCTCTTCCTGCAAGCTCTCTCCTCCCCCTATATCTTCTCCCTTTCCCTTCTTCACACTGAACCATTAAATTCTCGATTAGGTGCTGTCCCAACGATCACAAAGTAGCGGGTCTTGCTCTTAGTCGATCAATTTCTCTAATCAGAACCGGTAAGAAAACCCCCTTTCTCATGTGCCCTAGGGTTGTAAGCATGTGATTGAACTTGTTGCATGCAACCCATTTCGTTTTCTTCCGTAATCTAGCTTCTATTGGGTTCTAAGATTCGTTTTCTATCATCAATTGATGATTTATAGGTGATTCTAACATTTTGAGAGTGCAAGCAAGTGGTCTAGGGTTCCTACTTGAGCTTGGTTGTCTACACTAGAGGTAAGGGGAGCTAGTTCTACTTTTGATTTTACTGTGTGGAGTGAATGCATGATAAAATTTGTAGTGGTTTGTGGTGGAAGCATGAACTTGGTTCTAGCTAAACTTGAAATGCATGTATGGAAGTGTGTGTTATGTGTATTTGGTGATTGATGTCTATAAACTGTTTGGAATGACTTAGAATGATGGAATTGTGTATGTTGGAACTGTTTTAGCGTGAAAATTCTGTGGTAGTGCTGTTAGAAAGGAAATAAAGTGTCTTTAGGGTCAATTTTAGGCCATTTTAGAGGAAGTGAGGTAGGGATTTTGAGTAAATGAAGGCTGCAGTGTTCCTGGACTGTTTGGGCAGCCTAGACAAGTCCATTGTGACTTGTTAGAAACATAAGAGTGGTCGGAAACATGTTCCAAGTAGTAGAATCAAATTTGGGTCCCTAAGTTGTTGAAGTTCGTGTTTTGGAGCTGAAAGTGAACTTTAATCACTTAAAAATGGTAGTAGGAATGCTTAGAATCAGTTGGACAAGTTTAATTAAGTCTAAAACGAGAATTAAGAGTCTAAGAAGTTGAGAAAAGTGGTTAGAAATGGTCAAAGGGAGGTTCTGTTACCATTCTGCATAATTTTGCATAATTCTGCAGAATGCGTAAACTGACCGTTCGTCCATGTCGGATTTGAACGCTCGGTCATGCCATGTGCTGAGTGACGTTCGGTCAAATGTTGGTTTGATTAGCGTTCGTCCTTGTCTGGGCAATGGCTTTGCAAAGCAGTAGAGGCCACCACGAGTGCATAACCCGCCATAGCTCGGTAATCATTCTGGTCCGGACGAGTCGGTCTATAAAGTAACAAGTCGGGGTTTAATGTAACAAGTCTTGTGATGTTAGTTTACGATGTATGAGTGACTTTTGCATATCATGTTGGATTGTATAACATGCTTTTTATATCTAGCTCACCCTTGCATTGTTTGTGTTGTGTGTTGTTTGGGTATGTTTCTTTGGCGATGATCATCCACTTGGATGGGAGCAGATGGCGAGGAGAATACTTTGGAAGCAGCTCTTGATGAAGACGGCAGTGCTGCAGCCTAGATTAGCTAGTCTTATTTCATAATTCTTAATGTTTGGAATAACTCGTGTGTATTTTAAGTTTTAAATTCTCTGTGATTTTCATGGAGAAATTCTAAATACTCTTGTTGTCAATTCCGCACTATTCTAAGGATGACTGTAATCCTTAAATTACTCTTGACTGCTTTCTTATATTATGTATGATGACGTCTTTATTATATATGCATGATGTATATTTTTGGGATGTTACATTAATGGTATCAGAGCAGTTCCTTCCTTAGAAACCTGTAGGTTGTGAGTGTGCTTTGTTTGTGATTGCGTACTCTAACCTCGTATAGGAAGTTGTATTAGTTTGAGTCAAGCTAATGGTCTTTCTCTCTATGTGGACAGAAGATGGCACCCACGTCTCCTCATCGTTCTCCTCCGCGAGTCGATCAACTTGACTCTAATCAGATGCTGAATGCGGTACTCCAAACGTTGCAACAGCAGAATGCTGCGTTGGTTCAACAGAATACCTTTGCATTACAAAATCTTGAAGCCGCAAGGATATCGGCAGAGAACGCAAGAGTGTCTTCCGAGAACACTCAGAGGGAGTTCATGGAAATGATGACTAATGCTAGGACTCCTCCAAGTGTTTCTTCCGTTGTTATTCCTGCGCAAGAGTGGAGCTTGGAGAGCTTTCTGCAACATCGCCCAGCAAGATTTACTGGCAAGTGCAACCCTGATGAAGCTGATCACTGGTTTGGGGATATGGAGAGGATATTCGAAGCCAAGGGATGTCCTGATGAGAAGAAGCTAGCCTACACCCAATACTTGCTGACAGGTGAAGCTGGACATTGGTGGAACAGTGTGAAGACGATCTTGGAGAGGAACGGGACTGCTATCACTTGGGAGTTGTTCAGAACTAAATTCTACACTGAATACTTCCCAGACAGTGTCAGGTTTGCTAAGGAGATAGAGTTTCTTGAGTTGGCTCAGGGCAACAAATCAGTATCGAAGTATGCAGATAGTTTTAAACACCTGCTTCGCTTCTACACCATGTCAATAAATGAAGAATGGCAGTGTCGAAAGTTTGAGAATGGCTTGAGAAAGGATATAAAGTTACTAGTGAAGGGATTGCGCATTAGAGAATTCTCTGCTTTGGTAGAGATGGCCCGTGATATGGAAAAGACTAAGGGAGAACCAGAAGGGCCTCAGAAACAACAGAGCCAACCACTTAGGGTTGGTGGACCTGCGATATCCCGGGGAGGCTCCATTTCTAGAAGGACCCCTTTCTCTAGACCTTCTTCCTCCAGATCCAGGGGTTCTTCCTCTCGGTCATCGGGGCAATCCAGTTTTGCCAGTTCCGTTAGATGCTTCAGGTGTGGTGGACCACACTTCCAGAATTCCTGCCCTCAGTTAGAAGGGTATAGGAGGTGTAATATCTGCCGGCAAGAAGGACACTATGCCAAAGACTGTCTTACTACTAGGAGGGTAGGACCACAGCCAAGCCAGGCTGGCAGATCTATTCAGAGGGGTGGGCATAGACCTCAGGCAGCAGGGAGAGTCTATGCGTTGACCGGAACTAAGGCAGCCAGCGCAGGTAATTTAATTGTCAGCAGTTGTTTGTTATTTGGAGCTTCGTGTGTGACGCTGTTTGATTCGGGGGCGACACATTCGTTTGTGTCTAAAGCTTGTGTGGAGAGGCTTGGTTTAGTTGTCAGAGAGCTTCCGTGTGATCTGGTGGTGTCTACACCAGCAGCTGGGTTAGGCAGGACATCTAATGTGTGCTCTAGGTGTCCTATTGAGGTAGAGGGCCGCAGGTTCAGAGTGAACCTTATTTGCTTACCTCTACAGGAGTTAGAGGTAATTTTGGGAATGGATTGGTTAGCAGCCAATCGTATTCTTTTAGATTGCGGTGGTAAGAAGCTAATATTTCCCGAAGAAGATGAAGACATGTCATTATCGCTCGGTGTATTGAGGAAGGACATCTTCGAGGGTGCCAGCTGTTTCCTAATCATGTTCCATAAGGACGGGACTCCTAGTTTAAATTCTTCAGCGCTTGTGAACCAGAGTGTAGACCTTCTGGTTGTGAATGATTTCATGGATGTTTTCCCTGAAGAAGTTCCTGGTTTACCTCCTCCGCGAGAAGTAGAGTTCTCTATTGATCTGGTCTCAGGAGCAGGACCAGTATCCATAGCCCCTTATCGGATGGCTCCAGCTGAGCTGGTTGAGTTGAAGAAGCAGATTGAAGAGTTATTAGAGAAAAAGTTTATCCGGCCGAGTGCTTCGCCGTGGGGTGCGCCAGTATTACTAGTAAAGAAGAAGGATGGTAGCTCGAGGTTGTGCGTTAACTATCGACAGCTGAATAAGTTGACGATCAAGAACAAGTATCCCTTGCCAAGGATTGATGATCTAATGGATCAATTACACGGGGCTACGGTATTCTCCAAGATTGATTTGAGGTCGGGTTACCATCAAATTTTGGTGAAAGACGATGATGTGCAGAAGACAGCATTCAGATCCAGGTATGGCCACTATGAGTATGTGGTAATGCCTTTTGGTGTGACTAATGCTCCAGCCATATTCATGGACTATATGAATCGAATTTTCAGACCCTTCTTGGACAAGTTCGTGGTGGTGTTTATAGATGACATACTTGTTGTCAACACCCAATTTCGTCCGGATGGACTAATAGGTTTGCTGTATTTTATTTTCATCATGAGTGTAAAATAAAAAATAAAAAAATGAAAAATAATGAATAATAAAATAAAACAAAATAATAAAATAAAAAAAAAAGAACAGAGCGTTCGGCCTTTTGCTGTGCGACCAAGCCGTTCGTCCTCTTCTCTGAGCGACCGTTCGTCTTCTACTCTGCACAACCGTTCGTCCGCTACTCTGAGCGACCATTCGTCCTCCACCATGCGTAACTGATGGACAAATTTATGATCACCAAAATATGATGTCACAAACTTGTTTCACAATCGGCAAGTATGACCGAATCGTTCAAGTAATAAACTTGGTAAGACCAAGTATCGTTCTCCCAAAGGACTCACGGCCTAGTTTAGTTGTGTGGTTTGTTGATTAGCTAAGACTTAAGAACAAAATAATTGAAGTTTAATATGCAAAACAGAAAGTAAACATGTATGCATGAAGTTTTGATCAATGGCAAAAGCAAAAGACAAATACCTTCAATGAAATATATGGATGAATATGTTGTTGGGGGTCAATTTCATCTTATCCACTCTCATATATTTTAGGAATTCAACATTCAAATCATCATTGTTAATGCCACTCTCTAAAGTACCTTTCTAGAAGGCTTCTCCCTAATCACGAGTTCATACAATTCCTAGCATTCCTAATGATCAGTTCATAAGTGCAGGAGCTTAACGACAACCAACATAATATTGGGAGAAATTCCCCGGATCTAGACTTCCCCGTACGTTCCCGTATCGACAAAACCAATAATCATGCATCGAATGAGTTAAACAATGCAAGCATTAAGCAAAGAGGAAAAACCCTAACTAATGATGAAAGAAAGCATAAGTCTTAATTAAAAGATGTAAAAACAGATTCCATATATGAGAGCTTCAAAAGATTACATTGATTCCCCAACAAACATACAAGGTTTAGTTCACCATATTCATGGTGAACCTAGATGAACAATGAAAGAATGAAAGAATAAACCCTAAAAAGGTGAAGAGGTAGCCTGAGCATCCAAGATCCTCCTTCAAAGGGATGGAAGAGAGAGTGTTTGCCTCGTTTCTGCCAAAGATACAAACCCTAGGACGTCCTAAAGCTTATATACTATTCTAAAATTACAAAGAATCTAAGCCCAAGCCCATAAGTGTGCCGCTCAGCGGTAAAGTACCGCTCAGCGTTGAGTGCGCGTCTCTTTTCTTCCCCTCAGCGGCCATTTTGCCCCTCAGCGGACCTCCCGTGACCTCTTGAGTGCCGCTCAGCGGTAAAATGCCGCTGAGCGGTGCCTTCGGCTTCTCCTTTTGCACTCTTTGAATCCTTTTCTGATTCCATCTCTCTCATTCTTCACTTCTTTCACTAAATTCACCTTAAAACCTGCACAAAAACACTGAAATCAAGCATAAACCTGTCCAGCTCTCTTATTTCTAAAAATATGGATAAAAATATGATTTCAAGCTAGTTTCTAAGTATAAAGGTTGCTTTTAGTATCAATTTTAAGCATGAAAATAACAGTTTTTCAATTGTTATCACAACCCCAAACTTAGAACTTTGCTTGTCCTCAAGCAAACAAAATGTAACTCAATCTCCAACTAATTCATATGATGGTTCACTCATTCAAAAATCCTCTTTTTCAAGATAAGTAACAACTTCACTCAAACTTATGACCAAGAGTTCATTCAAGATGTGCACATGCTTTAGTGTTCACAAAGTCATTTAAATTCCAACAAATGTTATTTTTCATGAATGATCAATCAATTAAGCATGGATGTTCATGTGCTTATGGAATATTTCCTCACTAGATAAAGTGTTTCACTCAACACACAAGTGTATAAGAGGTAAAGTGTTTCACTCATTCACTCTACTATCACAATGTCACATGAATCAACTTTGCCTTTCATTTTACCACAATCAAAAGCATTCACAAGCATGCATCATCACAAGGACTTTTCAATGGCTTATAATGTGGCTGGGCTGACAAGAAAATTGGTTTTTCTGGATCACAAAATCCTTGAGTTAAGAGAATCATAATAACACAATCATCTTATTCATTCCCAACTTTCTTTTGCCTTTGCATTTGCATTGAGCTTTGCTTCTTTTTCTTTTCTTTTCTTTTTCTTTTTCTTTGCATATTCTTACTTTTTTAGCTCTTAGCTCAATGCTTTTCCTTTTTCATGTTTTCCCAACAACCCCAAACTTGAACATTTAACAATACCACACAAGATCTTTTACTTAACTCAAGGTAAAGATTTTTCAATCAAAGGTTTCAGTGTATGTTCAAGGCTAAGGGTTCAAAGGATAGAACACAAAGTGTTCTCTTTTAGTGGGCTAACTTTATGAACTTGGCCAATAAAAAGGGTTTCAACAAACGGCCTTGATCACATGATGCAAAACAAGCAATTGATTCAATCATATAAAACCTGGGCAAAGTCATTCATGCTTTCAAAGTAATAGCATTCAACAATAACAACTCTGGAGCTCAAAACCTCACATATAAGCTCATTCACATTTGACATACACATCCTGCTTAATTTCACAATCACAATCATGATATCCTGCATTTGTTCACAAAGCTTGTGAATCACCTGTATAAGCATTTTATGTGCACATCTATCTCAACATCAATCACTCAATAAGCATCATCAAGCATTTCTTATCACACAATCACAGTTAATAGCAAACCATCATAAGAAACCAGGTGTTCAATAGAGTACATCAACCCTAATCTAAAAACAAAAACAAATAAGTTCAGAAAACTTAAACCAACAAAAGCATAAGCATATGATAGCATTCATCAGTAAATGCTATCTCAGCTCCTCATCAGTCTGAGTTGTCCTCTGTATCTTCCTCTTCCTCCTCATCTTCATCATCATCAAATGCATCCTCCTCCTCAGCTTCATCTTCTTCCATATCTCTAGCTGAAGCTTCAGCTGCTCCAGCTCCTCCTCCATGTACTGGTTCTTCTGGCCAAGCTACTACATTATGGAATTCATCCATAGTCCACCTGTGGGCTGGAGGTGTATCATACATCCCCACTATCATCTCAGCAGTGGCCACCTGTCCTCTGTGAATGGACTGCAACTGAGCACCTATAAGAGACATATACATGTCCCTCATCTGGAATGGTTCTGCTTCATGTGTATCAGCAGATGTCTGGCTCTGTGCTAGCCCTCTCTCTCTACGAGCTTGGCGTGGTGGAACTGGCTGAGCTACATCCTCACCTCCACAGTACTGTCTGTAATAGGCCTCATCAATAGCTTTTCTTGGCCTCTCAAATGGTGGAACAGAAGTGTCCACCCCAGCTAGCTTGCAAAGGTGAGTGATCAAAGAAGGATGTCCTAGTGGTGCTTTGTTGTTTGAGGTGTTAGCACATACACTAATTTCATCAGCTATCACCTGCCCAATATTAACATTCAAGTTTCTGATAGCACAATAGATGAATAGTGCCCTGCTGAGAGTAATATCTGACACATGTGAACATGGCTGAATGTTGGCATGAGAAAACGCCATCCAATACTTTGCAAGAGGAGTCAAATCTGTCCTCCTAATGTTAACCACTGAGCCAGATCTATTTCTTTGGAAGTGTCCTCCAGGTATACACAGCACTCTCTCCACATCCTCAAAATCAGCACCTTCCTCCATGCAAAGAGCAAACTGGCATTGCTCACCAGCCCACACAGTATCCAGGAAGTTGTTGATAGAATCAGGATCATACCTGATAGCATGGCCTCTGACATAGCCCAAATAATTCTCAGCTGGATAATCACCAATCTTCTTTGCATTGGTGTAGAATTCCTTTACCACAGCTATGTTGGCAGGTGCAGGATATGTAGCTAGCTTTCCCCAATCATTCCCTAACACTTGCTCTCCAAATTGAGGAGCAAAGTTAGGTATCATTCCAACCTTTCTCTCCATCAGAAGTCTCCTGTCCTGAACCACCCTAAAGTGCTTCTCATGTTTCCTAGAGAGGAACCTGCTAGAGTGGGGTTGCTCTGGTTCCTTTTCCTTTCTCTTGGTTGCCATGGTTTTCAATCTTTTTCCTAATGAGGATGCCATTCCTACATTCAAAACACAAACAAAACCACAGAACATGATGTTAATCATTAATAAAACACAGAACACAACTCCTTTCGAAGCTAAACCACCGCTGAGGGCCAGAATTTCCCCTCAGCGCCACCAGTGCCATATTCCACCACGCAAAAATTCAGAAAAACCAAATCTGGCAGAGTGCCGCTCAGCGGCAGTTTACCCCTCAGCGGTAACTCTGCAGATTTTTGAAAAACCTGTTTTAAAGCTGTCCTAACTCCACCCAAATGCAATTTTCAGTTTTCCAGTTCATAATCATGCAGTTTAATCGGTTCAAACATCAAATATATCATCAAATCATGCATAGAAATCAAAAACCCCTAAATATTCATGCTTTGACAATCACATTCAACTTCAAGAACCCTAGAATGAACAAAATGCATTTTACTTACTTGGGTGGAGATACTAGATGCAATGAGAATGCTTCCAAGCTAGAATGCTCTCTTCCAACCCCAAACTTTGATGGCACACTAGTGAAAAAGTGAGTGGAAGAGATATTTTCTTAATAGGGAAGAGTGAAAAGATGTGGAAAACCTTGGAGAAAGTATGTGGAAGTGTTTATGCAGAGAAAAGCCTGAAAGTATAAGACTTTGCGCAGTTTAGGGTTTAAAAATACCCTAATGGGCTCGGGTCCCGCTACGGGGAACTAAGGCCCAATCTGCGAGAGTACCGCTCAGCGGCAAAATACCGCTCAGCGGCACTTTCATGATGTGCTCCTCTCCTTCTTTTCTTAACCTACGTGCCTTCCCTACATGCCCCTCATAGGTTCCCTGCAATTCAATGTTAAAAATGCTTATGCAAACCCTAACTAAAATAAACAAACAGAAATATTCAATCAACTGGGTTGCCTCCCAGGTAGCGCTTGTTTAACGTCACGAGCCTGACCCAAAATCCACCAACACCCATCAGTAGGTGTTTCAAACTTACCAACACCCATCAGTAGGTGCAAAATTCTCTCACCAACACCTATCAGTAGGTGTTACAAACTTAGTATCCTTCAGTAGATACTTAACCACCTAGCATCCTTCAGTAGATGCTGTATCCAACAAAATATTTACAAAATAATGTCCACAGATTAAAAGTTACAGAACCAAAATCAAAATCAAAAGTTTTTAAATCCACTGGGTTGCCTCCCAGCAAGCGCTCTTTTAACGTCATTAGCTTGACCCATTAAAGCTCAAGTTCCTTCTTCTTTTTCTTCTTTCTACTGAACTTCTTCAGAAATTTGATCAAACCAGGAACCTGTTGCAGTGTCTCAATCATAGGAACTTTAATCTCCAATTTCTTGAAGATTTCCATAAAGCACTTAAATTTCTTTTCCTTCCTATGATTCTTCTTTAGATGAGGATGGGATTTTTCATATGATTCCTTCTTCTTTCCTCTCATCTTCTTTTTCTTATGCTTCCTCTCCCCAAATTTTCTCTTTTTCTTTTCTCTTATTTTTTTCTTCCCTTCTCTTTTTCTTCTCAACTTCTTTATTTTCACACAAATTTTCTTCCTCTCTTCTCTCTCAACCACTTCTTTTTCTTTTTCATCATCTTTATCTTTCTCACTCAACTCTTGTTTTTCTTCTCTCTCTATCTGATGGAAGAATGAATTGGCGGATTCGGATGGAGGAACAAATCAACCAAGCTCACCTATGACTTGGACCATAGAAGCACCCAGCAATGGAAGAGGTGCTTTGGCAATGCAGCGGAATGGGTTGAAGATGATTGGAGGAACAGAAAAGTGTGGAAGTCACTCTGAAGAGGTGTTCGGTGGTTGGATTGGAGAAGATATAATGACTCGGTGATGAAGATAAGGTTGGAATGAAACAATGGTTCAGTGAAGGAGAAACTGAAATGAGGGAAGTGTTTTAGGTGTTGAAATGTGATGCGGATGGGTGGAGATATGCTAGTAATGGAGCCTAGCTAGGGAGAGAGGCTAGAGGAAACTCTCAAGCTCTCTCTCGGTGACCTTCAATAAGAAGAACTTTCTGGACAGCAGAAAACAATTCTTCATTCAAATCAAAGGTGGGTTACAACCAATGGAGCAATGTATTTAAAGGAGAAACCAAGCTCCTGGTTCACATCTACAACGTTAACTATGATGCAAGGGCCAGCTGTGCAAGTGGAAGGAAAACGTGAGTGGCTACGTGGCCTATCAAACAAGAAACTGGTGAAGAAACGTGAGTGGCAACTGGCGCAAACCCTCATCTGCTGAGCACTAGGCTTTCTTCAACTTCAACCAAGCTGCTGGTTGGAATGTGACTCATGTGGGCTTCCAAAGCAGCTTACTATGGATCCAATTGAAGATTCCAACATTCCTCTAAGTGAAGATTTGGCTTGCTTCTTCATTCTTGATGTTTCCTTGCTTCTTGATTTATCAAGTTTCTTGGCTAGTTGATCCATGATCTCCTAGCTTTATTAGACCCTACAAAACACATACAAACATATTAAAGAGAATCCTACTAAGACTTAGAGAAAGAAAATTAAGAATGAGTCTTTAACAATCCATCTTCACTTCCCTTTCTTAGCCTTAGCTTAAGTTGATACTCCTTTGAATGGAATGCCCTTAAATGGGTTTCCATCACTATCTTTTCCTCATCTCTCTCTATTTTTTTCTCTGCAAAAATCTTGTCACTTTCAGTGACAATGGCTTGACCTTCCTCCTTAAGGTTAACTTCAGTATTAACCTTAACATTCAATTTTTGACTAATAAAACGAAGGTGCATCTCCATCCTTTTACATGATTCTTCAATGCTTTTCTGAGTAGAGTTGGAATTTTTCAAAAATTGTTGAAGGGTGTCATCCAAATTTACTGATGGAGAGGGTTGTTGCTGCCATTGTTGTGGTGGCGGCCTATCAAATTCTTCGGCAGCTTGAGTGGTTTTGTGATGACAATCAGGTATCTGTATATACTGTTGAACTGCCTCCTCCAACGTTATCCTTCTTCCCGATAGAGAGGGTTTTTGCTGCCTTTGTTGTGGTGGTAGATTCTTAAATTGTTCGACAGCTTGCCAAAATTGATCATTATCCATGCTTGAGTGAGATCCCACCAGTGATTGAAATTACCTTAGTAGAATTGAGTGCCTATTAAATTCTTGTTCGAATTGCATCCTGCAAACATTAGGCACAAAACTCTAAAAAATATTTGTTAGCACAAAAAGATATAAGAGAATATATATATTCAGAAGATAAAAGATTCAGAAGATAAAAGATTCAGAAGATAAAATAAAATAAGATAGAATAAAATAAAATCAAATCAAATCTAATCTAATCAAATAAAATAAAATCAAATCTAATCTAATCAAATAAGATAAAATAAAAACAGAAAAATAAAAACAGAAATTCAAAATCAAAGTCAAAGATAATCAATAATCACACAAATTAACCAGTTAAACCACGAGTCCCCGGCAACGGCGCCAAAAACTTGATGGACAAATTTATGATCACCAAAATATGATGTCACAAACTTGTTTCACAATCGGCAAGTATGACCGAATCGTTCAAGTAATAAACTTGGTAAGACCAAGTATCGTTCTCCCAAAGGACTCACGGCCTAGTTTAGTTGTGTGGTTTGTTGATTAGCTAAGACTTAAGAACAAAATAATTGAAGTTTAATATGCAAAACAGAAAGTAAACATGTATGCATGAAGTTTTGATCAATGGCAAAAGCAAAAGACAAATACCTTCAATGAAATATATGGATGAATATGTTGTTGGGGGTCAATTTCATCTTATCCACTCTCATATATTTTAGGAATTCAACATTCAAATCATCATTGTTAATGCCACTCTCTAAAGTACCTTTCTAGAAGGCTTCTCCCTAATCACGAGTTCATACAATTCCTAGCATTCCTAATGATCAGTTCATAAGTGCAAGAGCTTAACGACAACCAACATAATATTGGGAGAAATTCCCCGGATCTAGACTTCCCCGTACGTTCCCGTATCGACAAAACCAATAATCATGCATCGAATGAGTTAAACAATGCAAGCATTAAGCAAAGAGGAAAAACCCTAACTTATGATGAAAGAAAGCATAAGTCTTAATTAAAAGATGTAAAAACAGATTCCATATATGAGAGCTTCAAAGATTACATTGATTCCCTAACAAACATACAAGGTTTAGTTCACCATATTCATGGTGAACCTAGATGAACAATGAAAGAATGAAAGAATAAACCCTAAAAAGGTGAAGAGGTAGCCTGAGCATCCAAGATCCTCCTTCAAAGGGATGGAAGAGAGAGTGTTTGCCTCGTTTCTGCCAAAGATACAAACCCTAGGACGTCCTAAAGCTTATATACTATTCTAAAATTACAAAGAATCTAAGCCCAAGCCCATAAGTGTGCCGCTCAGCGGTAAAGTACCGCTCAGCGGTGAGTGCGCGTCTCTTTTCTTCCCCTCAGCGGCCATTTTGCCCCTCAGCGGACCTCCCGTGACCTCTTGAGTTCCGCTCAGCGGTAAAATGCCGCTGAGCGGTGCCTTCGGCTTCTCCTTTTGCACTCTTTGATTCCTTTTCTGATTCCATCTCTCTCATTCTTCACTTCTTTCACTAAATTCACCTTAAAACCTGCACAAAAACACTGAAATCAAGCATAAACCTGTCCAGCTCTCTTATTTATGAAAATATGGATAAAAATATGATTTCAAGCTAGTTTCTAAGTATAAAGGTTGCTTTTAGTATCAATTTTAAGCATGAAAATAACAGTTTTTCAACTGTTATCAGTAACCGTTCGTTGTTGACCAATATCAAGACGCTCGTCCTTTACTGGTCTCACGTGTCCACACTTTCAGCATCACGGACGTTCGACCTCAATTGCGTTCGGTCGCTCGGCCTCAAACCAATCGACCCCAAAGACGTTCGGTCGCTCGTCCTAAATTGTTCAGCTATTTGGTCTGTGGTTGAACGTTCGGTCTATTTGTTAGTGAACGTTCGGTCATGTTTACTTGCTATTGGACGTTCGGTCTTAATGTGGTTGAACGTTCGGTCTTGATGTTGTAGAACGTTCGGTCTTGATGTTGTAGAACGTTCGGTTTTAATGTGTTTATTGTTGAACGTTCGTTAACGTTCGGTCCTGTTTTAGCATTCGCCCAAACAGTAATAATTTTTTTAGATGGTCGTTCGTCATTCTATCGTTCGTCCTTACCCCATTTTCCTCTTCTACCGCTCGTCCAGGTCACTCCGCCGTATACCGTTCGTCCTGAACGCTCGTCCTGACCGATCGTCCTGATCACTCTCTCGTGTCTCCCCTCCGGCCCCAGTAATGATTCCCACAATCTGCCAACGGTCCACTTCTACCTTCTCCCACTTCACCAACCATCCAATTATGCTTCCAACTATTCCACCAACCCAATAATTTCTGCATCCTCCAATCGCAGCTACCGACACTCCTCATCCTCCAATCATAGCTACCGACACTCTCATCTCTTACTGTGCTGAAGCCTACATAATTCACACGAGGAAAGGGAGGGGGAAGAGGGCCGAGGGGCATTGGCTCCCTCTGAGCCCCTCACCCGTTACCATCTCCATCTTCATCTCATTCTTCATCCTCACAGCCATCACAACACCTCATCACCACAGCCTTGGGGGGCACTGGCTCCTCTCAGCCGTAACCACAGCAAACCATTTCCTTTTCACTCCCAACTCCACGGCCAAACACCAAACCAGGATTCACCACACATACTCCTATCCCATTCACTCCACAGAATCATCTCCGCATCACACAACACTCAATCCTCCTCCATTCTCTGTCAACAGGGCCAACACCCATCATCATTTTATCCAGACCTCACGCCCACCACACATCCTTCAATCATCATCATTTTATCCAGACCTCTGGCTGAGACAGTGGCGCGTGTGCGTGACGGGGTGGAGATACCTCCGTTGGCTACTTTGGAAGAAGACTCTAGGTCTCTGTTTTGAGTTGAGATTGTGGAACGAAGGAGACCCCAAGGAATGTTGGCTGAAGAATGGAAAGGCCTTGGGCCTCTTCTTTTTTATTTCTTTCCGACCCAACTCTCTCTAATAAATAAAAAAAAAATAATGATACTAAAACATTTTCCTCCTTCACGCACCCCCTGTTTTCTCATCCGCGCACCCCCGCATCCATTCCCTGGACTCAGACCCATCCAAACCCTTAAACAAAAAAAAATAACTTTATCTGCACCCACGGTTTCATGTTTCACACCCCGTTTTTTGGGCTTAAGCCCATTATGTGCAAACAAAATAAAAAAGAAAAAAAGAAAAAGGAAAGGGGAATTGGATCTGACACACGTTTCAGGATGCCCTTCTGTTTTCATTTTTACACCCCTGACAGACAAAGGAGCTTCAAATCTACTCTCTGCACTCCGGGTTTTTATCTCTGCACCCCCTATTCTTGTTGGTTTGTTTCTCTCGCTTTGTTCTTAAATTTTTATTTCTTTATGTAGCCCTTTGTGTTATAACTCCACTCTTGTATATTGCATCTTATATTTTGTTGGGTTTGTTCATAAAAAATATAAACAAAAAATAAAATAAAACAAACAAAGCCGTGTGAGTGCTCGTGCGATCGTACGCATCAGCCTAGTGCTCATTACGCAAACAATAAGAGAAAAAAGCCATGTGAGTGCTCGTGCGATCGTACGCATCAGCCTAGTGCTCATTACGCAAAAATTTAAATATTACATCAAAAAATACCAAAAAAATATAAAATCTTCAAAAACCAAAAACATCCACATTTTCAAACAACAAACAATCTTTCTGGCCAGAACTACATGATCCTTGATTCTCCATCAAAAGTGGAGATACGTAGGAGCAAGGCTAGTCCTTGTCAGGTTCATTTCCCCAAAAATCCAAATTTATCCATAATCAATCAAACAAATCTTTCAAACAATTTTCAAACAAATTTTCAAGCAGTTTTCTACAAGAACTACGTAACCCTGATTTCTCATTCTGAATGAGAATACGTAGGAGCAAGGTCAATCTTTGTCGGGCACAAAAAACTAAAAAATATTTTGTTTCTTTAGAATTTTTATTTTAGGCGATAGTTAAACATTTTGAAAACCACATCACATTCGCATATTTAGTTCAAGGTACTGCCCTAGGGCAGGCGTTGTAGGGTGCTAATACCTTCCCTACACGTAACCGACTCCCGAATTTAGAATCTCATTTTCGCAGACTATGCCTTATCATTTTATGGTTTTTCCGTAGTTTTCCAGAATAAACTATGGTGGCGACTCCCAAAAAATCTTTTTTTCAAACCCCTGCGTTTTCTTTTTCGGATCGTCGTCCCGTCGCGATTCTGGTTGCGACACTTGTCTATTCTAAAACGCGGGAAGAACATGAAGATCACCTTAGGGCAGTGCTTGAATTGTGCTGAGAGAAAGAAGATTGTATGCCAAGCTATCCAAGTGTGAGTTTTGGATGGAAGAGGTTCCTTTTCTTGGGCATGTGATTTCAGCTGGAGGAATTGCTGTCGATCCCGCTAAGGTGCAAGCAGTACTTCAGTGGGAGAGACCTAAGACTGTTACAGAAATCAGGAGCTTTGTGGGTCTAGCGGGCTACTATCGTCGTTTTATTGAGAGCTTTTCCCGGATTGTGGCGCCGTTAACAAAACTGACTAGGAAGGATCAACCTTTTGTTTGGACAGACTGTTGTGAGACTAGCTTCCAAGAGCTAAAGAACAGATTGACTAGTGCACCAGTTTTGGTTATCCCTGACACAGATAAACCTTTTGAGGTTTTTTGTGATGCCTCTCATCAGGGATTAGGGTGCGTACTGATGCAGGAGAAGAAGGTAGTGGCATATGCATCAAGACAACTCAAGGTTCATGAGAAGAATTATCCCACTCATGACTTGGAGTTGGCAGCTGTGGTATTTGCTTTGAAGATATGGAGACACTATCTGTATGGCGCGCAATTTCAAGTGTTCAGTGATCATAAGAGCCTGAAATACCTTTTTGATCAGAAGGAGCTTAATATGAGGCAAAGGCGATGGATGGAGTTTCTTAAAGATTTTGAATTTGATCTCCTTTATCACCCTGGGAAGGCTAATGTGGTGGCAGATGCATTGAGCAGGAAGTCAATGCATATTTCAGCCTTAATGGTCAGAGAGTTAGAGTTGGTAGAAAGCTTCAGAGATTTGAGGTTGCAGGTAGAATTTGAAGCTGACAGCATCAGATGCAGTAATTTGGTGGTGTCCAATGACTTGTTGAAGCGTGTTAAAGAAGAGCAGTCGAAGGATGTTGAGCTCCAAACGTCATCCAGTTTGATTGGGACTGAGCAGAAAAAGGATTTTGCCTTGGGGGCTGATGGTATCTTAAGGTTCAAAGGCAGAGTCTGTATCCCTAGCAATTCAGAAATGAAGAGGTTAATCCTTGAGGAAGGTCATAAAAGCCGTTTTAGCATGCATCCTGGCATGACTAAAATGTATCAAGACCTCAAGGAGTCTTTTTGGTGGTCCGGTATGAAAAGAGATGTAGCTCAGTTTGTTGTCTCTTGTTTAACTTGTCAGAAAGCTAAAATAGAGCATCAGAGACCAGGAGGTTTGTTGCAGCCATTGGAAATTCCAGAATGGAAATGGGATAGCATCGCTATGGACTTTGTTACCCATTTGCCACGCACTGTTCGAAGACATGATGCAATATGGGTAATAGTGGACCGATTGACCAAGAGTGCCCACTTCTTGGCGATGATTTGAGGATGTCTATGGCGAAGTTGGCACAACTGTATGTTAAGGAAATAGTGAGGTTACATGGGGTACCTTCGAGTATTGTATCAGATAGAGACCCAAGGTTCACATCCAGGTTTTGGCAAACTCTTCAGAGTGAGATGGGAAGCAGACTTCAGATGAGCTCGGCTTATCATCCCCAAACGGATGGACAGTCTAAGCGGGCAATCCAATCGCTTGAAGATTTGTTGCGGACTTGCATTTTGGATCACCTAGGGGTATGGGATGAGATATTGCCACTAGTTGAGTTCACTTACAACAATAGCTATCAAACTAGTATCGGCATGGCACCGTTTGAAGCGTTGTATGGGAGGCGCTGTAGAACACCTCTTTGTTGGTTTCAGGATGGAGAAGCAGTTTTGACGGGACCAGAAATAGTTCAGCAGACTACAGAGAAGGTGAAGCTTATACAAGAAAAGATGCGGGCGTCTCAGAATAGATAGAAGTCCTATGCTGATCGGAGGCTCAAGCCGTTAGAATTTGCAGTTGGGGATCATGTGTTCCTACGAGTGACTCCTACTACCGGTGTAGGAAGAGCCATTCGTGCTAGGAAACTATCTCCTACATATCTTGGTCCTTACCAAATTCTACGACGTGTAGGACCCGTAGCTTATGAGATAACCATGCCACCTCGGTTGGCAAACTTGCATCCAGTGTTCCATGTATCTCAACTCAGAAAATACATGTCTGATCCTTCTCATGTGCTTGAAGTTGACGATGTGCAAGTCAGAGAAGATTTGTCAATTGAAGTGCAACCAATAAAGATTGAGGAGAGTCAAAACAAACAACTTAGAGGAAGAACTGTCAGACTTGTCAAAGTTATCTGGAACAGTGGAACGGGCGACTCTACCTGGGAGTTAGAGGACGAGATTGTCAGAGCGGCTGCAGCGGATGGGTTAGCGTGGAACAACAAACCAAGAGGGGGGGTGAATTGGTTCTTACTAAAAACGTGTGCCTTAAAAATTTCTACTCAATTAAACTTGGTTTAATACCTCTTTTGGTCCCTAGAAAGGGAGCCAATGTTCAATGTGGTCCCACCTTTTTTTAGAAGTTCAATGTGATCCCATCTTTTGTAAAAATTGTGCAATCAAGTCCTTTTTGGAAACGGCGTGAAGTTTTTAACGGAGCAGCTGACAGGGTGGACTGAAGTTAGCTACGTGGCTTTGTGTGGGTAATACGTGGCAGAGAGAGGGTGATACGTGGCTGTGAGAGGGTAAATCAGAAATTAGGGTTTGAGTTGCAGAGAAATTGGGATTTATTGTCGCCTTCTTCATTCGTCAGACCTTCCTTCGTACAATTCAGTTCGCGGAACACTTCATCCACAGGAATCCGCTCCAGATCCACTGCCTCGTTCTTGATATCTTCGAGACCTCCCATGTTGTTGTCGTTGTTGTTATGTTAACGAGAGAAACAAGATGGTTGCTTGAGAAAGAAAGTGTCACAGATGGGTATATATGCACAAAGAAATGCACAGATGCCTTCACCTCAATATGTAGACTTCTTTCCTCGAAGAAAATTTGATGAGAAGCTGCTCGGCAATTTGAACATCATGCTGCATTCTATCAAATCTCTCGCTAATGATGCATAACAGAAGCAGTTCAGAGATCCACACGTGAAACCAGGTTTCCATGTTTCCATATCATGCTAGAGCTTCTCAAACCAGCAATTACAATATACATACACATATACATAAATGCCATAGACATGTTCTTTATCAATGATCACGTACATCAGTCACTTAACGTAGTCGATTGAAGGTAAATATTACACAATCCTTCAGAAGAAACACGACAATAAATCCCAATTTCTCTGCAACTCAAACCCTAATTTTCTGATTTACCCTCTCACAGCCACGTATCACCCTCTCACTGCCACGTATTACCCACACAAAGCCACGTAGCTAACTTCAGTCTACCCTGTCAGCTGCTCCGTTAAACACTTAACGCCGTTTCCAAAAAGGACTTGATTGCACACTTTTTACAAAAGATGGGATCACATTGAACTTCTAAAAAAAGGTGGGACCACATTGAACATTGGCCCCCTTTCTAGGGACCAAAAGAGGTATTAAACCATTAAACTTACTTAGCAATTAATAATAACAATAAAATAGAGTAAGGTTGAGAGAAATTTGCACAGATGATTTTATCCTGGTTCGGATCTTACCAATCCTACGTCCAGTCGCTTATCTCAAACCAAGATAAACAATTCACTAATCACAAAACAATTACAAACTACAATCACAAAGATACAATTTGTAAAAGTTTAGAAAACACCTCTCTTGATGCCACAAGAGATGAAACAACACCTCCTTTGAATCTTCACAAAGGATGAAACACTTCCTCCGAATACTTCACGAAGGATGAACACCTCTTCCAAACACTTCCTTAGACACACCAAGGATGAACCAGCTATTCCTCTATCACCGTAGCAGTATTTCACCAACTCTACAGACAGAGTTTCCTTAGCTGAGCAAGAGCACACAATTCTCAAGAGTTTCTGAGTATTTGAGCACAAGGGAAGAGTTTTTCTAGCTCTCTAGATGTTGATCTTGAGAGGAAATGAGAGTCTATTTATAGACTCATCCAAAGGCTCTTCCATTTTTCGTTTTCAGCCTTTCTGACTGTGTTAATCGATTGTTCTAAGTTGTTAATCGATTAACACACCAACGGATAGTCCAACGGCTCTAAAAACGGCTAGTTTTTCAAACGGGCACTTTGTTAATCGATTAACAGCCCTTGTTAATCGATTAACGCTAATCGATTAGGACCCCTTGCTAATCGATTAACACTGAACTGCTGTGCTTCTCCATTCGTCTCTGGAACAATCGATTAACAGCCCTTGTTAATCGATTAACGTTAATCGATTAACACCCCTTGTTAATCGATTAACACTGCAATGTTTTTACACTTAGTTTATTTTTACATCACTTTTGAATACATACATAAAACCACTAAATTTCCTATGTTTTATACAATTATTACAAAAGGTTACAAGTCTTCAAAGATCATTCTTCATGAGTCTTGGTTGTTCTTGACTTGATTTGGACATCATCAAAACTTCATCTTCATCATTTTGCTAACAGAGATGAGAGAAACCTACCCACACTTGTTCTGATAAAGCCTAATTTTCGAGGACGAAAATTTTTGTTGTTGGGGAGAATGTAAAGACCGCACGTCCCACTTTCTTTTGAAAGTGGGAGGGGCGGCTACCTAACAGAGAAGTGGTGGGGAAGGGAGGCACGTTCCTGGAAGTGGAAGGGGGCAGGGACCGTTGAGTGCCCCCACAGATCACCACCAGGCTTTCCAGTGTGCTTTGTCCTCACTCGCACACTTTCTGGGAAAACTTCCCAGAAGGTCACCAATCCCAGAATTACTCCAGGCTAAGCACGCTTAACCATGGAGTTCTTATGAGTCAGGCTACCGAAAAGTAAATGCATTTTGGTGATATGAGTAGTCAAATCAATTCCTTTAAGCTATCCTTCAACTGTATAGTCCCATACCTATACAGTCTCCAAATCCCTCTCATTCTGGTGTATGTTCGATTCATCCATGTACCCCTTCCACCCGAAGCTGCCAGGAGCCGCTCCTTGTCTGTGCCCCCTGCACCATGCTTCTTGCACCGGCGTCACTCCCCGCCCTCGTCTCCGTGCCCGGGTGTCACATGCCCACCAGCTTCTGCTCTGGTTCGTCCTCGAACCACACCGTACTGGGAGAGGCTAGGCTCTGATACCATCTGTAACGTCCCGGCAACTCGCAGGGACCGTTGACTGCCCCCACAGATCACCACCAGGCTTTCCAGTGTGCTTTGTCCTCACTCGCACACTTTCTGGGAAAACTTCCCAGAAGGTCACCAATCCCAGAATTACTCCAGGCTAAGCACGCTTAACCATGGAGTTCTTATGAGTCAGGCTACCGAAAAGTAAATGCATTTTGGTGATATGAGTAGTCAAATCAATTCCTTTAAGCTATCCTTCAACTGTATAGTCCCATACCTATACAGTCTCCAAATCCCTCTCATTCCGGTGTATGTTCGATTCATCCATGTATCCCTTCCACCCGAAGCTGCCAGGAGCCGCTCCTTGTCTGTGCCCCCTGCACCATGCTTCTTGCACCGGCGTCACTCCCCGCCCTCGTCTCCGTGCCCGGGTGTCACATGCCCACCAGCTTCCGCTCTGGTTCGTCCTCGAACCACACCGTACTGGGAGAGGCTAGGCTCTGATACCATCTGTAACGTCCCGGCAACTCGCAGGGACCGTTGACTGCCCCCACAGATCACCACCAGGCTTTCCAGTGTGCTTTGTCCTCACTCGCACACTTTCTGGGAAAACTTCCCAGAAGGTCACCAATCCCAGAATTACTCCAGGCTAAGCACGCTTAACCATGGAGTTCTTATGAGTCAGGCTACCGAAAAGTAAATGCATTTTGGTGATATGAGTAGTCAAATCAATTCCTTTAAGCTATCCTTCAACTGTATAGTCCCATACCTATACAGTCTCCAAATCCCTCTCATTCCGGTGTATGTTCGATTCATCCATGTACCCCTTCCACCCGAAGCTGCCAGGAGCCGCTCCTTGTCTGTGCCCCCTGCACCATGCTTCTTGCACCGGCGTCACCCCCGCCCTCGTCTCCGTGCCCGGGTGTCACATGCCCACCAGCTTCCGCTCTGGTTCGTCCTCGAACCACACCGTACTGGGAGAGGCTAGGCTCTGATACCATCTGTAACGTCCCGGCAACTCGCAGGGACCGTTGACTGCCCCCACAGATCACCACCAGGCTTTCCAGTGTGCTTTGTCCTCGCTCGCACACTTTCTGGGAAAACTTCCTAGAAGGTCACCAATCCCAGAATTACTCCAGGCTAAGCACGCTTAACCATGGAGTTCTTATGAGTCAGGCTACCGAAAAGTAAATGCATTTTGGTGATATGAGTAGTCAAATCAATTCCTTTAAGCTATCCTTCAACTGTATAGTCCCATACCTATACAGTCTCCAAATCCCTCTCATTCCGGTGTATGTTCGATTCATCCATGTACCCCTTCCACCCGAAGCTGCCAGGAGCCGCTCCTTGTCTGTGCCCCCTGCACCATGCTTCTTGCACCGGCGTCACTCCCCGCCCTCGTCTCCGTGCCCGGGTGTCACAGGGGGCGCTTCAAGTGGCAACAGCAGCTGGTGGATGGTGGGGTCTTCCCACTTTGAAAGTGCTCCAGCCACCAAAGACACCATCATCTCCTTTGTTGGTGGGCATAGCACTGAGGAGTGGCTATGGGGAGCACCATTTCTTCCTTCTTAAAGGTAGAAATCGTGGATTGAAGGGGTTGGATGCTGCATCTGGAGAAGGGAGAGGCTTGCTGCAATTTCGGGAAAAGAAGAATTGGAGTTTTGCTGCAAAAATCTGAAGAGTGAGAGGAGAGCTCTGGAATTTCAAGGAGACCTTGGGAGAGAGATTCAAGATTCAAGGAGGTCTTCAAGAGGTAAGGGGAGCTAGATCCTTTTTTCTGGATTTTATGAACCATGTATGTGTGTACTGAAATCTATAATATAGTGTCGTTGATGAACAAATTTCGTACTTAGAGTGACTTTGTTGTGTATGAATCTGTATGAGTGATGGTAGAATATTGTTGTTGAAGCAAATCTGGGAAGAAGGGGATGAAAATGGGGTTTCTGGTTTCTCTCCGGAAAATCTGGTGCGATTCTGCAGAATTCTGCAGATCGCGCGTTCGTCCAATTTGGTGAGCCAAATTGGACGTTCGTCCAAATGGCTCGACCAATTAGTGGTCGGCCAAAATAGCATGAGCGTTCGGTTTTGTGTTAACGAGCGTTCGTTCGTTTGCAGTGATATATTAGACGTTCGTCCCAACTGTATACAGGAATTAGTAATTTTAGGCGTTCGTCCCTAAATTGATATTTACGTGATCTTGAGCGTTCGGTATTTGGTAATAGAAATTGCAGTCGTTCGTCCTTAACGGATTCTTAAGTTTAATCTTGATCGTTCGACCTTAAGTTGATACTATTAAGTCTGGATCTCTAAACGTTCGGTTTCGGTGTATTAGTCAGCGTTCGGCCTTGGTTAATTGTGATTGTGAGCGTTCGGTCGTTAGTTGGTATTCTTAGGATTGGATTTTGACCGTTCAGTCATAGTTTAATTCTCATTGTGAGCGTTCGGTTTTGGTTTAATTCTGATTGTGAGCGTTCGGTCTTTCCTTGATTCTAATTGTGAGCGTTCGGTCTTGGCTTGATAGTTTTAAGTTTTGGAATTTTGAGCGTTCGGTCTTATTCTGTTGAACGTTCGGTTTTGATAAGGTATTCTCGCTTCTGAGCGTTCGATTTTAATTTGGATTCCTTAGTTTGGATCATAAGCGTTCGTTCATGGATATTTGTGATTGTGAGCGTTCGGCCATAATTGGATATTATAATTTGAAATCTTTAACGATCGGCCTTATAATATTAGTGAGTTTGAGCGATCGTTCTTAACATTGTATTTTCGGATAGCAATGTTGAGCGTTCGGCCTTGAGTAGTATTCTTAGGTTCCAAGCGTTGCGCGTTCGTCCAAGTGTTGAATTTAGTATTGGTGTTCGATGGTTTAGCGTTCGGCCTGATAGTGTAGGATTTGATAACGTTCGTCCAACAGCGTTCGGCCTGGTGATTGATAACGAACGTACGTCCAAATAGTGTTCGGCCTAGTGGTTGGAAGGTAGTGTTCGTTCAGTAACGTTCGTCCACTGTGCTCGGTGAACAGTGCTCGTCCAAATAGTATTCTGCAAATGTTGGATTTTAAATTCATTTTCTCTTGAATTGAATTACGTGCAAGGTTTGGAAAATATATACTGTGAAGTGATTTATGTGAATGTATGAGGTGTGTTGGATTTACTGTGATAAAATGGATATCTGGTGATTCGGGAGTAACAATATGATTCAGGGACGTAATTCCATGATCCTCATGAGAGGATACATGGTGGTGGACGTAATTCCATGATCCTCAAGGAGAGGATATATGGTGGTGATTTGGGGTGTACAGAATGATTTCATGGTAGCTCATTCTTGAGGGTTTTCCTGACGCTCCAATGGTCTTTCATTCTCAAGTAGAGAGGATTGATCCATGTGGTGAGGAGTAGCAGGAGGTCCTAGTCTTGGAGGCTTCCAGTATGCTCCAGGGCGCGAAACGGACTAACCTCGTGAGGGTGGTAGGGTGGAACCCATTGGCAATGGCTTTGCAAAGCAGTAGAGGCCACCACGAGTGCATAACCCGCCATAGCTCGGTAATCATTCTGGTCCGGACGAGTCGGTCTATAAAGTAACAAGTCGGGGTTTAATGTAACAAGTCTTGTGATGTTAGTTTACCATGTATGAGTGACTTTTGCATATCATGTTGGATTGTATAACATGTTTTTTATATCTAGCTCACCCTTGCATTGTTTGTGTTGTGTGTTGTTTGGGTATGTTTCTTTGGCGATGATCATCCACTTGGATGGGAGCAGATGGCGAGGAGAATACTTTGGAAGCAGCTCTTGATGAAGACGGCAGTGCTGCAGCCTAGATTAGCTAGTCTTATTTCATAATTCTTAATGTTTGGAATAACTCGTGTGTATTTTAAGTTTTAAATTCTCTGTGATTTTCATGGAGAAATTCTAAATACTCTTGTTGTCAATTCCGCACTATTCTAAGGATGACTGTAATCCTTAAATTACTCTTGACTGCTTTCTTATATTATGTATGATGACTCTTTATTATATATGCATGATGTATATTTTTGGGACGTTACAGTTAGTATTATAATATATTTTTTAATGAAGTCTGGTATTAGTTGAAAACAAACTCAACCACCAAAATACTTTCCTTTACCATAGAAATAATCCTAAAATTCTCTTGATCATTAACTTTCAGGTTAACTTTTTCTGTGATGTATTTGAAGACTAGTTATCGCAACTCATTAATGTCTTTGGACTATTGAGGTTAGGCCAGGAAAGAAAATGGCCTTGTCGTTGTTTATAATGTAATCCACCAAACATTTTACCTAGAACCAAATTCAGCATTATAATTTAAAATATGTTGGTTATTGATTGCATCAACAATGTTATGGTTATTGAAGTAATATAAAATCTTTGTTTTGTAATTATTCTTTCAATAAATTTGTAAAACAAAATATAACTTTCAATCCTTAAATCAGAATGTACGAAAATAATTTTTTAATATTAAAAATATGTAAATATATTGGAATTTGATTTAAAACTATTTTAACTTCATTTTAATCATCACTTTTTTTATTTTAAAAGTTCACATTTTAAACCAAAAGGCTGAATACAGCCACAAATCCTTTTCCTATGATCTTCTATTTTCCTTTTCTTTTACCAATATTAAAATGAATCTTTCCTTTTTCCTATGATCTTCTATTTTCTTTTCTTTTACCAATATTAAAATGAATCTTTCTATGTAGGCCGAAACGGTTCAGTGCAGCTAATATTTTTTTTTAATAGGTTCGGAAGTCCCTGTATTTACGGGTTCGTTTTAATTGAATCTTTTAATTTTAGAAATGATCAATTGAATCCCTAATTTAACATAATTAAATAATAATACCTTTTCTTTTAAATACAATGAACGGCGTTAATTTTTTAAAAGGAGACATGCTCACGTATCATTTTATTTGCAGGTGGCAGAGTCTGACCTGAATACATCGACCTCTATGAAGGATATATGAAGGATGTATGAAGGGTGAGGATGACGGGTGAGTTACCGCCCTTTCTATATCACTCACTCTTGCTTCTGTATCTGATTTTCTCCGACAACCAAATCTATGGCTTCCGATTCTTCTCCGAATTTCAACAACGGTTCGTGCCGCTCCTCTCTCTGTCTCTTCTTTCGGTTTTCATTTTCCGAATTTTCTGATTTGTTAATTTATTCAAACCTCCTTTCTGATAGGTCCTTCTTCCCCCGACGACTCCCTTTCCAGCCCCATCAGCAACACCTTCTCTTCTCCGGGAAGTAGGCGCCGCCGCCGCCGCTCCTCCACTCCCTCCGCATTCGCCACTCCGTCGGAGCGCTGATCTCGATTCGCCTCCTCCGAAGCCACCCCAACCGCGCCGCGCTCCCGCTAAGGCGTCGGCGGAGGTGGGCGCGTTCCCGTCACACCTACGTCCACAACATATGACGCGGCGGCCTCGTCTGACGGCGGCGATGGCTACGACATGGACGACGCCAGGCCCACCTTTGTGTGGGGCACTAACATAAGGGTGGAAGACGTGAACGATGCTATTCACAGGTTTTTGAGGGACTTTAGGGAAGTGTCTTCGTCGCAGGGCGAGGATGACAGGTTGAACTTGCACACCGAAGGGAAGTATGAGAAATTAGGAATGACGGGTTTAACCGCCTATGCCCTCTACATCAACCTCCTCAACCGCCACGCCTTCTCCTTCTCGTCCAGGAATGGATATATGAGGATGTACTGAAAGAACAAACCTTGTCCCAGGAAGCTTCAGGATCAAACAATTTGGCAAATTTTGAAGGCGAGAAGTGACCATCCTATTTTTAAACCTATTTTTATTGTGGGAATTTCAATTTCTTTTTTTGTGTGCTCTGTCTCAGTATATTAAAAAGAAAGAAAATGGTCAGTGTTTCCGTGCTAAAAGAAAAAAGAAAGAGAAATTGAAAGATAAGCCCGGGATTGCGGTGACAAATCCATTTTGCACACCTCATTGGAAGAAATACCGAACATCTACGCATGCCCTTATAATAGTATGCTGAAGTGATGTGATGCCTCTGTGTTGTGTGTTCTGTGTTTAAGACAAAAGTGTTTTTTTTTTGTTTTTTTCTATTGGTTTACATCTTGAGATGGATTCATCCATCACCTTCGATTGTGTTGTGCTGTGTGTTGTGTATGTGACTCTTGATTCTGTCCACCACAGTCCAAAGAAAAAGTAGCTTTCAACTCTGTACTGGAATGGTGTATATTTTATTCTGGTTTTAAATCTTGTACACAAAATTAATGTAGTTTAATTGTCATTAAAAAATGTTTAAATTTTTTAACGGTTTGTACATGTGTACATTTACTTTTCGTATCTCCACGTCCAAGAACTAGATCTCTTCAGCAGCCAACAGACACAGAATTTACAAGACCGGTTTTTGCTCCTTATCTTAAGCTTCTGTAAAAGTTTTATCTCGCCTTCACACAACATTGCCACCTACCATTTGCTGTAGTTTTTTGGTTTTTCAAATCTTGGGGTTGTTGAAAGTTCTGAACTTTCTTGATTCAATTGCAAGTATGGTCTTGAATGCATACTTCTAAGAAAAGGGTACCTTTCAACTTTTTGAACGCTTCTTCTTCGTCATGTATGTATCTATGTACTTGATGAGCATGTGCTGCCTCGTGTCATTGGATGTGTGAATTTTCTTAACTCATTTCACAGAGGTCATGCATTATTCTGGCTCCTACTGCTGCTTCTCTCTGCATCCAAGACCTGGTGTCGGTTTAGACTTAGAATTCCTGATTCCGGATTGTTGAAGTAAGTAAACTTATTACCAGTGTTTGGTTAATGGGAGATTTATTATTCAGTATTCTCTTGAGATTTATTAGTGTTTGGTTTTTCTTCCTTAATTTGAATTTTCCTGAAGAAATTATGGTTATTGTATTCTGCTTATATTAAAGAAAATTTTAATTTTATTACAGCTGTAATATATGTATGTGTGTGTATGTATATGTATGTATGCGTGCGTGATTTATTTATTTACTGATAGTTATTATGTTTTTTCAGTGTTTAATTGTCTTTTTCTGCTGTGAATCTGACAAGTTTTAAGGACATGTTTGGATGTGTACCAGGTAGATTGGTATTCAATTGCTAAATGTTCAGTGTAATGTTTCTGCTCTTGGCTTTCTGGAGTTTTCGTGGAATTCTATCACACATTCCAGATTCTTGTTTAAATAGGTTTATTGTTCCGTAGATCTGAATCATACCAGTGAGAAGAAATTTTGAGTGAAATTGGGTGTTGGGATTTTGGATTTAACTGACGAGGAGGCTAATTCACGTGTTTGTTACGGTATAGGTGTGAGGTGGAGACCCCTGGCATTTGCATGTTCCGAATTTGAGAAGCTTAATAGGATTTTGCTGAAGAAATTTAGGATCTGCATTAATTTGAATGGGGCATTCTGCAGCCGTATGGGACTATAGAGCAGCAACTGAAATTACAAAGGACTGGAATGGAATTGATCAAGTTCTGCTTCGGACCCCAAGGGGTTCTTCGGCACGGGTGAGAAATTGTTCATTGCAAAACTGGTGTCGATTTTAACATTTGGTAAAGTTATGATTTTAAAATTTACTATGACATCCAATGCGAATTCTTGATGTGGATAACTTGGTCTGTCAAGATATTTGTAGTTTGAGTAATTTAATTACTACGATTACTTAGATTAACTGTTTTTTCTCGAAATTAGGTAAGCTTACATGGGGCGCAGGTCACTTCATGGCGGAATGAGCACGGGGAAGAACTTCTATTCACAAGCAGCAAGGTATGTCTTTCAATTTTGATTGAAAATCAATTTGTACATTTTAAATTATATGAATTTTGTTAGTTGTCAGCGCTGATAAGGAAAACATGTCAATATTTCATAATCTTGCTTTCTGAAAATTTTCATTTTGGGATAATCTGCATTATATTGCAACTGGCATGTGAAGGGCATTTGCCCAAATAATCAATAAATTTAAGAAGAGTTTGGATTTTGATGAATCATAGTATTCTATGCTGTCCATCAATCACATCGATGCAAGAGAAAAACAGGGAAGAATGGTGCATTGTAGTGCTTTTGTCCTTTGGAACCACTGGGGTTGAATACTGGTATAATGAAAAACTTTGACGGCAAAACCAACTTCTTAACTGATGCTTTTGTAGGAACACAGAACTTTAATCAATTATACTTTTTAAAGAGGCAAGTAGTAATAACTAACTGTTTTGTTTCCTTTTCCATTATCTGTAGGCAATTTTCAAGGCTCCAAAAGCAATTCGAGGAGGAATTCCCATGTGTTTTCCACAGGCAAGCTTATTCCTTTTTACGTTCATTTTATATAACTTGTAACATGCATACTTACATATCTTGAGCTGAATTTGTTTCACAGTTTGGAAACTGTGGATCGCTGGAGCAGCATGGTTTTGCAAGAAATAGAATGTGGGCAATTGATGAAAACCCTCCTCCTCTTCCTGGGAATGACTCCAGTGGGAAATCCTTCATTGACCTGGTGCTAAAATCATCTGAAGAAGATATGAAGTGCTGGCCACACAGGTATGAATAGCATGATGTGACAGTATAACAGGGATATCCACTCTCCATGTGTTTGATAATTTGAATCTGGCATATATGCACTCGATATTACTTTTTCCTGTGTTTGGCAGTAAATTTCAAGCAGTAGTAATCTAACTATTGTTTAATAATTGTACCAGTTTTGAATTCCGTCTTCGGGTGTCTCTTGCAGCAGATGGGGACCTGACTTTGATATCTAGAGTCAGGAATATAAATGGCAAGCCATTTAGTTTCTCATTCGCGGATCACACATACTTATTGGTTTCTGACATTAGGTATGGATAATTCTTTGTTGTACTTGGTCTGCATTCCCTTTTCTGAGTGTGTGGGATGATGTCCAACCATCATTTTTCTTTTCCATAGTAAATTGATTGCTGAACACTTGATCGGAGTTTTATTAGCACTAATGGTACTTCCTTGTTCAATATTTATAGTAGACAAATATATTTGGTTTTTGTTCTGAAACGTGTAGTTTCTGCATTTGCTGAATGCTTTAAATTGTGGGATTTTAACATTCAAGCAGATCTTAGAGGACTGTTTCTCTTCTTTAGAAACTAATAACAACTTACACTCTAATCATTTGAAACTAGCATGGATACTCTATATATTAGGTGGATTCTTCTCCGAATACTGGAATTATGAGTTTTATTCATGTCAGTTATCGGGAAATATGTAAACAAGTGATCAGTCGTAATGAAAGTACAAAGTTCTTACACAGCCTATAGAATTTGTAAGCATTTGAAGCAAACTACTGTTTGCAATGCTTGTTACCTATATAGATTCTTGTTTACATATTTTTACTTGAACTACCTCTCTTTTGATTGTTTTAGAACAGGAAATTTTATTTTAAGATTGACAATCATTATTAACGTCACATTAACAATTTTTATAGTGAGATAAGGATTGAAGGTCTGGAGACACTGGACTACCTAGACAACCTTTTCAAAAAAGAACGATTTACTGAACAAGGAGATGCAATAACATTTGAATCTGAGGTAAACCCTTCTAGGTTATATTGATGTTAACAAAATGTAGACATTTATAGTTCCATGCTGCAATTTAAGCTATTACTTCAGGTTGAGATAAATAGAGCACTATATTCCTGGCCTATGCTGCAGTTTTGTCAATCACACACAGTATCCACTACTAAAGTCTTTTGGTTTTGACACAATGAAGGCTAATGAAGATGTTTTTAATATCCATACTTCCTTCATGGCAGGCGGATCGAGTTTATCTTAGCTCTCCAAACATAATTGCAGTGCTAGATCATGAGAAGAAGCGAACATTTGTTATAAGGAAGGAAGGTCTCCCTGATGTTGGTAAGCTCTAAGTAGCAAATTTTTTCCACAAACAAAATACAAACGTAGATAAGGTTTCGAGTTGTAGAAAATATAAAATCAGTCCTTTTCATCTTAACTTTTATGGTGTGTTCAGCTGTGTGGAATCCATGGGAAAAGAAATCAAAATCCATGGTAGATTTTGGTGATGAAGAGTACAAACAGATGCTTTGTGTTGACGGGGCGGTGATAGAGAAACCGGTGAGCTTGAAGCCGGGAGAGGAATGGACCGGTCGGCTGCAGCTATCAGTTGTGCCATCAAGTTTTTGCAGTGACCGTCTTGGTCTTGACAGAAGTGGTCTTTGAGGAATTGTACAAAATGGGTCTGAGTTAATGCTGCTACTACATCCAGCAATGTAGCAGCATCTAGTTTTAGAAATAGTGCTGTTCAGTAGGAGTGTCAGGTTTTATGTTGTTATGATCTTAGGCTAGAAATAGTGCTTTATAGAGGCCTATGTTTTTTGTGAGAATGGCTTTCAAGTGTTACCAGGTCATTAGTCAGTTGGTTCCTTCTGTTCTGCTATGGATGCTCCTTCTTTAAGCATTAGATTTGTTGAGTTGGTGCCGAGTTTATTCTCTCCATGGATTTGATGATATGTTCCACGGCATGGATAATTTAGCTTTGGTGTTCCAATTTGCTTATATTGGATGGTTACGGCTATGATCTGCCTCTCATGACAGAGATAAAACGAGTGATTAGTGGACAATGTGATCATGCATCTTTTTTTGGCATTTTCCATTTTACAGTGATACGTGCATAATTCAATAACCTTCACATAAATTTTGTATACTATCACTGTTTTTATTTCATGGTTAGTTGGCTGAATTATGCTATAAATGGCTTTTAAAGTAATCTAGAAGTCAATATTTTTATTATAAATGATGTTTACAATTGAATGACATTGTCAAGAATTCTGATGTTGACTGTGATGTAATTGAATTCATGTCTGTATTCAATAAAGTGGGTCAAAAGTGGTGCGTCAAAAAGCAATAGCACTTCTCCTGCTTTGTACAAATGGGACCGATGGGCTGTGCATTAAAAGGTTGAAGTTGCTGAGATTCGAGACATTGCGGTTGGTTATTCAAACTATGAATCGGTATTTACTTTTTTCCAACTGAGCTTCATATGTTCATCTGCACTTATAATTATCTTAATTTTTTCATCATTTACCAGTGGTTTCTTTTAAGAGGTAAAATTTTTGTGTTCAATTATATTCTCGTTATATCACTCTCCAGTCATAATTCTCATAACTTCAAACTTATTTTTATAAATAGTTAGTATTATAATATATTTTTTAATGAAGTCTGGTATTAGTTGAAAACAAACTCAACCACCAAAATACTTTCCTTTACCATAGAAATAATCCTAAAATTCTCTTGATCATTAACTTTCAGGTTAACTTTTTCTGTGAAATTTTTTTCCCAGAAAAATTAACATTTTTCCATACAATATTATTACTTCAAATACTTTTTTTTCTTCTAAATCTGTATTAGTGATGTTTCAAACTTACTGTATTCAACTCTACCAAAAAACTTCAGTATTCCGCTCTAGCATACGTATTTAAAAGAAATAAAAAAATGTTAACTTAATTAAACTACTTTATATTTACCAGGATTTAGAAATTACTATAAATTATTTACTTTTTATATTTACATAATTAATCAGTTTAACTCGCTATATCAAGACTTTAACTGCAATACAAACATTTAACACCAAAGCTGTCTTTATCAAACTGTATCGTACCCAAAAAGGAAATTTAGGAAACTAACCATTGAAATTAGTTAGCAATTAAATTGTCAATACTGATGTCATTGCTTTTTCTGAGGATGCAATCACCATGTACACACACTCAACCAACCCACTGATTATTTTGATTCTAACTTCAATCATTAATTCTTCATTCGTTGAAGTGTCAGATCATTAGTTCCATTCTACACGTCTTATTTTGGGGGATTGGTGGAAATTCAGAAAGTGGTCCCAAAATAAATCATAATTTTGCTACCTTTTATTCATAGTGATAAGGTGACAGAAATGAGAAACGAATTCTACAACAATTTTCCGTTTTATTCAGCACCGTATGCTAAAAACAAAATTGTTCCACGTAAATACAAGAGAATTCTCCTCCATAACCAAAAAAAAGCACAAATGCTGAAAGAACGGACCTACAAATCTGGAAAACCGTGACCACAGGTAATAATAATCATAGCATCATTTCTGCTATAAAAACTATACACCTCGTCGATATTCCAGTTGCTTTGTGTTCTCCAGCAAAATCTGCCAGCCAACAAAGAAACAGGATTTAAGCAGTGAAATTAATGTAAAACTTGTTTGGACTCCTCTTAGTATAATCACAAAAGTGTCAGCAGGTTCTTACTTCTCGAATGTAGTTTGCTATTGCTTTGCAGCCTTCGATTGCTAGTTGCATAACATTTTCCAAAATGTCAATTGGTAGTTTAGAATCCATCTATAGACAGTAACAACAGAAATTAGTGCAAATAAAATTAAACTAGGAGCTTTTCCATTCTAAACTACGGAATATGGCAGGGAGTGAACGAATGAAATAAGCTGGATGAGAAAAGAAAAGCATTGCATGCTTTTCATAATAATGATAGTAGTAAATTTCTGATTAAAACTTTGAAGGTTCACAATCTCAACCAGCCTTTACATAGTGGCACGTTATAAGACCCTAGAAATTTCTCTGCAAATTCTCTGTCACATCACCATTAATACGCACTCCACGTCACTGCTACGGGTAATTAAAAACCCACTCCCAACTCTGAATTTTTCATCTCTCTGTTGTGCACGGAAAGCCGAGCCACATCATTCCTCTGAAACATTAAAAACGCACCAAACTGTGCATGCACACACGCCACTTGTCACGTTGGAAGCTTCCAATTCAGAGTTTGGTGTGCAGGTGTCAGCTTGGGAGACGTTCGTTCAAACGAACGTGAGTTAAACAAAACTAGATTTTCGAAAACTCTTTCTCTCCCCTGCACCACTCATCTTCTACCTCTGAACTTAACTTTTCATCTTCTCCAACCTCTCTCTAGAAACCTTAAAACTTCTCTCTACTGTTACTCATTCATCTCTTCTCCGTTTAACATTCAGAACCGTAGGAACGATCCTTACGCTGTGAGCTTCATTTTGGACCGAACCAATCTCAGTTCTGAAAACGGTAAGTCTCCCAACTTAGGTATCGTTTCTGGATATTCGTTTCTACATTCCTTTGGCTAGATTTAGTGGAAGAAACTTAAGTGGAATTTAGTGAGTGAACCTTGGAGTAGAACGCTGTTAGAGGAAGCACCATAAACTTGCATTAGGGCGAACACTGCTATCCAGGTAAGGGAAGCTTATATGTTTAATTTATACTTGCATGTTGTATGATATGATTTGGATGTATAAAACGTATGCTGATTGATCTGTCATGAACGAGCACTGCTTGTATGAATTATATATGTTTTTGGTGGTTTGAAATGCATGTTAATTTGGATATGTATGAACGGAGTATGACTATTGTATAGTTGGAATGATTAAAATGATGAGATCTGTATGATGATGTTTAAGGTGAATTAATTTGGAAATGGAAGTTATAAAGTTTATAAATTTGAAAATGATATGAAGTATACAGTATGAATTGAAATGTTGAAATCTGGAAATCTGTTAGGGTTGAAAAACCTGAAACTTAAATCATTCCCTATGATAAATGACGATCGTCACCGTACGGTCTTAGACCGTTCGGTTTTCCTTAAAATAACTTAGAATGGAATTCTTTCATTTGGAAAGAACTCTGCTCGAGAACGAGCGTCCCTATGTGTCTGAGCGTTCGGTTCAGCTCAGTCGTACATAAATGTGTTAAAATTTTAAATACGTAGCGCTCGGTCTTATATTGAGCGTTCGTCCTAAATAGCGCTCGGTCTTATACCGAAGCGTTCGTCCTAAATAGCGCTCGGTTTATACACCAAGCGTTCGTCATACTTGGTGCTCGGTCATTTACCTAGCGTTCGCTTTAATGAAGTGTTCGGTCTTAGATTGAACGCTCGTCCTTATCTTTGATTCCTTAACGAATGTAAATAGCGTTCGTCCAAATACTTAGTAAATGGATGTTGGCGCGTTCGGTTATTGACTGGCAGCCAATCCCTTTCAAATAAAAGGTTCCCTATATAGTTAAGTATTCTCCTGGATGTCTCTTCATCCAAGTTGAGTTAATTTGATCTATTGGTATTTAAAAATATTCTGGAGTTGGCTTTATTATTCTGAAGTCTTTATGGTTTTAAAGGAGTTTCTTTTAAATCTGGCTTTTAACGTTCGTCCTCTTCCTTCAGAAAGTTGAACGTTCGTCTTTTTCAGAGAGTGGAACATAGAATGAAAATGTTAAAAATATAAATGTTAAGACGTTCGAACACTATATTAAATGGTTATACGATTGTGGAATTTGAACGAGCGTTCCAAGGAGGAACGTCTCAGATGAGTTAAATATTAAATTTGGTAAAGTATGAACATGGATAAGTTAAGACTCGCTGTCCATCCTGATATTCCGTGATACTCATCTTCACGTAGAAGGGGGTAGTCATGTGTGGGAATGGCAGGAGGTCCTTAGTTCATCACTTAGCATGGGCGAAGGATTAACCTCGAGTGGCAGCTGATTAGGTATATCCCGGCTACTACACCACTCGGGTGCAAGGACGCTTGTAACTACATGGTTCATACAGTCCGGACGGTCTGTCATATAATATACATATCTCTATGTTATTCTATATTAAGTTACCTGATGTATGTGTGAATTGATGTGTTAAATGTATGTGTTAATTGTATGAATTAAATAATATAAGCTTACCCTTGCATTTTCCATTGTGTTGTCTCCTGTCTATGTACGTTCGTCTTGTCTTGCAATGATCATCCGTGTGGATGTGAGCAGATGGTGGTGCATCTCTTGAAGAAATGCTAGAAGAAGGAAATTTGGAAGATGCAAATCTGGTTGAAGTGGAAGTAAAGGCCGAGCCTTAGAGCGCTCGTTAGATTAGGAATGTGAATATTAGCTTAGTTGGACGTTCGGTTAAATATTTTGTAAAGTCGTTCGTCCTAATTACCTCTGATTCTGTTTTGGCGCGTACGTTATTTTTAGTTAGCTGTTCGTTCTAGGCTTCATTTGTATGCGTTTATGCGCGTTTCTTTTGTACTGAAGCCGTTCGGCTCTGGAACATCTTTTCTGTATATAAAGACTGCATTGTTTACTGTTAATTGTAATTAATTCTGTAATATGGTAATTACTGTATTTTGGGATGTTACACACGTGTTCGAAACAAATTTAACTCCATAATATCAATCTAAGAATGGGAGCAATAAACTGACTGATAAACTGTCATTGGAAAAAATCTATGCCAGCCCCACCAAATGAAGTTACCCTCCCTCTCTGTTTTGTGGACCATACATGAATTTCATCCTATAATAAGGTGGCGGAAAGAATATATCAACTATATTTCTTCAGTCAAAATTTAAAGTATCAACAAAAGATCTGCAACTAAAAAAGTAAAAGATGCTGAACTGGAATTCCAAATAAAGAGTTACCAAGTATGATACTAGTGAAAATTAAGTTACACTTGATCAAACATTAACTCATACTAAAAAGAAGATTTGTCATGACATAACTCCATCAAAGGGTACAACAGCAAATCACTCTATCAGGAACCTTCGTAAGAAGTATCTGTTGATTAAAAAACAACTGATATTTGAAAAAAGATTCATGTGTACAGCAAACTATTAAGTTGTTAAATCTGAGGCGAGCTTAGATAAGCTTCTTTTGGGGATTTCCGAACATGCACCTATTCCCTCGAGTAATCAAGGGTTAAAACTCTACTGTTCTCTCCAAAATCTCTAATAACAAGAACAGTTTTTGAAGGAAGAGGAATTACAGCTTCAACACCACCAGACTCTTTACTACGTGAGTACCAATGACTGAGAGAGCAATAAAAAGTTTTCCTTTCTGTTGAACTAATTTACCTGGTTGACTACACAATAGATACAGAGAAAATAACAAGACATGAATTAACCTGAAGCAGTGTTACTTTATCCAACTTTGGCAGAATTCCTAGGGTTACATCAGGACCTCCAGCACTGTCTTCTACATAGTTCAAATCTGTACACATTCAGAAACCTTTAATAATTAGGGCAGCCCGTGCATCAGAAGTAGACAGAAATAAAACAGACATACCACACTTGTATTTAGCCAGTTCAAATTTAGAGTAAAAACAGATATATACCAAGCAGACTTGTGCTGTTAAGGTATCCGGCACTGCAGGATGTTACAAGATCACGCATAGGGATCCCAGCATCGGCAAGGGCCAAAGTTGCAGCATTTATACAAGCAGATCTAGTTCCTATAAAAGACATGTCAACATCACCCAAAATTAATGTACATATTAAATGAGTAAAGAGAGAAAATAAAATGGCAATGACAGAAGAGAATCACAAGATCCCATTATCAAGTCTTAGTTACCTCCATCTGCTTGGAGAACTTGGACATATATATCTATCTGCAAATTTAATAAGTAAAACATTAGGGAGGACTAGGGGAAAGCAAAGCACATGACAAAATAAGTTCTTAATGTGTAATAAAACCTGAGATCGAGGCAATAGATGTGTCAATATAGATGCTTCCATGGTTTGCCGAATAACCAGGGAAATTTCAGTTGATCTCCTGTAGAATGAGAACTTCAAATCACGTAGTAAAAAATAAGAAGTGATCCTATTATCCTTCTGTAAGAGAACCTTACAATGAGAACCATATTAAAACTATGAAGGAAAAGCAAAACAGGATAACATTTATATCTGCAAACATTGATGGTTAAGCCATTCAAAACTATTCAGTGAGTTTTGGCCAAAGATTACTCAAAAAAGTCAAAGCTTGCAAAAAAGATTAAAAATGAGAAAAGGCAGTAAAAGGGTGCATGGGGTTAAGCTTTTCATTGTTTTATGATACATAACCCATTGCTGAGCCTGTAGTCAGCTATATCAAAGGCATGGAGCAGCCAGCCCCAAAAACACTACAATACGTTAGTGGATAGCAAGATAGTTGTTACATAGAAAATTATGAATGCAAGATTAAAAAAAAATTATACTGTATCACATGAACAAATGCAATATATATATATATATATATATATATATATATATATATATATATATATATATATATATTACTAATTAATAATCAAAATTTATACTCTAAAAGTCTAAACATGCATTACCACCATTGCTATTAAATTCTTACCTCAGTAAAAAGATCAAAAAGTCCAATTTACAAATTACAAGGCACTCTTAAGATAGATTCTACTAATGCAACATTCACTATCATCCTAGTAGTCTATGCTCCAATACCATTTTGATAAGTATAAAACTACGAATATATAAAAAATAAGTGAAAGGTCAAAAAGAATAGGAAGTTAAACAAAAGCAAGTAAATGAGCAAAACCTGTCACCCTTTGATTTCCTCATGCGATCTCCAGTGCTAAAATTAGCCATGCTGTACTCACACCGAACCTATAGACATACATTGCACATAAGCAACAATTAAGTTTTTGTTACAATTCATATAAATACAGACAACATAACTTAGAAAAAAAAAACTACCAGAGCATGGTTGGTTATTTGGCTTCTATTTTGCACCTGAAATGCAGAGAAGTTACTAAAGAAAAACAGCAAATCATCTGCACGAATTTGTCGCATCTACAATATACCATAAAGAGAGGAGAAAAAGTTAAAGGCAAAAGATCAGTAGAGAAAGAAATATAAAATCATAGATTTAGATCCTCTGCAGTGAAGGAATAACACTTTAGAGGATAAACTGCAGTAATAGTCATTGAGATTTTAATAACTTCATAGTTTCTTATACATGTACATATATTTTATCACACTCTTAAATACTAAATTTTTAATAAATAGTAATAACTTCACCTTATCCTCTAAAGTGCATCTCCTCATTTTAAATAGTCGAATCCCAAAATCATGTCCAAATCACAGCTGTTAAATAGGACTGAATTCCATAGGCCAGACCTTAAAATGCTGCTTTCAATTAGCTCATTTTGTCATAGGACCAAGTTCATATATCTCACTAAAAAAGGTTGGTTAGACATCCTTAGGGTTAGAACCCTCCATTTTCTTACTTTTATCATTTGGCAAACTACAACATTTGTAGCTTTTAAGTGATAGGTTTTAATGTTTATCAGAACTAAGGTTATTGACTGCTTCTAATCTGTTTATATGTTTTTTTGCAGTTCAAAATGTGCCCTTACACATTTCCATTACCCATGGCATGGCTCATCTATGTATAACCCATATGCAGAACTATCTGCAGATCTTATATATACTAATTAACATAAAGCTTCAGTAATTCATGACTATGTAAGAATTCATGTAGGATATTATTATTTATTAATACTCCGCATTTCATACGCTTCATGAGTATTCTTGAAAGATCTAAAGGAACCTTTTTTGGAATGAATATTAAGTGAAGAAAAAAGGAGGAAAAAAAAAAGCCCAAGAAAAAAATAATAGTTGTACCTCCATGGGTCTGCGACCATCCAGTCGAAGTCCTTCTGGGCTGACGTATTCCATCCTCAGGTCAATCTATGGCAGAGACAAAAAGGAGACAAAGATGAGACATAAGCAGCTGGATTTTGTTTTATTTTGCTTTATATTCTTGGCTTCCAAAAAAAATGATATTTTCTACTAAAGTTATTGAAACAAAATGGTGAGATTTTGCAGAATCTGAGCCATTTAAAAGTTTGTGTTGGCTCAAGTAGTTTATGGGTCATGCAGTGAGATGAGTGAGAGGGCAGTTCGAATTAATAACACTGCTCAATTGAAAACATACCGAACAAACTCCAGTTGCTCTGTAAAGATTAGGATGAAAACAAGGTTACAAAAAATCAAGCAATCTGAACTTTGAATGAATATCATATAGACAACAACAAACATTTACCCAATAAGTGGGGCACTAGGTAAATAATATTGCAGAAATAAATATTAGAAATCAGCAAACAACAAAATAACAACGCATTTGAAGAAAATAAATCTGGTCGTGTCCCTACCCTTTTAAACATTTAAGTTTGCTCTTAATCTTACTGCAAGCAAAGAAAAAGAGGAAAGTACACCACGGACAGAAAGATATTGTAAAGGGGTGGTTCTCGAAGCAAATTCAATCTGCATACTGTTATTATTTTTATTTTATTCTAGCACTCCCCGAATTTCAACAAATTTCTAAAGGAGAATGAGCAGGCTTTTAGTTTAATAGTTACAGAAGAAAGATTTGGGTCAATTATATATGAGAAGGACAGTGTTCCCTTCCCACTTAATAAACTAATAACACAGAGCAATGATTTTAGTGACTCGGTTATGCTATAGATCAATCTTATGGTTGAGTGGTATGCAAGTTCAAGGTGCAGGATTTTTAAGAAGAGCTTTTGTGAGATCGATACAAAGGGCAAGGAAGGGTTATAAGTTTGATTGAGAGAACGATATAGTATAGGAGTAATTGGTTATCAAGATGTTCAATGTTTGAAGCTTATACAAAGCTGTCGTAAACTCCATTTTTCTTGGTTGTAAATGTTGAATTGATTAAATTAGAAAAGCATAGCAACTTTTACGAGTTTAACAGAAAATAGGGATTGGGTGGTGAGTGGTGACACTGCAAGGCACTACACATGACAACGCAAACATTGAAAGGGTTTGAACTTTGATGACCAGAGAGAGAGAAAAGGAAAAGTACCTGACTGACGGCGAGATTTGACGGTGGCTGTTACGCTCTGTGTGGCAACGGCGAGAACGGAAGTTGGTCCGCGCACTGCAAACGAGCCTAGTCTAGGCAGGGTTCCGCTGTTCGGTGTTTAAATAGGTCACTAAATAGGTTTAATAGGTCACTTGTTTAAACCTGTTCGGATAGCAATGTTGAGCGTTCGGCCTTGAGTAGTATTCTTAGGTTCCAAGCGTTGCGCGTTCGTCCAAGTATTGAATTTAGTACTGGTGTTCGATGGTTTAGCGTTCGGCCTGATAGTGTAGGATTTGATAACGTTCGTCCAACAGCGTTCGGCCTGTTGATTGATAACGAACGTACGTCCAAATAGTGTTCGGCCTAGTGGTTGGAAGGTAGTGTTCGTTCAGTAACGTTCGTCCACTGTGCTCGGTGAACAGTGCTCGTCCAAATAGTATTCTGCAAATGTTTGATTTTAAATTCATTTTCTCTTGAATTGAATTACGTGCAAGGTTTGGAAAATATATACTGTGAAGTGATTTATGTGAATGTATGAGGTGTGTTGGATTTACTGTGATAAAATGGATATCTAGTGATTCGGGAGTAACAATATGATTCATGGACGTAATTCCATGATCCTCATGAGAGGATACATGGTGGTGGACGTAATTCCATGATCCTCAAGGAGAGGATACATGGTGGTGATTTAGGGTGTACAGAATGATTTCATGGTAGCTCAGTCTTGGGGGTTTTCCTGACGCTCCAATGGTCTTTCATTCTCAAGTAGAGAGGATTGATCCATGTGGTGAGGAGTAGCAGGAGGTCCTAGTCTTGGAGGCTTCCAGTATGCTCCAGGGCACGGAACGGACTAACCTCGTGAGGGTGGTAGGGTGGAACCCATTGGCAATGGCTTTGCAAAGCAGTAGAGGCCACCATGAGTGCATAACCCGCCATAGCTCGGTAATCATTCTGGTCCGGACGAGTCGGTCTATAAAGTAACAAGTCGGGGTTTAATGTAACAAGTCTTGTGATGTTAGTTTACCATGTATGAGTGACTTTTGCATATCATGTTGGATTGTATAACATGCTTTTTATATCTAGCTCACCCTTGCATTGTTTGTGTTGTGTGCTGTTTGGGTATGTTTCTTTGGCGATGATCATTGTAACATCCCAATTATATAATAACCAATATTATATAATAAAGACGTCAACATTCAAATATAGAGAACAGTCAGAATATGACGTGTAATTTAATTGTTAAATTACAATCATCCAAATAAAATGAGCGAAAATTTAAACTTGAACAGTTGAAAGGATTGATCACTACAAGTGTTCAATCAGGAAATTTCTAGGAAGACTACTCTGCAACATCAGCAACCTCTAGCTCTTGATCCAAAGGACTCTCCTCGACAGCATCTGCTCCCATCCAAGTGAATGATTACCGAGCTATGGCGGGTCTTGCACTCGTGGTGGCTTTATGAAACTTGGGCACTCTCGCCCTGGCACTACCGCCTTGTGAAACTTTAGGCACTACCGCCTGGTGGAACTTTAGGCACTACCGCCTGATGGAACTTTGGGCACTCCCGCCCGGCCACAATCACGAGGTTAATCCGTTATCACTCACCTTGGATCATATGGAAGCATCCAAGACTAGGACCTCCTGCTACTCCTCACCACATGTTCAATCCTCTCTACATGAGAAGAAAGACCATTGGAGATTCAGGATGACCCCCAAAACTGAGCTACCATGTAATCATTCTATACAACCCCAAAACACCACCATGTATCCTCTCCTTGAGGATCATGGAATTACGTCCATGAATCATACTGTTACTTTGAACCTTAACCCAAGCCATGAATAACCATATACTACCATATTATCACAACAAATCCAACATATCTCATACATTCACATATTTTCACAAATTTCACGTTACAGCATATATTCCAAACATTGGTACACATAATTCAATCCAAGAGCAAAGGAACTTAGAACCCGTTACCATTTGCAGACCATTGGATGGACGAACACTATTCCACCGAGCGTTATAAGCCGAACGCCACTATGCCAATTGGACGAACGCTAACAAAAACTGACCGAACGCTAACACCGAACGCCTGAACACAATTAGGCGGAACGCTAAAACCGAACGTCATATTGGATTCAACACTATTTGGCCGAACGCTACGAGATCAACAGGCCGAACGCTCACAAACCAAGGACGATCGCTCACAAAACCAAGGACGAACGCTAAAATTACTTATTCACCAAAACGAACGAACGCCATTTACAAGTTAATGGCCGAACACCATTTGACCGAACGTCACCAAATAAACTGGACGAACGTTATCTCCAAATATCAGGCCGAACGTTCAAAATCTGACTTAAACCAATACCTATCGTTCAACATCAGGACGGACACCATTTGGAGGACGAACGCCTATGATCACTATTTCAACACAGCGGACGTTTTAAGATTCAAGCCTGATTCTACCGAATTAAGCCGAACGCTACAGATACCAATTTACCAACGAACGCTCAAGATTGAAACCTATGCATAACAATTTAACAACGAACGGTCAAAGCCCATTGTACGAACGTTCTAAAATCACTTTACTCAATAAAGACCGAATGCCAAAATAATCAAGGCCGAACGCTATACTTACAACCTATGGACGTTCGTCTTGAGACCAAGGCCGAACGTTCAAAAACGTCCCACTAAAATACTAAGTTTAGGACGAACGTCCAATTTGACTTGGACGAACGTTCAGCAACGTTAGCTATTTTGGACGAACGTCCAATATGAAATCAAATTGGACGAACGGCGTTTCTGCAGAATTTCTACAAGTTTTCCAGAAAACCCAGAAACCAAGAACAACCTCAAATTTTCATCCCCTTCTTCCCATATTTGCATCATACAAAGCATATAAAATCAATCAAACAAAAGATCTAGCTCCCCTTACCTCTTGAAGACTTTCTTTGTAAAATTTGTGATCCATCTTCCTCCAGACGTGCAGATCAAGATCTCTTTGCATCCTCCATAATTCTTCACTTCCTCTCCCAAATCTTACTGCAAGGACTCCATTCTCACCAGATGCCCATCCCAGCTCCTCCTCTCAGCCCTTCCGAAGTTGGTACAGCTTCCCATGGTGTTCTTTGGACGGCTGGAAATGGAGGAAGGAAGGCTCCCTTCCTCTGGCTGCTTTCTCGCTCCCTCTCCCATGCCAAAATGAAGACACCCACTTTTCTCAGCTTCCTCCCTGCCCCTTCAATAATGCAGCCCAATAAATGAAAAAGTGGTGCCCACCATGTCCCCACCATTCCCAAAATTTACGGGTCTTACAATCATCCACTTGGATGGGAGCAGATGGCGAGGAGAATACTTTGGAAGCAGCTCTTGATGAAGACGACAGGCTGCAGTGCTGCAGCCTAGATTAGCTAGTCTTATTTCATAATTCTTAATGTTTGGAATAACTCGTGTGTATTTTAAGTTTTAAATTCTCTGTGATTTTCATGGAGAAATTCTAAATACTCTTGTTGTCAATTCCACACTATTCTAAGGATGACTGTAATCCTTAAATTACTCTTGACTGCTTTCTTATATTATGTATGATGACGTCTTTATTATATATGCATGATGTATATTTTTGGGACGTTACATTAATGGTATCAGAGCAGTTCCTTCCTTAGAAACCTGTAGGTTGTGAGTGTGCTTCGTTTGTGATTGCGTACTCTAACCTCGTATAGGAAGTTGTATTAGTTTGAGTCAAGCTAATGGTCTTTCTCTCTGTGTGGACAGAAGATGGCACCTACATCTCCTCATCGTTCTCCTCCGCGAGTCGATCAACTTGACTCTAATCAGATGCTGAATGCGGTACTCCAAACGTTGCAACAGCAGAATGCTGCGTTGGTTCAACAGAATACCTTTGCATTACAAAATCTTGAAGCCGCAAGGATATCGGCAGAGAACGCAAGAGTGTCTTCCGAGAACACTCAGAGGGAGTTCATGGAAATGATGACTAATGCTAGGACTCCTCCAAGTGTTTCTTCTGTTGTTATTCCTGCGCAAGAGTGGAGCTTGGAGAGCTTTCTGCAACATCGCCCAGCAAGATTTACTGGCAAGTGCAACCCTGATGAAGTTGATCACTGGTTCGGGGACATGGAGAGGATATTCGAAGCCAAGGGATGTCCTGATGAGAAGAAGCTAGCCTACACCCAATACTTGCTGACAGGTGAAGCTGGACATTGGTGGAACAGTGTGAAGACGATCTTGGAGAGGAACGGGACTGCTATCACTTGGGAGTTGTTCAGAACTAAATTCTACACTGAATACTTCCCAGACAGTGTCAGGTTTGCTAAGGAGATAGAGTTTCTTGAGTTGGCTCAGGCAACAAATCAGTATCGGAGTATGCAGATAGTTTTAAACACCTGCTTCGCTTCTACACCATGTCAATAAATGAAGAATGGCAGTGTCGCAAGTTTGAGAATGGCTTGAGAAAGGATATAAAGTTACTAGTGAAGGGATTGCGCATTAGAGAATTCTCTGCTTTGGTAGAGATGGCCCATGATATGGAAAAGACTAAGGGAGAACTAGAAGGGCCTCAGAAACAACAGAGCCAACCACTTAGGGTTGGTGGACCTGCGATATCCCGGGGAGGCTCCATTTCTAGAAGGACCCCTTTCTCTAGACCTTCTTCCTCCGGATCCAGGGGTTCTTCCTCTCGGTCATCGGGGCAATCCAGTTTTGCCAGTTCCGTTAGATGCTTCAGGTGTGGTGGACCACACTTCCAGAATTCCTGCCCTCAGTTAGAAGGGTATAGGAGGTGTAATATCTGTCGGCAAGAAGGACACTATGCCAGAGACTGTCCTACTACTAGGAGGGTAGGACCACAGCCAAGCCAGGCTGGCAGATCTATTCAGAGGGGTGGGCATAGACCTCAGGCAGCAGGGAGAGTCTATGCGTTGACCGGAACTGAGGCAGCCAGCGCAGGTAATTTAATTGTCAGCAGTTGTTTGTTATTTGGAGCTTCGTGTGTGACGTTGTTTGATTCGGGGGCGACACATTCTTTTGTGTCTAAAGCTTGTGTGGAGAGGCTTGGTTTAGTTGTCAGAGAGCTTCCGTGTGATCTGGTGGTGTCTACACCAGTAGCTGGGTTAGTCAGGACATCTAATGTGTGCTCCAGGTGTCCTATTGAGGTAGAGGGTCGCAGGTTCAGAGTGAACCTTATTTGCTTACCTCTGCAGGAGTTAGAGGTAATTTTGGGAATGGATTGGTTAGCAGCCAATCGTATTCTTTTAGATTGCGGTGGTAAGAAGCTAATATTTCCCGAAGAAGATGAAGACATGTCATTATCGCTCGGTGTATTGAGGAAGGACATCTTCGAGGGTGCCAGCTGTTTCCTAATCATGTTCCATAAGGACGGGACTCCTAGTTTAAATTCTTCAGCGCTTGTGAACCAGAGTGTAGACCTTCTGGTTGTGAATGATTTCATGGATGTTTTCCCTGAAGAAGTTCCTGGTTTACCTCCTCCGCGAGAAGTAGAGTTCTCTATTGATCTGGTCTCAGGAGCAGGACCAGTATCCATAGCCCCTTATCGGATGGCTCCAGCTGAGCTGGTTGAGTTGAAGAAGCAGATTGAAGAGTTATTAGAGAAAAAGTTTATCCAGCCGAGTGCTTCGCCGTGGGGTGCGCCAGTATTACTAGTAAAGAAGAAGGATGGTAGCTCGAGGTTGTGCGTTGACTATCGACAACTAATAAGTTGACGATCAAGAACAAGTATCCCTTACCAAGGATTGATGATCTGATGGATCAATTACACGGGGCTACGGTATTCTCCAAGATTGATTTGAGGTCGGGTTACCATCAAATTTTGGTGAAAGACGATGATGTGCAGAAGACAGCATTCAGATCCAGGTATGGCCACTATGAGTATGTGGTTATGCCTTTTGGTGTGACTAATGCTCCAGCCATATTCATGGACTATATGAATCGAATTTTCAGACCCTTCTTGGACAAGTTCGTGGTGGTGTTTATAGATGACATACTTGTTGTCAACACCCAATTTCGTCCGGATGGACTAATAGGTTTGCTGTATTTTATTTTCATCATGAGTGTAAAATAAAAAATAAAAAAAATGAAAAATAATGAATAATAAAATAAAACAAAATAATAAAATAAAAAAAAAGAACAGAGCGTTCGACCTTTTGCTGTGAGACTGAGCCGTTCGTCCTCTTCTCTGAGCGACCGTTCGTCTTCTACTCTGCACAACCGTTCGTCCGCTACTCTGAGCGACCATTCGTCCTCCACCATGCGTAACCGTTCGTTGTTGACAATATCAAGACGCTCGTCCTTTACTGGTCTCACGTATCCACACTTTCAGCCTCACGGACGTTCGACCTCAATTGCGTTCGGCCGCTCGGCCTCGAACCATTCGACCCCAAAGACGTTCGGTCGCTCGTCCTAAATTGTTCAGCTATTCGGTCTGTGGTTGAACGTTCGGTCTATTTGTTAGTGAACGTTCGGTCATGTTTACTTGCTATTGGACGTTCGGTCTTAATGTGGTTGAACGTTCGTCTTGATGTTGTAGAACGTTCGGTTTTAAAGTGTTTATTGTTGAACGTTCGTGAACGTTCGGTCCTGTTTTAGCGTTCGCCCAAACAGTAATAATTTTTTTACATGGTCGTTCGTCATTCTATCGTTCGTCCTTACCCCATTTTCCTCTTTACCGCTCGTCCAGGTCACTCCGCCGTATACCGTTCGTCCTGAACGCTCGTCCTGACCGATCGTCCTGATCACTCTCTCGTGTCTCCCCTACGGCCCCAGTAATGATTCCCACAATCTGCCAACGGTCCACTTCTACCTTCTCCCACTTCACCAACCATCCAATTATGCTTCCAACTATTCCACCAACCCAATAATTTCTGCATCCTCCAATCGCAGCTACCGACACTCCTCATCCTCCAATCATAGCTACCGACACTCTCATCTCTTACTGTGCTGAAGCCTACATAATTCACACGAGGAAAGGGAGGGGGAAGAGGGCCGAGGGGCATTGGCTCCCTCTGAGCCCCTCACCCGTTACCATCTCCATCTTCATCTCATTCTTCATCCTCACAGCCATCACAACACCTCATCACCACAGCCTTGGGGGGCACTGGCTCCTCTCAGCCGTAACCACAGCAAACCATTTCCTTTTCACTCCCAACTCCACGGCCAAACACCAAACCAGGATTCACCACACATACTCCTATCCCATTCACTCCACAGAATCATCTCCACACAACACTCAATCCTCCTCCATTCTCTGTCAACAGGGCCAACACCCATCATCATTTTATCCAGACCTCACGGCCACCACACAATCTTCAATCACCATCCTTCCACCCAACTTCCACTTCATCTCCCCAACATCAAAACTTGAAAATTCAATTCTCCACCCCTCACAATACTCACTTGTATTCACTGGAAATCATCAAGAACCACTCGGACAAACCCACCACCGAAAGCATCACCATTTTGTCTACATTGTAACCCAATCAAAACAATCAAGCACAGAAGCAGAAAATAGATAGAAGAGAGGGAGAGAGACCAGAAGCAACTCGCGGCGGTCTGCTTGGAGGAGGCGGCGGCCAGTTAGGCAGACGCGGCACAGAGACATCGGAGACGAACCCCTTCCTGGGTGGTCGGCGTACTGGCGGCGGCTTGGGCCGCAGCTGGCGGCAGCCGTTTCTGGCTGAGACAGTGGCGCGCGTGCATGACGGGGTGGAGATACCTCCGTTGGCTACTTTGGAAGAAGACTCTAGGTCTCTGTTTTGAGTTGAGATTGTGGAATGAAGGAGACCCCAAGGAATGTTGGCTGAAGAATGGAAAGGCCTTGGGCCTTTTCTTTTTTATTTCTTTCCGACCCAACTCTCTCTAATAAATCAAAACAAAATAATGATACTAAAACATTTTCCTCCTTCACGCACCCCCTGTTTTCTCACCCGCGCACCCCCGCATCCATTCCCTGGACTCAGACCCATCCAAACCCTTAAACAAAAAAAAATAACTTTATCTGCACCCACGGTTTCATGTTTCACACCCCGTTTTTGTTTGGGCTTAAGCCCATTATGTGCAAACAAAATAAAAAAAAAAGAAAAAGGAAAGGGGAATTGGATCTGACACACGTTTCAGGATGCCCTTCTGTTTTCATTTTTACACCCCTGACAGACAAAGGAGCTTCAAATCTACTCTCTGCACTCCGGGTTTTTATCTCTGCACCCCCTATTCTTGTTGGTTTGTTTCTCTCACTTTGTTCTTAAATTTTTATTTCTTTATGTAGCCCTTTGTGTTATAACTCCACTCTTGTATATTGCATCTTATATTTTGTTGGGTTTGTTCATAAAAAATATAAACAAAAAATAAAATAAAACAAACAAAGCCGTGTGAGTGCTCGTGCGATCGTACGCATCAGCCTAGTGCTCATTACGCAAACAATAAGAGAAAAAAGCCGTGTGAGTGCTCGTGCGATCGTACGCATCAGCCTAGTGCTCATTACGCAAAAATTTAAATATTACATCAAAAAATACCAAAAAAATATAAAATCTTCAAAAACCAAAAACATCCACATTTTCAAACAACAAACAATCTTTCTGGCCAGAACTACGTGATCCTTGATTCTCCATCAAAAGTGGAGATACGTAGGAGCAAGGCTAGTCCTTGTCAGGTTCATTTCCCCAAAAATCCAAATTTATCCATAATCAATCAAACAAATCTTTCAAACAATTTGCAAACAAATTTTCAAGCAGTTTTCTACAAGAACTACGTAACCCTGATTTCTCATTCTGAATGAGAATACGTAGGAGCAAGGTCAATCTTTGTCGAGCACAAAAAACTAAAAAATATTTTGTTTCTTTAGAATTTTTATTTTAGGGGATAGTTAAACATTTTGAAAACCACATCACATTCACATATTTAGTTAAAGGTACTGCCCTAGGGCAGGCGTTGTAGGGTGCTAATACCTTCCCTACACGTAACCGACTCCCGAATTTAGAATCTCATTTTCGCAGACTATGCCTTATCATTTTATGATTTTTCCGTAGTTTTCCAGAATAAACTATGGTGGCGACTCCCAAAAAATCTTTTTTTTCAAACCCCTGCGTTTTCTTTTTCGGATCGTTGTCCCGTCGCGATTCCGGTTGCGACACTTGTCTATTCTAAAACTCGGGAAGAACATGAAGATCACCTTAGGGCAGTGCTTGAAGTGCTGAGGGAAAGAAGATTGTATGCCAAGCTATCCAAGTGTGAATTTTGGATGGAAGAGGTTCCTTTTCTTGGGCATGTGATTTCAGCTGGAGGAATTGTTGTCGATCCCGCTAAGGTGCAAGCAGTACTTCAATGGGAGAGACCTAAGACTGTTACAGAAATCAGAGCTTTGTGGGTCTAGCGGGCTACTATCGTCGTTTTATTGAGAGCTTTTCCCGGATTGTGGCGCCGTTAACAAAACTGACTAGGAAGGATCAACCTTTTGTTTGGACAGACTGTTGTGAGACTAGCTTCCAAGAGCTAAAGAACAGATTGACTAGTGCACCAGTTTTGGTTATCCCTGACACAGATAAACCTTTTGAGGTTTTTGTGATGCCTCTCATCAGGGATTAGGGTGCGTACTGATGCAGGAGAAGAAGGTAGTGGCATATGCATCAAGACAACTTAAGGTTCATGAGAAGAATTATCCCACTCATGACTTGGAGTTGGCACCTGTGGTATTTGCTTTGAAGATTTGGAGACACTATCTGTATGGCACGCAATTTCAGGTGTTCAGTGATCATAAGAGCCTGAAATACCTCTTTGATCAGAAGGAGCTTAATATGAGGCAAAGGCGATGGATGGAGTTTCTTAAAGATTTTGAATTTGATCTCCTTTATCACCCTGGGAAGGCTAATGTGGTGGCAGATGCATTGAGCAGGAAGTCAGTGCATATTTCAGCCTTAATGGTCAGAGAGTTAGAGTTGGTAGAAAGCTTCAGAGATTTGAGGTTGCAGGTAGAATTTGAAGCTGACAGCATCAGATGCAGTAATTTGGTGGTGTCCAATGACTTGTTGAAGCGTGTTAAAGAAGAGCAGTCGAAGGATGTTGAGCTCCAAACGTCATCCAGTTTGATTGGGACTGAGCAGGGAAAGGATTTTGCCTTGGGGGCTGATGGTATCTTAAGGTTCAAAGGCAGAGTCTGTATCCCTAGCAATTCAGAAATGAAGAGGTTAATCCTTGAGGAAGGTCATAAAAGCCGTTTTAGCATGCATCGTGGCATGACTAAAATGTATCAAGACCTCAAGGAGTCTTTTTGGTGGTCCGGTATGAAAAGAGATGTAGCTCAGTTTGTTGTCTCTTGTTTAACTTGTCAGAAAGCTAAAATAGAGCATCAGAGACCAGGAGGTTTGTTGCAGCCATTGGAAATTCCAGAATGGAAATGGGATAGCATCGCTATGGACTTTGTTACCCATTTGCCACGCACTGTTCGAAGACATGATGCAATATGGGTAATAGTGGACCGATTGACCAAGAGTGCCCACTTCTTGGCAATCGATTTGAGGATGTCTATGGCGAAGTTGGCGCAACTGTATGTTAAGGAAATAGTGAGGTTACATGGGGTACCTTCGAGTATTGTATCAGATAGAGACCCAAGGTTCACATCCAGGTTTTGGCAAACTCTTCAGAGTGAGATGGGAAGCAGACTTCAGATGAGCTCGGCTTATCATCCCCAAACGGATGGACAGTCTGAGCGGACAATCCAATCGCTTGAAGATTTGTTGCGGACTTGCATTTTGGATCACCTAGGGGTATGGGATGAGATATTGCCACTAGTTGAGTTCACTTACAACAACAGCTATCAGACTAGTATCGGCATGGCACCGTTTGAAGCGTTGTATGGGAGGCACTGTAGAACACCTCTTTGTTGGTTTCAGGATGGAGAAGCAGTTTTGACGGGACCAGAAATAGTTCAGCAGACTACAGAGAAGGTGAAGCTTATACAAGAAAGGATGCGGGCGTCTCAGAATAGACAGAAGTCCTATGCTGATCGGAGGCGCAAGCCGTTAGAATTTGCAGTTGGGGATCATGTGTTCCTACGAGTGACTCCTACTACCGGTGTAGGAAGAGCCATTCGTGCTAGGAAACTATCTCCTAGATATCTTGGTCCTTACCAGATTCTACGACGTGTAGGACCCGTAGCTTATGAGATAACCATGCCACCTCGGTTGGCAAACTTGCATCCAGTGTTCCATGTATCTCAACTGAGAAAATACATGTCTGATCCTTCTCATGTGCTTGAAGTTGACGATGTGCAAGTCAGAGAAGATTTGTCAATTGAAGTGCAACCAATAAAGATTGAGGAGAGTCAAAACAAACAACTTAGAGGAAGAACTGTCAGACTTGTCAAAGTTATCTGGAACAGTGGAACGGGCGACTCTACCTGGGAGTTAGAGGACGAGATGAGAGAAACCTACCCACACTTGTTCTGATAAAGCCTAATTTTCGAGGACGAAAATTTTTGTTGTTGGGGAGAATGTAAAGACCGCACGTCCCACTTTCTTTTGAAAGTGGGAGGGGCGGCTACCTAACAGAGAAGTGGTGGGGAAGGGAGGCACGTTCCTGGAAGTGGAAGGGGGCGGCTGCACGATGGAAGTGGGCGGCTGGCTGCACGTTCGTGTAGTGGTGGGGGGCGCTTCAAGTGGCAACAGCAGCTGGTGGATGGTGGGGTCTTCCCACTTTGAAAGTGCTCCAGCCACCAAAGACACCATCATCTCCTTTGTTGGTGGGCATAGCACTGAGGAGTGGCTATGGGGAGCACCATTTCTTCCTTCTTAAAGGTAGAAATCGTGGATTGAAGGGGTTGGATGCTGCATCTGGAGAAGGGAGAGGCTTGCTGCAATTTCGGGAAAAGAAGAATTGGAGTTTTGCTGCAAAAATCTGAAGAGTGAGAGGAGAGCTCTGGAATTTCAAGGAGACCTTGGGAGAGAGATTCAAGATTCAAGGAGGTCTTCAAGAGGTAAGGGGAGCTAGATCCTTTTTTCTGGATTTTATGAACCATGTATGTGTGTTGTGAAATCTATAATATAGTGTCGTTGATGAACAAATTTCGTACTTAGAGTGACTTTGTTGTGTATGAATCTGTATGAGTGATGGTAGAATATTGTTGTTGAAGCAAATCTGGGAAGAAGGGGATGAAAATGGGGTTTCTGGTTTCTCTCCGAAAATCTGGTGCGATTCTGCAGAATTCTGCAGATCGCGCGTTCGTCCAATTTGGTGAGCCAAATTGGACGTTCGTCCAAATGGCTCGACCAATTAGTGGTCGGCCAAAATAGCATGAGCGTTCGGTTTTGTGTTAACGAGCGTTCGTTCGTTTGCAGTGATATATTAGACGTTCGTCCCAACTGTATACAGGAATTAGTAATTTTAGGCGTTCGTCCCTAAATTGATATTTACGTGATCTTGAGCGTTCGGTATTTGGTAATAGAAATTGCAGTCGTTCGTCCTTAACGGATTCTTAAGTTTAATCTTGATCGTTCGACCTTAAGTTGATACTATTAAGTCTGGATCTCTAAACGTTCGGTTTCGGTGTATTAGTCAGCGTTCGGCCTTGGTTAATTGTGATTGTGAGCGTTCGGTCGTTAGTTGGTATTCTTAGGATTGGATTTTGACCGTTCAGTCATAGTTTAATTCTCATTGTGAGCGTTCGGTTTTGGTTTAATTCTGATTGTGAGCGTTCGGCCTTTCCTTGATTCTAATTGTGAGCGTTCGGTCTTGGCTTGATAGTTTTAAGTTTTGGAATTTTGAGCGTTCGGTCTTATTCTGTTGAACGTTCGGTTTTGATAAGGTATTCTCGCTTCTGAGCGTTCGATTTTAATTTGGATTCCTTAGTTTGGATCATAAGCGTTCGTTCATGGATATTTGTGATTGTGAGCGTTCGGCCATAATTGGATATTATAATTTGAAATCTTTAACGATCGGCCTTATAATATTAGTGAGTTTGAGCGATCGTTCTTAACATTGTATTTTCGGATAGCAATGTTGAGCGTTCGGCCTTGAGTAGTATTCTTAGGTTCCAAGCGTTGCGCGTTCGTCCAAGTGTTGAATTTAGTATTGGTGTTCGATGGTTTAGCGTTCGGCCTGATAGTGTAGGATTTGATAACGTTCGTCCAACAGCGTTCGGCCTGGTGATTGATAACGAACGTACGTCCAAATAGTGTTCGGCCTAGTGGTTGGAAGGTAGTGTTCGTTCAGTAACGTTCGTCCACTGTGCTCGGTGAACAGTGCTCGTCCAAATAGTATTCTGCAAATGTTGGATTTTAAATTCATTTTCTCTTGAATTGAATTACGTGCAAGGTTTGGAAAATATATACTGTGAAGTGATTTATGTGAATGTATGAGGTGTGTTGGATTTACTGTGATAAAATGGATATCTGGTGATTCGGGAGTAACAATATGATTCAGGGACGTAATTCCATGATCCTCATGAGAGGATACATGGTGGTGGACGTAATTCCATGATCCTCAAGGAGAGGATATATGGTGGTGATTTGGGGTGTACAGAATGATTTCATGGTAGCTCATTCTTGAGGGTTTTCCTGACGCTCCAATGGTCTTTCATTCTCAAGTAGAGAGGATTGATCCATGTGGTGAGGAGTAGCAGGAGGTCCTAGTCTTGGAGGCTTCCAGTATGCTCCAGGGCGCGAAACGGACTAACCTCGTGAGGGTGGTAGGGTGGAACCCATTGGCAATGGCTTTGCAAAGCAGTAGAGGCCACCACGAGTGCATAACCCGCCATAGCTCGGTAATCATTCTGGTCCGGACGAGTCGGTCTATAAAGTAACAAGTCGGGGTTTAATGTAACAAGTCTTGTGATGTTAGTTTACCATGTATGAGTGACTTTTGCATATCATGTTGGATTGTATAACATGTTTTTTATATCTAGCTCACCCTTGCATTGTTTGTGTTGTGTGTTGTTTGGGTATGTTTCTTTGGCGATGATCATCCACTTGGATGGGAGCAGATGGCGAGGAGAATACTTTGGAAGCAGCTCTTGATGAAGACGGCAGTGCTGCAGCCTAGATTAGCTAGTCTTATTTCATAATTCTTAATGTTTGGAATAACTCGTGTGTATTTTAAGTTTTAAATTCTCTGTGATTTTCATGGAGAAATTCTAAATACTCTTGTTGTCAATTCCGCACTATTCTAAGGATGACTGTAATCCTTAAATTACTCTTGACTGCTTTCTTATATTATGTATGATGACTCTTTATTATATATGCATGATGTATATTTTTGGGACGTTACAGTTAGTATTATAATATATTTTTTAATGAAGTCTGGTATTAGTTGAAAACAAACTCAACCACCAAAATACTTTCCTTTACCATAGAAATAATCCTAAAATTCTCTTGATCATTAACTTTCAGGTTAACTTTTTCTGTGATGTATTTGAAGACTAGTTATCGCAACTCATTAATGTCTTTGGACTATTGAGGTTAGGCCAGGAAAAAAAATGGCCTTGTCGTTGTTTATAATGTAATCCACCAAACATTTTACCTAGAACCAAATTCAGCATTATAATTTAAAATATGTTGGTTATTGATTGTGTAAGACCCTATATAATTAAGCAATGATAATTCTGTGTTAAACCAGATTAGTGCACTATAATTCTGAGTTGATTTAATCCTACTTCAAATCTGCTAAATCTCTTCCTGCAATGCACTGAAATCAAGCTCCACCATTCTCTGGAAACTGCACCACGTCACACACACTCAGTGCATTAAAAACGCACCAATCTGTGCATGCACACACGCCAAGTGTCACGGGAGAGAATTCCAAGCAGGGTTTGGTGTGCAAGTGGCAGACTGTGAAACGCTCTCTTGTTTGATGTGGAATCCACTCAAAATTCTGAGTTTTGAGAAAACTCTTTCACTCACACTCACACTTCGTCTTCCTCAGAAAACCAAACCTTTCATCTTCTCCAACTTCTCACTAAGAACCTTTATCTTCTCTCTACCATTACTCACTTCCTTCAACTCCAATCCGTTTTCTGAAACCATAGGAACATTCACGGGCCAGCAAGCTCCATTTTGATCCGAACCTCTTTTGATTCTGTAACTGGTAAGCTCCAAACCACAATCTAATCTTAAAAGTTCTAGGAACACTGTATCAGTTGCATGCAAGGATAAAAATCTGAGTTTCTGAGAACTCTCATCTTCTCTCTAAAATTACTCATTCATCATCTCCTCAAATTCTGTTTCAGATACTGTAAACACTGTCACTGCACCGTGAACATCAACTTGATTCGAACAGAATTGAGAACTGAACTGGTAAGTTCTCATTCTGCATAATTGTCCATTGAGTTCATGCTAATCAAATTCTGGTTGCATGAATGAGTTATAGGTTTGATCTTTATGTTATTTTGGTATTTTAGATTTAGTGAAAGTCGTGGAGTGAATTCATTTGGGTAGAGAACTGTGAGTGATCAAGATAAACCTTAAACAATTGGAATTTCACTGCAGTAACAGGTAAGGGAAGCCTATAATTTTAATTTATACTGTATGTGTTATGATCTGATGTGCATGTATTAAATGTATGATGTTCGAGCTGTGTAAATGACCACAGTTATGAAATCTGGTTTTCTGATAATGTGATTGATCTGCATGTTGGTTTGGAATGTATGAAAATTATGAGGTTGAGCTGTTAAGAATGGTTTATGATATCTGATATGAATTCTAGTTTGGATGGGTCTGTCATGAACTGATACGGCTTGGATGAATGATATTTGATGTTGGATTTGATCTGATTACATGTTGAATTGATGATGCATGAACTGAGTATGGTTATTGGATACTTGGAATGAATTAGATGTTGAAAACTGTATGATGATGTTTGAAGGGAATTAAACCTGAAATGGAAGTATAAAGTTGGAAAAATGGAAATCTGGAAAAATTCTGCTAAGTGTGAAAAATCTAAATTTTCTGATCATTCTCTGTTGCTAAAAGGACGTTCGTCACTGTACGGTCTTAGACCGTTCGGTTTTGATTAACATGACTTAGATTGGAATTCATTCATTTGGAATGAATTCTGCTCGAGAACGAGCGTCCCCCAATTGAGTGAATGAGCGTTCGTTCTGCTCAGTATAGATCAATATTTAAAACTTTATAAATAAGTGACGTTCGGCCTCATGTCGAGCGTTCGTCCTTATTGTTGTTCGACCTTATGTCGAACGTTAGTTCTAGAGAGCGTTCGTCCTTAAACTGAACGTTCGTCCAAAGTTGGCGTTCGGTCCTATACCGAAACGCTCGTCATATAAAGCGCTTGGGTTATAACCAGCGTTAGTGCTGATTCGTGCTTGGTCATTGACCTAGCGTTCGTCCACAGCAGGGTTCGGTTTCTAACTGAACGCTCGTCCTTATTATTGAATTCTGAGCGAACGTAATTGACGTTCGTCCAAAGTAAATTTCTGAACGTTCATTCATTGACAGTAAGAGTTGTTTCTGTACTTTAAATATTCTGGTTATTTATCTAAGTTATTCTGTAAGATAATTATTTCTTTTGATTCAACCTAAAGTTCTTGTACTCAACATCTTCTAAGTATTATTCTGAACTTCTAAATTCAATCTCATCTAAATTCTTTAAGAATTCTTAATGTCCATCAGTGAATAAGAGTTCGTTTCTTTTGTTCAGAAACGTGAAATCAAAGGTTCTGTAATAAGTTCGTTTTATTTGAGTAAAGAATGCATGACGTTAATGTTAAGAGAGTGGAACATAGAATGAAAATGTGAAAATGAGAAATGTTTAATGTGGACGAATGATATGTTGAACGAATTATTGGAATTGGATTTTTTACGAGCGTTCCAGGGAGGAACGTCTCTTATATGATTGAATATTGAATTGGTAAAGTATGACTGTGGTTAGTTAATGCTGGCTTGGTCCATCCTGATATTCCGTGATACACCTCTTCAAGTAGAAGGGGGTAGTCATGCGTGGGAATGGCAGGAGGTCCTTAGTCCATAAGTTAACATGGGCGACGTAAGAACGGACTTACCTCGAGTGGCAGCTGTTTGGTGTTACCCAGTTACTACACCACTCGGGTGCAAGGACGCCTGTAACTACATGGTTATACAGTCCGGACGGTCTGTCTTATTATATGCCTTTATATGATTATTATTTGATGAATTACATGCTGTATGTGTGTTTAGAAATGTAACTGTATGTGTTGATTGTATAAATTAAATATTATAAGCTTACCCTTGCATTTCCATTGTGTTGTCTACTGTACATGTATACTCCGTCTTGTCAAATGCAATGATCATCCGTTGTGGATGTGAGCAGATGGTGGTGCATCCCTTGAAGCAATGCTGGAAGAAGAAAATTTGGACGACTCCAATCTGGTTGAAGTTGAAGTAAAGGCCGAGCCTTAGAGTGCTCGTTTGATTTAGGCTGTACATGTTAGCATAGTTATAACGTTCGGCCACCTATTTTGTAAGGCCGTTCGTCTTATTCATCTCTGATTGTATTTTGGTGCACGTTAGTTTATGTATTTAAGAGCGTTCATTCTTAGTTTTATTGTATGCGTTTACACGCGTCCTCTGTACTGATGCCGTTAGGCTTTTCAATCCAGTTTTAAATGCAAAGACTGTTTGTGATTACTGTTAATTGTAATTAATTCTGAATTATAGTGATTACTGTATTTTGGGATGTTACATTAGTGGTATCAGAGCAGTTTTGTTCTTCTAAGGACACTGTAGGGTTATGAGTGCACTGTGTTTTTGCTGTGTGCTTATTGCATGTTTAATGAGTTATTATTGTTTTAACTCTTGGACATAACTAATGCTCGTTTGTTTTCTCTGCATCCAGAGAACAAATGGCACCTAGACTTCCTCCTCCTCCTCAACCGAATGAGTCCGAAACGTCCAACAACACTAGATTGTTGGAAACCGTGGTGGAAAGATTGCATCAACAGAATACCACGTTAATGGAGCAGAATGCTACCTTGATGCAGCAAAACCAAGCTGCTATGCAAGGTTTGGAGGCCTCGCGTGTTCATTCTGAAAACACGCAAAGGCAATTGATGGAAATACTGGCTGCAACTAGAGGTGCACCTGGAGCATCTTCTTCTAACGCTGCCCCACCTGCAGCGGAATGGAGTTTGGAGAGTTTCCTCCAACATCATCCGACTAAGTTCAGTGGCAAATGTCTTCCTGATGAGGCGGACCAGTGGCTAAGGGATATGGAGAGGATTTTTAACGCCAAAAGGTGTCCGGATGAGAACAGGTTGGCTTATACAGAATACTTATTAACTGGAGAAGCAAGCCATTGGTGGACGAGCACAAGGGCCATACTGGTAGACGCTCACCGCCCTGTTACTTGGGAAGTATTCCGTAATAAGTTTTATGAGGAATATTTCCCTGACAGCGTAAAGTTTGCAAAGGAGGTGGAGTTTTTACAGCTGGTTCAAGGTGGAATGTCTGTATCAGAATACACCAATAAGTTTAAACACCTTGTCCGATTCAATACAATGGCCACTAGTGAGGAGTGGCAGTGCAGAAAATTTGAGAATGGTCTACGCAGTGATCTGAAGGTTGTGATTTCCAGTTTATGCATCCGAACGTTCCCTGCCATGGTGGAGAGGGCTAAGGTACTGGAAAAGAATTTAGCAGAGGTGGAACGGTATAAGAAACAACAAACAGTAAGGGGGCCAATTGTCTCAAGGGGGAGTGTGAATCAGAGAGGATCCCCTTACGCTCGCCCAGCAGCCAACACAAGTGGATCTCAAGCCTTGATTCCTGCTGGACAGTCTGGACAGCAAGGTAGTATCACTTGTTTTCAGTGTGGAGGGCCACACTACCGTTCATCATGCCCTCAGTTGGCGAGAGGAAAACATTGTGCTCGTTGCGGAAGAAGTGGACATGGAACGAATGAGTGCAACTCTGGTGGGAGAGCAGTGATGAGGCCGCCAAACGCAGGAAGAAATCAACAAGGAAGGGGTGGTCGAGCCCAAGCTACTGGGCGTGTGTACGCAATTACTGGTGCGGAAGCAGCAAGTTCAGGTACACTTATCACCAGTACTTGCTTGTTATATGGAATGCAATGTTGTGTGCTGTTTGATTCGGGGGCGACGCACTCCTTCATCTCGAAGGCGTGTGTTGAAAAGCTGGGAATAGTGGAGAGAGATATGCAGTTTGAATTGGTGGTATCAACACCAGCGGCTGGAGAGCTTAGGACATCTACCGTATGCATTAGATGTCCTATTGTGGTTGAGGGGCATAGTTATAAGGTGAACTTAATCTGTTTACCTTTGAAGGACTTGGAAATAATTCTAGGAATGGATTGGTTGGCTACCAACCATATTATTATAGATTGTGGGAAGAAGGAATTAGTTTTTCCCAGTGAAGAAGAGGAAGAACTGTCAATCACTGTTGGGCAGTTTAGGGAGGACATCATGGAGGGAGCAAGCTGTTTCCTCATCATGACGCATGAAGATAAGGAATTAGGAGGATTGGCAGAAGCACGGACGTCCCAGGAGAGCAGTATTGAACGAGCAGTCGTGAAGGAATTTCTGGACGTATTTCCAGAAGATATACCAGGATTGCCTCCTGTTAGAGAGATTGAATTCACCATTGATTTGGTGACAACAGCTGCACCTATATCTGTTCAACCTTACCGGATGGCGCCTGCAGAATTGACCGAGCTTAAGAAACAGATTGAAGAACTTATGGAGAAGCAATTCATCAGACCAAGTGTATCACCATGGGGAGCTCCTGTACTCTTGGTGAAAAAGAAAGATGGTAGCTCTCGGTTATGTATAGACTACAGGCAATTAAATAAGCTGACCATCAAGAACAAATACCCGTTGCCAAGGATAGACGATTTGCTGGATCAGCTGCATGGAGCAACGGTATTTTCAAAAATTGATTTGCGTTCAGGATATCACCAAATCAGGGTGAAGGAGGATGACATCCAGAAAACAGCCTTCAGGTCTCGTTATGGACACTACGAGTATGTAGTGATGCCATTTGGGGTAACAAACGCTCCTGCTGTGTTCATGGATTATATGAACCGTATATTCAGACCTTACTTGGACAAGTTTGTGGTTGTCTTCATAGATGACATCCTCATCTACTCTAAGACACAAGCCGAGCATGAAGAACACTTGAGGGCAGTGCTGAGTGTGTTGAGGGAGAAGGAGTTGTATGCCAAACTGTCCAAGTGTGAATTCTGGATGAAGGAGGTGCAGTTTTTGGGACATGTGGTCTCGGCTGGAGGTATTTCAGTGGATCCAGATAAGGTGAGTGCAGTGTTGGAATGGAAAAGTCCTCGTTCAGTCACGGAAGTGAGGAGTTTTGTTGGTCTTGCGGGCTACTATAGGCGTTTCATTGAAGGGTTTTCCAAGATAGTAGCACCGTTGACGCAGCTTACAAGGAAAGATCACCCTTTTGCTTGGACGGATTTGTGTGAAGAACGCTTCCAAGAGCTGAAGAATAAGTTGACAAGCGCTCCAGTTTTAGTGATTCCGGACACTACCAAACCGTTTGAAGTTTACTGTGATGCATCTCACCAAGGTTTGGGGTGCGTTCTCATGCAAGAGAAGAAGGCAGTGGCGTATGCTTCTCGGCAATTGAAGATACATGAGAAGAATTATCCAACGCATGATTTGGAGCTGGCAGCGGTTGTGTTTGCATTGAAGATTTGGAGGCATTATCTATACGGATCCACTTTCCAAGTCTTCAGTGATCACAAGAGCCTCAAATATTTATTTGACCAGAAGGAGTTGAACATGAGGCAGAGGCGTTGGCTGGAATTCCTAAAAGATTATGATTTTGAGTTGCTTTATCATCCTGGTAAAGCAAACGTAGTGGCAGACGCATTAAGCAGGAAGGCAGTGCATGTCTCGTTAATGATGGTGAAGGAGCTGCACTTAGTGGAGAGTTTCAGAGATCTAAGGTTGCAGTATGAGTTAGAATCGAACAGCATCAAGTGCTGCAACCTTAGGATATCAAGCAATGTGTTTGATCGTATATGGACGAAGCAACGTGAAGATGAAAACTTGGTGAAAATCTTTGATGCACTTGGTACAGACAAGGCTAAAGAATTTAATGCTGGAACGGATGGTATGTTACGTTACCTTGGTAGAACGTGCATTCCCAATGATGGAGAGCTGAAGCGGATTATACTGGAGGAAGCACATCATAGCCGTCTTAGCATACATCCCGGTATGACTAAGATGTACCAAGATCTTAGGCGTTCGTTCTGGTGGCCTGGAATGAAGAGTGATGTTGCACGATTTGTAGCATCCTGCCTGACTTGTCAACGTGCTAAGGCCGAACACCAACGACCAGGTGGTTTGCTTCAACCACTGGAAATTCCTGAATGGAAGTGGGACAGCATTTCCATGGATTTTGTGACCCATCTACCACGGACAGTTAGGAACCATGACTCAATTTGGGTGATTGTGGATAGGTTGACAAAGAGCGCACACTTCTTGGCAGTGAATCTGAAGATGTCCATGACCAATTTGGCCAAGTTGTATATTAATGAGATTGTTCGTCTACATGGAGTGCCTTCAAGCATAGTTTCTGACCGAGACACGAGATTCACATCTCGTTTTTGGCAATCATTACAAGCCGAGTTGGGGAGCAAGCTGCAGATGAGTTCAGCATATCATCCTCAAACGGATGGCCAATCTGAACGTACCATCCAGACGCTAGAAGATTTATTGAGGACGTGTGTCCTAGACCATTTGGGCGCATGGGATGAGATTTTGCCTCTGGTGGAGTTCACGTACAACAATAGTTTCCAGTCTAGCATTGGAATGGCACCGTTTGAAGCTCTCTATGGGAGGAAGTGCAGAACGCCACTTTGCTGGTTTCAAGAGGGAGAGAACGTGCTAACTGGACCTGAGCTCATCCAGCAAACAACAGAGAAAGTCAAATTGATCCAAGACAGATTGAAAACGTCTTTGAGCAGGCAGAAATCCTATGCTGATAGGAGGAGAAGACCACTGGAGTTCGCTGCAGGTGATCATGTGTTTTTGAGACTGAATCCAATCACTGGAGTGGGAAGAGTAGTACGTCCAAAGAAGTTGTCTCCCAAGTTCATAGGGCCGTATCAAATATTGAAGAAGATTGGACCAGTAGCCTATGAACTTGCGTTGCCTCCTCAATTATCAAATCTACATCCAGTTTTCCATGTGTCTCAGCTTAGGAAATACATATCTAATCCTTCTCATATCTTGGAGCTGGAAAACATCCAACTGCGTCAAGACAGAACATTGGAGCTGCAACCAGTCCGCATTGAAGATGAACGCACCAAGCTGCATAAAGGAAAAGACCTTCGTCTAGTGAAGGTGGTGTGGGATGCTAAGACTGGAGATTCAACGTGGGAAGTAGAGAGTGCAATGAAGGAATTATATCCACACTTATTTGCTTGTAATTTATAAATTTTCGAGGACGAAAATTTTGTAGTTAGGGAGAATGTAAGACCCTATATAATTAAGCAATGATAATTCTGTGTTAAACCAGATTAGTGCACTATAATTCTGAGTTGATTTAATCCTACTTCAAATCTGCTAAATCTCTTCCTGCAATGCACTGAAATCAAGCTCCACCATTCTCTGGAAACTGCACCACGTCACACACACTCAGTGCATTAAAAACGCACCAATCTGTGCATGCACACACGCCAAGTGTCACGGGAGAGAATTCCAAGCAGGGTTTGGTGTGCAAGTGGCAGACTGTGAAACGCTCTCTTGTTTGATGTGGAATCCACTCAAAATTCTGAGTTTTGAGAAAACTCTTTCACTCACACTCACACTTCGTCTTCCTCAGAAAACCAAACCTTTCATCTTCTCCAACTTCTCACTAAGAACCTTTATCTTCTCTCTACCATTACTCACTTCCTTCAACTCCAATCCGTTTTCTGAAACCATAGGAACATTCACGGGCCAGCAAGCTCCATTTTGATCCGAACCTCTTTTGATTCTGTAACTGGTAAGCTCCAAACCACAATCTAATCTTAAAAGTTCTAGGAACACTGTATCAGTTGCATGCAAGGATAAAAATCTGAGTTTCTGAGAACTCTCATCTTCTCTCTAAAATTACTCATTCATCATCTCCTCAAATTCTGTTTCAGATACTGTAAACACTGTCACTGCACCGTGAACATCAACTTGATTCGAACAGAATTGAGAACTGAACTGGTAAGTTCTCATTCTGCATAATTGTCCATTGAGTTCATGCTAATCAAAATTCTGGTTGCATGAATGAGTTATAGGTTTGATCTTTATGTTATTTTGGTATTTTAGATTTAGTGAAAGTCGTGGAGTGAATTCATTTGGGTAGAGAACTGTGAGTGATCAAGATAAACCTTAAACAATTGGAATTTCACTGCAGTAACAGGTAAGGGAAGCCTATAATTTTAATTTATACTGTATGTGTTATGATCTGATGTGCATGTATTAAATGTATGATGTTCGAGCTGTGTAAATGACCACAGTTATGAAATCTGGTTTTCTGATAATGTGATTGATCTGCATGTTGGTTTGGAATGTATGAAAATTATGAGGTTGAGCTGTTAAGAATGGTTTATGATATCTGATATGAATTCTAGTTTGGATGGGTCTGTCATGAACTGATACGGCTTGGATGAATGATATTTGATGTTGGATTTGATCTGATTACATGTTGAATTGATGATGCATGAACTGAGTATGGTTATTGGATACTTGGAATGAATTAGATGTTGAAAACTGTATGATGATGTTTGAAGGGAATTAAACCTGAAATGGAAGTATAAAGTTGGAAAAATGGAAATCTGGAAAAATTCTGCTAAGTGTGAAAAATCTAAATTTTCTGATCATTCTCTGTTGCTAAAAGGACGTTCGTCACTGTACGGTCTTAGACCGTTCGGTTTTGATTAACATGACTTAGATTGGAATTCATTCATTTGGAATGAATTCTGCTCGAGAACGAGCGTCCCCCAATTGAGTGAATGAGCGTTCGTTCTGCTCAGTATAGATCAATATTTAAAACTTTATAAATAAGTGACGTTCGGCCTCATGTCGAGCGTTCGTCCTTATTGTTGTTCGACCTTATGTCGAACGTTAGTTCTAGAGAGCGTTCGTCCTTAAACTGAACGTTCGTCCAAAGTTGGCGTTCGGTCCTATACCGAAACGCTCGTCATATAAAGCGCTTGGGTTATAACCAGCGTTAGTGCTGATTCGTGCTTGGTCATTGACCTAGCGTTCGTCCACAGCAGGGTTCGGTTTCTAACTGAACGCTCGTCCTTATTATTGAATTCTGAGCGAACGTAATTGACGTTCGTCCAAAGTAAATTTCTGAACGTTCATTCATTGACAGTAAGAGTTGTTTCTGTACTTTAAATATTCTGGTTATTTATCTAAGTTATTCTGTAAGATAATTATTTCTTTTGATTCAACCTAAAGTTCTTGTACTCAACATCTTCTAAGTATTATTCTGAACTTCTAAATTCAATCTCATCTAAATTCTTTAAGAATTCTTAATGTCCATCAGTGAATAAGAGTTCGTTTCTTTTGTTCAGAAACGTGAAATCAAAGGTTCTGTAATAAGTTCGTTTTATTTGAGTAAAGAATGCATGACGTTAATGTTAAGAGAGTGGAACATAGAATGAAAATGTGAAAATGAGAAATGTTTAATGTGGACGAATGATATGTTGAACGAATTATTGGAATTGGATTTTTTACGAGCGTTCCAGGGAGGAACGTCTCTTATATGATTGAATATTGAATTGGTAAAGTATGACTGTGGTTAGTTAATGCTGGCTTGGTCCATCCTGATATTCCGTGATACACCTCTTCAAGTAGAAGGGGGTAGTCATGCGTGGGAATGGCAGGAGGTCCTTAGTCCATAAGTTAACATGGGCGACGTAAGAACGGACTTACCTCGAGTGGCAGCTGTTTGGTGTTACCCAGTTACTACACCACTCGGGTGCAAGGACGCCTGTAACTACATGGTTATACAGTCCGGACGGTCTGTCTTATTATATGCCTTTATATGATTATTATTTGATGAATTACATGCTGTATGTGTGTTTAGAAATGTAACTGTATGTGTTGATTGTATAAATTAAATATTATAAGCTTACCCTTGCATTTCCATTGTGTTGTCTACTGTACATGTATACTCCGTCTTGTCAAATGCAATGATCATCCGTTGTGGATGTGAGCAGATGGTGGTGCATCCCTTGAAGCAATGCTGGAAGAAGAAAATTTGGACGACTCCAATCTGGTTGAAGTTGAAGTAAAGGCCGAGCCTTAGAGTGCTCGTTTGATTTAGGCTGTACATGTTAGCATAGTTATAACGTTCGGCCACCTATTTTGTAAGGCCGTTCGTCTTATTCATCTCTGATTGTATTTTGGTGCACGTTAGTTTATGTATTTAAGAGCGTTCATTCTTAGTTTTATTGTATGCGTTTACACGCGTCCTCTGTACTGATGCCGTTAGGCTTTTCAATCCAGTTTTAAATGCAAAGACTGTTTGTGATTACTGTTAATTGTAATTAATTCTGAATTATAGTGATTACTGTATTTTGGGATGTTACAGATTGCATCAACAATGTTATGGTTATTGAAGTAATATAAAATCTTTGTTTTGTAATTATTCTTTCAATAAATTTGTAAAACAAAATATAACTTTCAATCCTTAAATCAGAATGTACGAAAATAATTTTTTTAATATTAAAAATATGTAAATATATTGGAATTTGATTTAAAACTATTTTAACTTCATTTTAATCATCATTTTTTTTATTTTAAAAGTTCACATTTTAGACCAAAAGGCTGAATACAGCCACAAATCCTTTTCTTATGATCTTCTATTTTCTTTTCTTTTACCAATATTAAAATGAATCTTTCCATGTAGGCTGAAACGGTTCAGTGCAGCTAATATTTTTTTTTAATAGGTTCGGAAGTCCCTGTATTTACGGGTTCGTTTTAATTGAATCTTTTAATTTTAGAAATGATCAATTGAATCCCTAATTTAACATAATTAAATAATAATACCTTTTCTTTTAAATACAACGAACGGCGTTAATTTTTTAAACAGGAGACATGCTCACGTATCATTTTATTTGCAGGTGGCAGAGTCTCTGACCTGAATACATCGACCTCGGATATATGAAGGATGTATGAAGGGTGAGGATGACGGGTGAGTTACCGCCCTTTCTATATCACTCACTCTTGCTTCTGTATCTGATTTTCTCCGACAACCAAATCTATGGCTTCCGATTCTTCTCCGAATTTCAACAACGGTTCGTGCCGCTCCTCTCTCTGTCTCTTCTTTCGGTTTTCATTTTCCGAATTTTCTGATTTGTTAATTTATTCAAACCTCCTTTCTGATAGGTCCTTCTTCCCCCGACGACTCCCTTTCCAGCCCCATCAGCAACACCTTCTCTTCTCCGGGAAGTAGGCGCCGCCGCCGCCGCTCCTCCACTCCCTCCGCATTCGCCACTCCGTCGGAGCGCTGATCTCGATTCGCCTCCTCCGAAGCCACCCCAACCGCGCCGCGCTCCCGCTAAGGCGTCGGCGGAGGTGGGCGCGTTCCCGTCACACCTACGTCCACAACATATGACGCGGCGGCCTCGTCTGACGGCGGCGATGGCTACGACATGGACGACGCCAGGCCCACCTTTGTGTGGGGCACTAACATAAGGGTGGAAGACGTGAACGATGCTATTCACAGGTTTTTGAGGGACTTTAGGGAAGTGTCTTCGTCGCAGGGCGAGGATGACAGGTTGAACTTGCACACCGAAGGGAAGTATGAGAAATTAGGGATGACGGGTTTAACCGCCTATGCCCTCTACATCAACCTCCTCAACCGCCACGCCTTCTCCTTCTCGTCCAGGAATGGATATATGAAGGATGTACTGAAAGAACAAACCTTGTCCCAGGAAGCTTCAGGATCAAACAATTTGGCAAATTTTGAAGGCGAGAAGTGACCATCCTATTTTTAAACCTATTTTTATTGTGGGAATTTCAATTTCTTTTTTTGTGTGCTCTGTCTCAGTATATTAAAAAGAAAGAAAATGGTCAGTGTTTCCGTGCTAAAAGAAAAAAGAAAGAGAAATTGAAAGATAAGCCCGGGATTGCGGTGACAAATCCATTTTGCACACCTCATTGGAAGAAATACCGAACATCTACGCATGCCCTTATAATAGTATGCTGAAGTGATGTGATGCCTCTGTGTTGTGTGTTCTGTGTTTAAGACAAAAGTGTTTTTTTTTTGTTTTTTCTATTGGTTTACATCTTGAGATGGATTCATCCATCACCTTCGATTGTGTTGTGCTGTGTGTTGTGTATGTGACTCTTGATTCTGTCCACCACAGTCCAAAGAAAAAGTAGCTTATGTTTAAATTTTTTAACGGTTTTTACATGTGTACATTTACTTTTCGTATCTCCACGTCCAAGAACTAGATCTCTTCAGCAGCCAACAGACACAGAATTTACAAGACCGGTTTTTGCTCCTTATCTTAAGCTTCTGTAAAAGTTTTATCTCGCCTTCACACAACATTGCCACCTACCATTTGCTGTAGTTTTTTTGGTTTTTCAAATCTTGGGGTTGTTGAAAGTTCTGAACTTTCTTGATTCAATTGCAAGTATGGTCTTGAATGCATACTTCTAAGAAAAGGGTACCTTTCAACTTTTTGAACGCTTCTTCTTCGTCATGTATGTATCTATGTACTTGATGAGCATGTGCTGCCTCGTGTCATTGGATGTGTGAATTTTCTTAACTCATTTCACAGAGGTCATGCATTATTCTGGCTCCTACTGCTGCTTCTCTCTGCATCCAAGACCTGGTGTCGGTTTAGACTTAGAATTCCTGATTCCGGATTGTTGAAGTAAGTAAACTTATTACCAGTGTTTGGTTAATGGGAGATTTATTATTCAGTATTCTCTTGAGATTTATTAGTGTTTGGTTTTTCTTCCTTAATTTGAATTTTCCTGAAGAAATTATGGTTATTGTATTCTGCTTATATTAAAGAAAATTTTAATTTTATTACAGCTGTAATATATGTATGTGTGTGTATGTATATGTATGTATGCGTGCGTGATTTATTTATTTACTGATAGTTATTATGTTTTTTCAGTGTTTAATTGTCTTTTTCTGCTGTGAATCTGACAAGTTTTAAGGACATGTTTGGATGTGTACCAGGTAGATTGGTATTCTATCACACATTCCAGATTCTTGTTTAAATAGGTTTATTGTTCCGTAGATCTGAATCATACCAGTGAGAAGAAATTTTGAGTGAAATTGGGTGTTGGGATTTTGGATTTAACTGACGAGGAGGCTAATTCACGTGTTTGTTACGGTATAGGTGTAAGGTGGAGACCCCTTCAATCCTCTGGCATTTGCATGTTCCGAATTTGAGAAGCTTAATAGGATTTTGCTGAAGAAATTTAGGATCTGCAGTAATTTGAATGGGGCATTCTGCAGCCGTATGGGACTATAGAGCAGCAACTGAAATTACAAAGGACTGGAATGGAATTGATCAAGTTCTGCTTCGGACCCTAAGGGGTTCTTCGGCACGGGTGAGAAATTGTTCATTGCAAAACTGGTGTCGGTTTTAACATTTGGTAAAGTTATGATTTTAAAATTTACTATGACATCCAATGCGAATTCTTGATGTGGATAACTTGGTCTGTAAAAATATTTGTAGTTTGAGTAATTTAATTACTACGATTACTTAGATTAACTGTTTTTTCTCGAAATTAGGTAAGCTTACATGGGGCGCAGGTCACTTCATGGCGGAATGAGCACGGGGAAGAACTTCTATTCACAAGCAGCAAGGTATGTCTTTCAATTTTGATTGAAAATCAATTTGTACATTTTAAATTATATGAATTTTGTTAGTTGTCAGCGCTGATAAGGAAAACATGTCAATATTTCATAATCTTAGCTTTCTGAAAATTTTCATTTTGGGATAATCTGCATTATATTGCAACTGGCATGTGAAGGGCATTGGCCGAAATAATCAATAAATTTAAGAAGAGTTTGGATTTTGATGAATCATAGTATTCTATGCTGTCCATCAATCACATCGATGCAAGAGAAAAACAGGGAAGAATGGTGCATTGTAGTGCTTTTGTCCTTTGGAACCACTGGGGTTGAATACTGGTATAATGAAAAACTTTGACGGCAAAACCAACTTCTTAACTGATGCTTTTGTAGGAACACAGAACTTTAATCAATTATACTTTTTAAAGAGGCAAGTAGTAATAACTAACTGTTTTGTTTCCTTTTCCATTATCTGTAGGCAATTTTCAAGGCTCCAAAAGCAATTCGAGGAGGAATTCCCATGTGTTTTCCACAGGCAAGCTTATTCCTTTTTACGTTCATTTTATATAACTTGTAACATGCATACTTACATATCTTGAGCTGAATTTGTTTCACAGTTTGGAAACTGTGGATCGCTGGAGCAGCATGGTTTTGCAAGAAATAGAATGTGGGCAATTGATGAAAACCCTCCTCCTCTTCCTGGGAATGACTCCAGTGGGAAATCCTTCATTGACCTGGTGCTAAAATCATCTGAAGAAGATATGAAGTGCTGGCCACACAGGTATGAATAGCATGATGTGACAGTATAACAGGGATATCCACTCTCCATGTGTTTGATAATTTGAATCTGGCATATATGCACTCGATATTACTTTTTCCTGTGTTTGGCAGTAAATTTCAAGCAGTAGTAATCTAACGATTGTTTAATAATTGTACCAGTTTTGAATTCCGTCTTCGGGTGTCTCTTGCAGCAGATGGGGACCTGACTTTGATATCTAGAGTCAGGAATATAAATGGCAAGCCATTTAGTTTCTCATTCGCGGATCACACATACTTATTGGTTTCTGACATTAGGTATGGATAATTCTTTGTTGTACTTGGTCTGCATTCCCTTTTCTGAGTGTGTGGGATGATGTCCAACCATCATTTTTCTTTTCCATAGTAAATTGATTGCTGAACACTTGATCGGAGTTTTATTAGCACTAATGGTACTTCCTTGTTCAATATTTATAGTAGACAAATATATTTGGTTTTTGTTCTGAAACGTGTAGTTTCTGCATTTGCTGAATGCTTTAAATTGTGGGATTTTAACATTCAAGCAGATCTTAGAGGACTGTTTCTCTTCTTTAGAAACTAATAACAACTTACACTCTAATCATTTGAAACTAGCATGGATACTCTATATATTAGGTGGATTCTTCTCCGAATACTGGAATTATGAGTTTTATTCATGTCAGTTATCGGGAAATATGTAAACAAGTGATCAGTCGTAATGAAAGTACAAAGTTCTTACACAGCCTATAGAATTTGTAAGCATTTGAAGCAAACTACTGTTTGCAATGCTTGTTACCTATATAGATTCTTGTTTACATATTTTTACTTGAACTACCTCTCTTTTGATTGTTTTAGAACAGGAAATTTTATTTTAAGATTGACAATCATTATTAACGTCACATTAACAATTTTTATAGTGAGATAAGGATTGAAGGTCTGGAGACACTGAACTACCTAGACAACCTTTTCAAAAAAGAACGATTTACTGAACAAGGAGATGCAATAACATTTGAATCTGAGGTAAACCCTTCTAGGTTATATTGATGTTAACAAAATGTAGACATTTATAGTTCCACGCTGCAATTTAAGCTATTACTTCAGGTTGAGATAAATAGAGCACTATATTCCTGGCCTATGCTGCAGTTTTGTCAATCACACACAGTATCCACTACTAAAGTCTTTTGGTTTTGACACAATGAAGGCTAATGAAGATGTTTTTAATATCCATACTTCCTTCATGGCAGGCGGATCGAGTTTATCTTAGCTCTCCAAACATAATTGCAGTGCTAGATCATGAGAAGAAGCGAACATTTGTTATAAGGAAGGAAGGTCTCCCTGATGTTGGTAAGCTCTAAGTAGCAAATTTTTTCCACAAACAAAATACAAACGTAGATAAGGTTTCGAGTTGTAGAAAATATAAAATCAGTCCTTTTCATCTTAACTTTTATGGTGTGTTCAGCTGTGTGGAATCCATGGGAAAAGAAATCAAAATCCATGGTAGATTTTGGTGATGAAGAGTACAAACAGATGCTTTGTGTTGACGGGGCGGTGATAGAGAAACCGGTGAGCTTGAAGCCGGGAGAGGAATGGACCGGTCGGCTGCAGCTATCAGTTGTGCCATCAAGTTTTTGCAGTTACCGTCTTGGTCTTGACAGAAGTGGTCTTTGAGGAATTGTACAAAATGGGTCTGAGTTAATGCTGCTACTACATCCAGCAATGTAGCAGCATCTAGTTGTAGAAATAGTGCTGTTCAGTAGGAGTGTCAGGTTTTATGTTGTTATGATCTTAGGCTAGAAATAGTGCTTTATAGAGGCCTATGTTTTTTGTGAGAATGGCTTTCAAGTGTTACCAGGTCATTAGTCAGTTGGTTCCTTCCGTTCTGCTATGGATGCTCCTTCTTTAAGCATTAGATTTGTTGAGTTGGTGCCGAGTTTATTCTCTCCATGGATTTGATGATATGTTCCACGGCATGGATAATTTAGCTTTGGTGTTCCAATTTGCTTATATTGGATGGTTACGGCTATGATCTGCCTCTCATGACAGAGATAAAACGAGTGATTAGTGGACAATGTGATCATGCATCTTTTTTTGGCATTTTCCATTTTACAGTGATACGTGCATAATTCAATAACCTTCACATAAATTTTGTATACTATCACTGTTTTTATTTCATGGTTAGTTGGCTGAATTATGCTATAAATGGCTTTTAAAGTAATCTAGAAGTCAATATTTTTATTATAAATGATGTTTACAATTGAATGACATTGTCAAGAATTCTGATGTTGACTGTGATGTAATTGAATTCATGTCTGTATTCAATAAAGTGGGTCAAAAGTGGTGCGTCAAAAGTGGGACCGATGGGCTGTGCATTAAAAGGTTGAAGTTGCTGAGATTCGAGACATTGCGGTTGGTTATTCAAACTATGAATCGGTATTTACTTTTTTCCAACTGAGCTTCATATGTTCATCTGCACTTATAATTATCTTAATTTTTTCATCATTTACCAGTGGTTTCTTTTAAGAGGTAAAATTTTTGTGTTCAATTATATTCTCGTTATATCACTCTCCATTCATAATTCTCATAACTTCAAACTTATTTTTATAAATAGTTAGTATTATAATATATTTTTTAATGAAGTCTGGTATTAGTTGAAAACAAACTCAACCACCAAAATACTTTCCTTTACCATAGAAATAATCCTAAAATTCTCTTGATCATTAACTTTCAGGTTAACTTTTTCTGTGAAATTTTTTTCCCAGAAAAATTAACATTTTTCCATACAATATTATTACTTCAAATACTTTTTTTTCTTCTAAATCTGTATTAGTGATGCTTCAAACTTACAGTATTCAACTCTACCAAAAAACTTCAGTATTCCGCTCTAGCATGCGTATTTAAAAGAAATAAAAAAATGTTAACTTAATTAAACTACTTTATATTTACCAGGATTTAGAAATTACTATAAATTATTTACTTTTTATATTTACATAATTAATCAGTTTAACTCGTTATATCAAGACTTTAACTGCAATACAAACATTTAACACCAAAGCTGTCTTTATCAAACTGTATCGTACCCAAAAAGGAAATTTAGGAAACTAACCATTGAAATTAGTTAGCAATTAAATTGTCAATACTGATGTCATTGCTTTTTCTGAGGATGCAATCACCGTGTACACACACTCAACCAACCCACTGATTATTTTGATTCTAACTTCAATCATTAATTCTTCATTCGTTGAAGTGTCAGATCATTAGTTCCATTCCACACGTCTTATTTTGGGGGATTGGTGGAAATTCAGAAAGTGGTCCCAAAATAAATCATAATTTTGCTACCTTTTATTCATAGTGATAAGGTGACAGAAATGAGAAACGAATTCTACAACAAATTTCCGTTTTATTCAGCACCGTATGCTAAAAACAAAATTGTTCCACGTAAATACAAGAGAATTCTCCTCCATAACCAAAAAAAAGCACAAATGCTGAAAGAACGGACCTACAAATCTGGAAAACCGTGACCACAGGTAATAATAATCATAGCATCATTTCTGCTATAAAAACTATACACCTCGTCGATACTCCAGTTGCTTTGTGTTCTCCAGCAAAATCTGCCAGCCAACAAAGAAACAGGATTTAAGCAGTGAAATTAATGTAAAACTTGTTTGGACTCCTCTTAGTATAATCACAAAAGTGTCAGCAGGTTCTTACTTCTCGAATGTAGTTTGCTATTGCTTTGCAGCCTTCGATTACCAGTTGCATAACATTTTCCAAAATGTCAATTGGTAGTTTAGAATCCATCTATAGACAGTAACAACAGAAATTAGTGCAAATAAAATTAAACTAGGAGCTTTTCCATTCTAAACTACGGAATATGGCAGGGAGTGAACGAATGAAATAAGCTGGATGAGAAAAGAAAAGCATTGCATGCTTTTCATAATAATGATAGTAGTAAATTTCTGATTAAAACTTTGAAGGTTCACAATCTCAACCAGCCTTTACATAGTGGCACGTGTTCGAAACAAATTTAACTCCATAATATCAATCTAAGAATGGGAGCAATAAACTGACTGATAAACTGTCATTGGAAAAAATCTATGCCAGCCCCACCAAATGAAGTTACCCTCCCTCTCTGTTTTGTGGACCATACATGAATTTCATCCTATAATAAGGTGGCGGAAAGAATATATCAACTATATTTCTTCAGTCAAAATTTAAAGTATCAACAAAAGATCTGCAACTAAAAAAGTAAAAGATGCTGAACTGGAATTCCAAATAAAGAGTTACCAAGTATGATACTAGTGAAAATTAAGTTACACTTGATCAAACATTAACTCAGACTAAAAAGAAGATTTGTCATGACATAACTCCATCAATGGGTACAACAGCAAATCACTCTATCAGGAACCTTCGTAAGAAGTATCTGTTGATTAAAAAACAACTGATATTTGAAAAAAGATTCATGTGTACAGCAAACTATTAAGTTGTTAAATCTGAGGCGAGCTTAGATAAGCTTCTTTTGGGGATTTCCGAACATGCACCTATTCCCTCGAGTAATCAAGGGTTAAAACTCTACTGTTCTCTCCAAAATCTCTAATAACAAGAACAGTTTTTGAAGGAAGAGGAATTACAGCTTCAACACCACCAGACTCTTTACTACGTGAGTACCAATGACTGAGAGAGCAATAAAAAGTTTTCCTTTCTGTTGAACTAATTTACCTGGTTGACTACACAATAGATACAGAGAAAATAACAAGACATGAATTAACCTGAAGCAGTGTTACTTTATCCAACTTTGGCAGAATTCCTAGGGTTACATCAGGACCTCCAGCACTGTCTTCTACACAGTTCAAATCTGTACACATTCAGAAACCTTTAATAATTAGGGCAGCCCGTGCATCAGAAGTAGACAGAAACAAAACAGACATACCACACTTGTATTTAGCCAGTTCAAATTTAGAGTAAAAACAGATATGTACCAAGCAGACTTGTGCTGTTAAGGTATCCGGCACTGCAGGATGTTACAAGATCACGCATAGGGATCCCAGCATCGGCAAGGGCCAAAGTTGCAGCATTTATACAAGCAGATCTAGTTCCTATAAAAGACATGTCAACATCACCCAAAATTAATGTACATATTAAATGAGTAAAGAGAGAAAATAAAATGGCAATGACAGAAGAGAATCACAAGATCCCATTATCAAGTCTTAGTTACCTCCATCTGCTTGGAGAACTTGGACATATATATCTATCTGCAAATTTAATAAGTAAAACATTAGGGAGGACTAGGGGAAAGCAAAGCACATGACAAAATTTTTATTTTATTCTAGCACTCCCCGAATTTCAACAAATTTCTAAAGGAGAATGAGCAGGCTTTTAGTTTAATAGTTACAGAAGAAAGATTTGGGTCAATTATATATGAGAAGGACAGTGTTCCCTTCCCACTTAATAAACTAACAACACAGAGCAATGATTTTAGTGACTCGGTTATGCTATAGATCAATTTTATGGTTGAGTGGTATGCAAGTTCAAGGTGCAGGATTTTTAAGAAGACACATCTATTGCCTCGATCTCAGGTTTTATTACACATTAAGAACTTATTTTGTCATGTGCTTTGCTTTCCCCTAGTCCTCCCTAATGTTTTACTTATTAAATTTGCAGATAGATATATATGTCCAAGTTCTCCAAGCAGATGGAGGTAACTAAGACTTGATAATGGGATCTTGTGATTCTCTTTTGTCATTGCCATTTTATTTTCTCTCTTTACTCATTTAATATGTACATTAATTTTGGGTGATGTTGACATGTCTTTTATAGGAACTAGATCTGCTTGTATAAATGCTGCAACTTTGGCCCTTGCCGATGCTGGGATCCCTATGCGTGATCTTGTAACATCCTGCAGTGCCGGATACCTTAACAGCACAAGTCTGCTTGGTACATATCTGTTTTTACTCTAAATTTGAACTGGCTAAATACAAGTGTGGTATGTCTGTTTTGTTTCTGTCTACTTCTGATGCACGGGCTGCCCTAATTATTAAAGGTTTCTGAATGTGTACAGATTTGAACTGTGTAGAAGACAGTGCTGGAGGTCCTGATGTAACCCTAGGAATTCTGCCAAAGTTGGATAAAGTAACACTGCTTCAGGTTAATTCATGTCTTGTTATTTTCTCTGTATCTATTGTGTAGTCAACCAGGTAAATTAGTTCAACAGAAAGGAAAACTTTTTATTGCTCTCTCAGTCATTGATACTCACGTAGTAAAGAGTCTGGTGGTGTTGAAGCTGTAATTCCTCTTCCTTCAAAAACTGTTCTTGTTATTAGAGATTTTGGAGAGAACAGTAGAGTTTTAACCCTTGATTACTCGAGGGAATAGGTGCATGTTCGGAAATCCCCAAAAGAAGCTTATCTAAGCTCGCCTCAGATTTAACAACTTAATAGTTTGCTGTACACATGAATCTTTTTTCAAATATCAGTTGTTTTTTAATCAACAGATACTTCTTACGAAGGTTCCTGATAGAGTGATTTGCTGTTGTACCCATTGATGGAGTTATGTCATGACAAATCTTCTTTTTAGTCTGAGTTAATGTTTGATCAAGTGTAACTTAATTTTCACTAGTATCATACTTGGTAACTCTTTATTTGGAATTCCAGTTCAGCATCTTTTACTTTTTTAGTTGCAGATCTTTTGTTGATACTTTAAATTTTGACTGAAGAAATATAGTTGATATATTCTTTCCGCCACCTTATTATAGGATGAAATTCATGTATGGTCCACAAAACAGAGAGGGAGGGTAACTTCATTTGGTGGGGCTGGCATAGATTTTTTCCAATGACAGTTTATCAGTCAGTTTATTGCTCCCATTCTTAGATTGATATTATGGAGTTAAATTTGTTTCGAACACGTGCCACTATGTAAAGGCTGGTTGAGATTGTGAACCTTCAAAGTTTTAATCAGAAATTTACTACTATCATTATTATGAAAAGCATGCAATGCTTTTCTTTTCTCATCCAGCTTATTTCATTCGTTCACTCCCTGCCATATTCCGTAGTTTAGAATGGAAAAGCTCCTAGTTTAATTTTATTTGCACTAATTTCTGTTGTTACTGTCTATAGATGGATTCTAAACTACCAATTGACATTTTGGAAAATGTTATGCAACTGGCAATCGAAGGCTGCAAAGCAATAGCAAACTACATTCGAGAAGTAAGAACCTGCTGACACTTTTGTGATTATACTAAGAGGAGTCCAAACAAGTTTTACATTAATTTCACTGCTTAAATCCTGTTTCTTTGTTGGCTGGCAGATTTTGCTGGAGAACACAAAGCAACTGGAGTATCGACGAGGTGTATAGTTTTTATAGCAGAAATGATGCTATGATTATTATTACCTGTGGTCACGGTTTTCCAGATTTGTAGGTCCGTTCTTTCAGCATTTGTGCTTTTTTTTGGTTATGGAGGAGAATTCTCTTGTATTTACGTGGAACAATTTTGTTTTTAGCATACGGTGCTGAATAAAACGGAAATTTGTTGTAGAATTCGTTTCTCATTTCTGTCACCTTATCACTATGAATAAAAGGTAGCAAAATTATGATTTATTTTGGGACCACTTTCTGAATTTCCACCAATCCCCCAAAATAAGACGTGTGGAATGGAACTAATGATCTGACACTTCAACGAATGAAGAATTAATGATTGAAGTTAGAATCAAAATAATCAGTGGGTTGGTTGAGTGTGTGTACACGGTGATTGCATCCTCAGAAAAAGCAATGACATCAGTATTGACAATTTAATTGCTAACTAATTTCAATGGTTAGTTTCCTAAATTTCCTTTTTGGGTACGATACAGTTTGATAAAGACAGCTTTGGTGTTAAATGTTTGTATTGCAGTTAAAGTCTTGATATAACGAGTTAAACTGATTAATTATGTAAATATAAAAAGTAAATAATTTATAGTAATTTCTAAATCCTGGTAAATATAAAGTAGTTTAATTAAGTTAACATTTTTTTATTTCTTTTAAATACGTATGCTAGAGCGGAATACTGAAGTTTTTTGGTAGAGTTGAATACTGTAAGTTTGAAACATCACTAATACAGATTTAGAAGAAAAAAAAGTATTTGAAATAATAATATTGTATGGAAAAATGTTAATTTTTCTGGGAAAAAAATTTCACAGAAAAAGTTAACCTGAAAGTTAATGATCAAGAGAATTTTAGGATTATTTCTATGGTAAAGGAAAGTATTTTGGTGGTTGAGTTTGTTTTCAACTAATACCAGACTTCATTAAAAAATATATTATAATACTAACTATTTATAAAAATAAGTTTGAAGTTATGAGAATTATGAATGGAGAGTGATATTGTAACATCCCAAGAAATAGTAATTACTATTAATCAGAACTAATCACATTTACAGAAATTACAGTGCAGTCTTAATATTTACAACAGCTGCTCAAAAATAAAAACCGAACGTACAAAGTTACACAGCGTTCAGTTTTCTAACTACCAGGCTTCACAAATCTGGGCGAACGGCCTTACGAAATAAATAACCGAACGTCTCAAAATACAGCACATAAACGCTAGCAATTCCTAAAGAACGAACACTCTACTGTTCAGCTTTAACCTCTACTTCTACCAAGTTAGCATCCTCCAAATTTTCTTCTTCCAGCATTGCTTCAAGGGGTGCCTCACCATCTGCTCACATCCACAACGGATGATCATTGCATTGACAAGACGGACATACAAAAACAGTAGACAACACAAGGAAATTGCAAGGGTAAGCTTAGGTAATTTAATTCATACCACCAACATAAACTTTAACATATAAAATCAATAGTACAAATCAATAACAGTACATACGCAAAGCATAATATAACTCATCCAAATTCTCATAAATGACGACTGTCCGGACTGTATGAAGCCATGTATCTACAGGCGTTCTTGCACCCGGGTGGTGTAGTAACTGGGATGCCCTCAACAGCTGCCACCCGAGGTTAACCCTATCAGTCCAAAGTACTCAGTAGGACTAGGGTCTCCTGCCATTCCCACGCATGACCTACTCCCCTCTACATGAGGATGAGCACTCACGGAATATCAGGATGAACAGCCATCAGCAGCTTTACCATGGTCATACTACATAACTTCTAACATTCACATCATGGAGACGTTCCTCCTTGGAACGCTCATTCACAATTCACTTCAATAAAGTTCATTCAAATACCATTCGCACATATTAACCAGTTCTCTTATTCACATTTTCATTCTATGTTCCACTCTCTTAATTTAAAGAACGTCCATCTTTTAATGAACAAAGACGAACGAATTACAGTACACTGCAACCTCGTTCCTGAACAAAAGAAACGAACCCTTATCCATTCACGGACGTTAAGAACACTTAATAATTTAATTGAGATTGAGACTACAAGATCAGAATAATACTTAGGAAACTTCTAAGTATAAAGACTTTAGGTTGAATCAAAAGGATAAATAGATTTTAAATATATTTAAATAAAGAATCAGAGTATTATTAAATTCGGAAGCAAACACTGCCAGTCAATGACCGAACGTAAATTAAGAATTTGGACGAACGCTAGTTACGTTCGCTCACGAAGCAATGATAAGGACGAGCGTTCAGTTATAGAACCGAACCCTGCTTAGGACGAACGCTAAGTCAATGACCGAGCACCAAATAGAACGAACGTTCGGTATTAAACCGAATGCGAATTAGGACGAACGCTCGATCTAAGACCGAGAGCTCATTTGGACGAACGCTCAGTATAATACTAAGCGCTACTTATGACGAACGCTGGTAAACAAAACCGAGCGTTCTAAATACTCTTCAATTTATTTTAAATGGTTGGATACGCTAAGCTGAGCCGAACGCTCAAAACTAGCTCTTCACACAATTAACGCTCGTTCTCAATCAGAATCCTCTCCAAATGAAAGAATTCTTATTCTAAGTTATTTTCCAGGGAAACCGAACGGTATAAGACCGTTCGATGACGAGCGTACATCATCAATCAGAAAAGATCAGATTTCCAGATTTTTCATTCACATTAACTTCAAAATTTTCATACGATCCCTAACTTAAAATTTATTTTTAACACAAATCTCATACATTACAGAATTCATATCATCATTTCCTCAATACAGAATCTTCCATTTTCCAGTTTCAAACATATCATCATCAACATCCAGTTCCAAGTATTATCATTCCAAATCATGCAGAAATTCAATCATATTCCAAATCATACATCTCATTCTCTGCATACGATTCAAACAACATTCATAATATACATCCAGGGCAATCATGCTTATTCAGGCACAATCAAAATTCATATATTTCATACATTTTAGATAACCAGTACACTTCATTACTGTCATAGACATCAAACCAGTATTAAATTAAATTACTGAAGCTTCCCTTACCTGGTCTAGCAGTGCACTTCCAAATGCTTATGATTTCTCTAGTGCTCTCACGGCTTTCTACTCAACGAGTCACCCCACGATTTTTCACTAAATCTAAGATACCAAAAATGACACAAAGTTCAGACCTATAACTCATGCATGCAACCAGAATCTGGTTCGCATGAACTAAATAGATGAAGGTGCAGAGACGAGAACTTACCAGTTCAGTTCTCAGTTCTGTTCGGATCAAAATGATGCTCACGGTGCAGAGAATGTTTCTACGGTGTCTGAAATGAGATTGGAGAGAATGACGGTGAGTTATCTTAGAGAGAAGATGAAAATGGTTTAGAGAGAAGCTGGAGAATTTGAAACGTTTGGTTCAGAGGAAGAAGAAAGGTGTATGCGTGAATGGGGAGAAGGTTTTTCAGAAAATCAATTCCCTTCTCACGTAGGACGTGTATCCAATTCACGGATGCCACTTGTCTTCCACTACAAATTTCCAAAGGTTCCAGCCTTGACACTTGGCAGGCGCATGCAGAGTGGAAGTGAGTGGGTTTTGACGTGGCACGGTGCCATAAATGATGATCAGAGAATGGATTTGTGTACTAATTAAATCAGGTTCTCACATTCCCCCTAACTACAAAAATTTTCGTCCTCGAAAATTCTAAAGCTTGCCAGGAAATAGGTGCGGGTACAATTCCTTCACAGCCTCTTCAACCTCCCATGTTGAGTCGCCAGTCTTTTCGTTCCACACCACTTTCACGAGACGAATTTCCTTTCCTTTGTAGAATCTGGTGCGGCTGTCTTCCACACAAACAGGTTGCATTTCCAGTGTCCGGTCTGGGCGAAGTTGGATGTCTTCTAACTCCAGTACGTGTGATGGATCAGCTATATATTTTCGGAGTTGAGAAACATGAAAGACTGGATGAAGGTTGGACAGCTGAGGTGGTAAAGCTAGCTCATACGCCACTGATCCAATCTTCTTCAGAATCTGATATGGCCCTACGAACTTGGGTGAAAGCTTCTTTGGACGAAGGATTCTTCCCACTCCAGTGATTGGATTCAGCCTCAGAAAAACATGATCTCCAGCAGCAAACTCTAAGGGTCTTCTTCTCTTATCAGCATACGATTTCTGCCTGCTTTGAGACGTCTTCAATCGTTCTTGAATCAGCTTCACTTTCTCGGTTGTTTGCTGGATTAATTCAGGTCCGGTTAATGCAGTCTCGCCTTCTTGGAACCAACATAAAGGAGTTCTACACTTTCTTCCATAAAGAGCTTCAAACGGTGCCATTCCTATGCTTGCTTGAAAGCTGTTATTGTATGTGAATTCAACAAGCGGCAGAACTTCATCCCATACTCCCATATGATCTATAACACACGTCCTCAACAAGTCTTCAAGAGTCTGGATGGTTCGTTCAGATTGGCCATCCGTCTGAGGGTGATAGGCAGAACTCATCTGCAATTTGCTTCCCAATTCCCCTTGCAATGACTGCCAAAAACGAGATGTGAATCTCGTGTCTCGGTCTGAAATAATGCTTGAAGGAACTCCATGCAACCGAACAATCTCTTTAACGTACAGCTTGGCCAGGTTTGTCATGGACATCTTCAAATTAACGGCCAGGAAGTGGGCGCTCTTAGTTAATCTATCTACAATCACCCAAATTGAATCATGGTTTCGGACTGTACGTGGCAGATGAGTCACGAAATCCATAGAGATGCTGTCCCACTTCCATTCTGGAATTTCCAATGGCTGCAGCAATCCTCCTGGTCTTTGGTGTTCAGCCTTTGCACGCTGACAAGTTAAACAAGAAGACACAAAACGCGCAATGTCCCTCTTCATTCCAGGCCACCAGAATGATAAACGGAGGTCTTGATACATCTTAGTCATACCAGGGTGTATGCTAAGACGACTATGATGCGCTTCTTCCAGGATGATCCGTTTCAGTTCGCCATCATTGGGAACACACGTCCTACCAAGGTAACGTAGCATACCGTCCGTCCCAGCATTAAACTCCTTGGCCTGATCTGTACCAAGCACGCTCAAAATTTTCACCAATTCTTCATCCTCACGTTGCTTCCTCCAAATTCGGTCAAACACATCACTGGAAATTCTAAGGTTACAGCACCTGATAACGTTCGTTCCTAAGTCGAACTGTAACCTTAGATCTCTAAAACTCTCCACCAAGTTCAGCTCCTTAACCATCATTGCCGAGACCCTTACTGCCTTCCTACTCAATGCATCCGCAACCACATTGGCTTTCCCAGGATGATACAGCAGTTCGAATTCATAATCCTTCAAGAATTCAAGCCACCTCCTTTGCCTCATATTCAATTCCTTTTGATCAAAGAGGTACTTGAGACTCTTGTGATCACTAAACACTTGAAATGTTGCACCATACAGATAATGCCTCCATATTTTCAAAGCAAACACCACTGCTGCCAGCTCCAAATCGTGTGTGGGGTAATTCTTCTCATGGATTTTCAACTGTCTGGAAGCGTAAGCCACTGCCCTCTTTTCCTGCATCAGTACACAGCCCAAACCTTGATACGATGCATCACAATACACTTCAAAAGGTTTGGCCGTGTCTGGAATGACCAACACAGGAGCACTCGTTAATTTCCTCTTCAATTCCTGGAAGCTCTCTTCACAACGATCCGTCCAAGCAAAAGGCTGGTCCTTCCTAGTGAGGTAAGTCAGAGGGGCTACTATCTTAGAAAATCCCTCAATGAATCTCCTATAGTAACCCGCGAGCCCCACAAAGCTTCTAACCTCCGTGACTGAACGTGGGCTCTCCCAATCCAGCACTGCTTTCACCTTGGCTGGATCCACTGCAATACCACCAGCAGAAACAACATGCCCCAAGAATTGGATCTCCTTCATCCAAAATTCACACTTTGAACGTTTGGCATACAACTCTTTCTCCCTCAACACGCTCAAGACGATCCTCAAATGTTCCTCATGTTCGTCAACGCTCTTGGAGTAAATAAGGATGTCATCAATAAATACCACCACAAATCTATCAAGGTACGGCCTGAAAATTCTGTTCATGTAATCCATGAAGATTGCAGGTGCGTTTGTCACTCCAAAGGGCATCACCACGTACTCGTAATGGCCATAGCGAGACCGAAATGCAGTCTTCTGAATGTCCTCCTCTTTCACTCTAATTTGATGGTAGCCCGAACGTAAATCAATCTTAGAAAACACACACGCACCATGCAACTGATCCAGCAGGTCGTCTATCCTTGGAAGAGGATACTTGTTCTTGATGGTCAGCTTATTAAGTTGTCTATAATCAATGCATAGCCTTGAGCTGCCATCCTTCTTCTTCACCAATAATACAGGTGCTCCCCAAGGTGAAGCACTTGGACGGATGAACCTCTTGTCCATCAATTCTTCAATCTGCTTCTTGAGTTCCAATAATTCAGCTGGTGCCATTCTGTAAGGTTGAACCGAGATTGGTGCAGCAGTAGTTACCAGATCAATCGTGAATTCAACCTCACGAATGGGAGGTAGACCCGGGACTTCATCCGGAAAGACATCCGGAAATTCATCTATTATTGTTCGTCCTCTACTGCTCTCATTGTTGGACGAACGCTCTACCTCATTGTCTTCATACGTCATGATCAAGAAACAGCTTGCTCCCTCCATGATGTCCTCCTTCAACTGACCGAGAGTGAGTGACAATTCTTCCTCTTCTTCCTCTGGAAAGACTAACTCCTTTTTCCCACAATCAATGAGGATCCGATTGGTAGCCAACCAATCCATCCCCAAAATTACTTCTAAGTCTTGAAGGGGTAAGCAAATGAGATTAACCTTATATCTACGCCCCTCAACTTCTATAGGACATCTTACACAAACTGTAGACGTCTTGATCCCACCAGCCGCTGGGGTTGACACCACCAAGTCGAACTGTAATTCACTCTCCACTAGCCCCAGTTTCTCAACACACGCCTTCGAGATGAAGGAATGAGTTGCCCCCGAATCATACAACACACCACATGGCTTTCCAAACAATAAGCAAGTGCTGGTGATGAGTGTACCTGAACGAGCAGCTTCAGCACCCGTAATAGCATAAACTCTTCCTGTTGCTTGCGCACGTCCACCCCTTCCTTGTTGCGCTCTTCCAGCATTTGGCGGCCTCATTGCCGCACGTCCTCCCATATTGCACTCGTTCTCCAAATGTCCATTCTGCCGGCAACGAGTACAATATTTTCCTCCTGATAATTGTGGACAAGCCCACCGAAAATGCGGTCCTCCACACTGATAACAAGTTAAGTTTCTCGGCTGTCCAGATTGGCCGACAGTGACCACGGCTTGGGATCCGCTTGCATGAGATGGCTGGTTTGGACGAGCGTAAGGTAGTCTCCTTTGAACAGAACCTCCCCTGGACACTATTGGTCCCCTATTCACTTGTTGTTGCTTCTTGTGCTTCTCCGCCTCTGCCATGTTCTTCTCCAACACCTTTGCCCTCTCAACCATGGCAGGAAAAGTTCGTATGCACAAGCTTGAAATCATAACCTTCAAATCACTTCTTAAACCGTTCTCGAACTTCCTGCACTGCCACTCTTCACTGGTGGCCATTGTATTGAACCGAACAAGGTGCTTGAACTTGTTGGTATACTCAGAAACGGACATACTGCCTTGAACGAGCTGTAAAAATTCAACCTCTTTGGCAAAACGTACGCTGTCAGGGAAGTATTCTTCATAAAACTTGTTTCTGAAAACTTCCCAAGTGATTGGTTGTTGAGCATCCGTTAGAATGGCCCTAGCGCTCGCCCACCAGTGGCTCGCCTCTCCCGTCAACAAGTATTCAGTGTATGCCAAGCGGTTCTCATCCGGACACCTCTTGGCATTGAAAATTCTCTCCATATCCCTTAGCCACTGGTCCGCCTCATCAGGAAGACATTTGCCACTGAACTTGGCAGGGTGATGCTGAAGGAAACTCTCCAAACTCCATTCAGCATTCGGTTGAGCAGCGGTTGAAGAAGATGCTCCAGGCGCACCTCTAGTTGCAGCCAGGATCTCCATCAATTGCCTTTGCGTGTTTTCAGAATTGACACGCGATGCCTCCAGACCTTGCATAGCAGCCTGATTTTGCTGCATCAGGGTGGCGTTCTGCTCCAGCAACGTTGTGTTCTGTTGATGCAGCCTTTCAACCACGGTTTCCAACAACCTAGTGTTGCTGGACGTATCTGACTCACTTGGTTGGGGAGGAGGAGGAAGTCTAGGCGCCATTAGTTCTCTGGATCAGAGAAAAACGAGCGTTAGTAAAGTTCAAGAGTTAAAACAATAACTCATTAACACATAATAAGCACACAGCAAAAACGTAGTGCACTCATAACCTACAGTGTTCCTTAAAAGAACAAAACTGCTCTGATACCACTAAATGTAACATCCCAAGAAATAGTAATTACTATTAATCAGAACTAATCACATTTACAGAAATTACAGTGCAGTCTTAATATTTACAACAGCTGCTCAAAAATAAAAACCGAACGTACAAAGTTACATAGCGTTCAGTTTTCTAACTACCAGGCTTCACAAATCTGGGCGAACGGCCTTACGAAATAAATAACCGAACGTCTCAAAATACAGCACATAAACGCTAGCAATTCCTAAAGAACGAACACTCTACTGTTCAGCTTTAACCTCTACTTCTACCAAGTTAGCATCCTCCAAATTTTCTTCTTCCAGCATTGCTTCAAGGGGTGCCTCACCATCTGCTCACATCCACAACGGATGATCATTGCATTGACAAGACGGACATACAAAAACAGTAGACAACACAAGGAAATTGCAAGGGTAAGCTTAGGTAATTTAATTCATACCACCAACATAAACTTTAACATATAAAATCAATAGTACAAATCAATAACAGTACATACGCAAAGCATAATATAACTCATCCAAATTCTCATAAATGACGACTGTCCGGACTGTATGAAGCCATGTATCTACAGGCGTTCTTGCACCCGGGTGGTGTAGTAACTGGGATGCCCTCAACAGCTGCCACCCGAGGTTAACCCTATCAGTCCAAAGTACTCAGTAGGACTAGGGTCTCCTGCCATTCCCACGCATGACCTACTCCCCTCTACATGAGGATGAGCACTCACGGAATATCAGGATGAACAGCCATCAGCAGCTTTACCATGGTCATACTACATAACTTCTAACATTCACATCATGGAGACGTTCCTCCTTGGAACGCTCATTCACAATTCACTTCAATAAAGTTCATTCAAATACCATTCGCACATATTAACCAGTTCTCTTATTCACATTTTCATTCTATGTTCCACTCTCTTAATTTAAAGAACGTCCATCTTTTAATGAACAAAGACGAACGAATTACAGTACACTGCAACCTCGTTCCTGAACAAAAGAAACGAACCCTTATCCATTCACGGACGTTAAGAACACTTAATAATTTAATTGAGATTGAGACTACAAGATCAGAATAATACTTAGGAAACTTCTAAGTATAAAGACTTTAGGTTGAATCAAAAGGATAAATAGATTTTAAATATATTTAAATAAAGAATCAGAGTATTATTAAATTCGGAAGCAAACACTGCCAGTCAATGACCGAACGTAAATTAAGAATTTGGACGAACGCTAGTTACGTTCGCTCACGAAGCAATGATAAGGACGAGCGTTCAGTTATAGAACCGAACCCTGCTTAGGACGAACGCTAAGTCAATGACCGAGCACCAAATAGAACGAACGTTCGGTATTAAACCGAATGCGAATTAGGACGAACGCTCGATCTAAGACCGAGAGCTCATTTGGACGAACGCTCAGTATAATACTAAGCGCTACTTATGACGAACGCTGGTAAACAAAACCGAGCGTTCTAAATACTCTTCAATTTATTTTAAATGGTTGGATACGCTAAGCTGAGCCGAACGCTCAAAACTAGCTCTTCACACAATTAACGCTCGTTCTCAATCAGAATCCTCTCCAAATGAAAGAATTCTTATTCTAAGTTATTTTCCAGGGAAACCGAACGGTATAAGACCGTTCGATGACGAGCGTACATCATCAATCAGAAAAGATCAGATTTCCAGATTTTTCATTCACATTAACTTCAAAATTTTCATACGATCCCTAACTTAAAATTTATTTTTAACACAAATCTCATACATTACAGAATTCATATCATCATTTCCTCAATACAGAATCTTCCATTTTCCAGTTTCAAACATATCATCATCAACATCCAGTTCCAAGTATTATCATTCCAAATCATGCAGAAATTCAATCATATTCCAAATCATACATCTCATTCTCTGCATACGATTCAAACAACATTCATAATATACATCCAGGGCAATCATGCTTATTCAGGCACAATCAAAATTCATATATTTCATACATTTTAGATAACCAGTACACTTCATTACTGTCATAGACATCAAACCAGTATTAAATTAAATTACTGAAGCTTCCCTTACCTGGTCTAGCAGTGCACTTCCAAATGCTTATGATTTCTCTAGTGCTCTCACGGCTTTCTACTCAACGAGTCACCCCACGATTTTTCACTAAATCTAAGATACCAAAAATGACACAAAGTTCAGACCTATAACTCATGCATGCAACCAGAATCTGGTTCGCATGAACTAAATAGATGAAGGTGCAGAGACGAGAACTTACCAGTTCAGTTCTCAGTTCTGTTCGGATCAAAATGATGCTCACGGTGCAGAGAATGTTTCTACGGTGTCTGAAATGAGATTGGAGAGAATGACGGTGAGTTATCTTAGAGAGAAGATGAAAATGGTTTAGAGAGAAGCTGGAGAATTTGAAACGTTTGGTTCAGAGGAAGAAGAAAGGTGTATGCGTGAATGGGGAGAAGGTTTTTCAGAAAATCAATTCCCTTCTCACGTAGGACGTGTATCCAATTCACGGATGCCACTTGTCTTCCACTACAAATTTCCAAAGGTTCCAGCCTTGACACTTGGCAGGCGCATGCAGAGTGGAAGTGAGTGAGTTTTGACGTGGCACGGTGCCATAAATGATGATCAGAGAATGGATTTGTGTACTAATTAAATCAGGTTCTCACAGATATAACGAGAATATAATTGAACACAAAAATTTTACCTCTTAAAAGAAACCACTGGTAAATGATGAAAAAATTAAGATAATTATAAGTGCAGATGAACATATGAAGCTCAGTTGGAAAAAAGTAAATACCGATTCATAGTTTGAATAACCAACCGCAATGTCTCGAATCTCAGCAACTTCAACCTTTTAATGCACAGCCCATCGGTCCCATTTGTACAAAGCAGGAGAAGTGCTATTGCTTTTTGACGCACCACTTTTGACCCACTTTATTGAATACAGACATGAATTCAATTACATCACAGTCAACATCAGAATTCTTGACAATGTCATTCAATTGTAAACATCATTTATAATAAAAATATTGACTTCTAGATTACTTTAAAAGCCATTTATAGCATAATTCAGCCAACTAACCATGAAATAAAAACAGTGATAGTATACAAAATTTATGTGAAGGTTATTGAATTATGCACGTATCACTGTAAAATGGAAAATGCCAAAAAAAGATGCATGATCACATTGTCCACTAATCACTCGTTTTATCTCTGTCATGAGAGGCAGATCATAGCCGTAACCATCCAATATAAGCAAATTGGAACACCAAAGCTAAATTATCCATGCCGTGGAACATATCATCAAATCCATGGAGAGAATAAACTCGGCACCAACTCAACAAATCTAATGCTTAAAGAAGGAGCATCCATAGCAGAACGGAAGGAACCAACTGACTAATGACCTGGTAACACTTGAAAGCCATTCTCACAAAAAACATAGGCCTCTATAAAGCACTATTTCTAGCCTAAGATCATAACAACATAAAACCTGACACTCCTACTGAACAGCACTATTTCTACAACTAGATGCTGCTACATTGCTGGATGTAGTAGCAGCATTAACTCAGACCCATTTTGTACAATTCCTCAAAGACCACTTCTGTCAAGACCAAGACGGTCACTGCAAAAACTTGATGGCACAACTGATAGCTGCAGCCGACCGGTCCATTCCTCTCCCGGCTTCAAGCTCACCGGTTTCTCTATCACCGCCCCGTCAACACAAAGCATCTGTTTGTACTCTTCATCACCAAAATCTACCATGGATTTTGATTTCTTTTCCCATGGATTCCACACAGCTGAACACACCATAAAAGTTAAGATGAAAAGGACTGACTTTATATTTTCTACAACTCGAAACCTTATCTACGTTTGTATTTTGTTTGTGGAAAAAATTTGCTACTTAGAGCTTACCAACATCAGGGAGACCTTCCTTCCTTATAACAAATGTTCGCTTCTTCTCATGATCTAGCACTGCAATTATGTTTGGAGAGCTAAGATAAACTCGATCCGCCTGCCATGAAGGAAGTATGGATATTAAAAACATCTTCATTAGCCTTCATTGTGTCAAAACCAAAAGACTTTAGTAGTGGATACTGTGTGTGATTGACAAAACTGCAGCATAGGCCAGGAATATAGTGCTCTATTTATCTCAACCTGAAGTAATAGCTTAAATTGCAGCATGGAACTATAAATGTCTACATTTTGTTAACATCAATATAACCTAGAAGGGTTTACCTCAGATTCAAATGTTATTGCATCTCCTTGTTCAGTAAATCGTTCTTTTTTGAAAAGGTTGTCTAGGTAGTCCAGTGTCTCCAGACCTTCAATCCTTATCTCACTATAAAAATTGTTAATGTGACGTTAATAATGATTGTCAATCTTAAAATAAAATTTCCTGTTCTAAAACAATCAAAAGAGAGGTAGTTCAAGTAAAAATATGTAAACAAGAATCTATATAGGTAACAAGCATTGCAAACAGTAGTTTGCTTCAAATGCTTACAAATTCTATAGGCTGTGTAAGAACTTTGTACTTTCATTACGACTGATCACTTGTTTAGATATTTCCCGATAACTGACATGAATAAAACTCATAATTCCAGTATTCGGAGAAGAATCCACCTAATATATAGAGTATCCATGCTAGTTTCAAATGATTAGAGTGTAAGTTGTTATTAGTTTCTAAAGAAGAGAAACAGTCCTCTAAGATCTGCTTGAATGTTAAAATCCCACAATTTAAAGCATTCAGCAAATGCAGAAACTACACGTTTCAGAACAAAAACCAAATATATTTGTCTACTATAAATATTGAACAAGGAAGTACCATTAGTGCTAATAAAACTCCGATCAAGTGTTCAGCAATCAATTTACTATGGAAAAGAAAAATGATGGTTGGACATCATCCCACACACTCAGAAAAGGGAATGCAGACCAAGTACAACAAAGAATTATCCATACCTAATGTCAGAAACCAATAAGTATGTGTGATCCGCGAATGAGAAACTAAATGGCTTGCCATTTATATTCCTGACTCTAGATATCAAAGTCAGGTCCCCATCTGCTGCAAGAGACACCCGAAGACGGAATTCAAAACTGGTACAATTATTAAACAATCGTTAGATTACTACTGCTTGAAATTTACTGCCAAACACAGGAAAAAGTAATATCGAGTGCATATATGCCAGATTCAAATTATCAAACACATGGAGAGTGGATATCCCTGTTATACTGTCACATCATGCTATTCATACCTGTGTGGCCAGCACTTCATATCTTCTTCAGATGATTTTAGCACCAGGTCAATGAAGGATTTCCCACTGGAGTCATTCCCAGGAAGAGGAGGAGGGTTTTCATCAATTGCCCACATTCTATTTCTTGCAAAACCATGCTGCTCCAGCGATCCACAGTTTCCAAACTGTGAAACAAATTCAGCTCAAGATATGTAAGTATGCATGTTACAAGTTATATAAAATGAACGTAAAAAGGAATAAGCTTGCCTGTGGAAAACACATGGGAATTCCTCCTCGAATTGCTTTTGGAGCCTTGAAAATTGCCTACAGATAATGGAAAAGGAAACAAAACAGTTAGTTATTACTACTTGCCTCTTTAAAAAGTATAATTGATTAAAGTTCTGTGTTCCTACAAAAGCATCAGTTAAGAAGTTGGTTTTGCCGTCAAAGTTTTTCATTATACCAGTATTCAACCCCAGTGGTTCCAAAGGACAAAAGCACTACAATGCACCATTCTTCCCTGTTTTTCTCTTGCATCGATGTGATTGATGGACAGCATAGAATACTATGATTCATCAAAATCCAAACTCTTCTTAAATTTATTGATTATTTCGGCCAATGCCCTTCACATGCCAGTTGCAATATAATGCAGATTATCCCAAAATGAAAATTTTCAGAAAGCTAAGATTATGAAATATTGACATGTTTTCCTTATCAGCGCTGACAACTAACAAAATTCATATAATTTAAAATGTACAAATTGATTTTCAATCAAAATTGAAAGACATACCTTGCTGCTTGTGAATAGAAGTTCTTCCCCGTGCTCATTCCGCCATGAAGTGACCTGCGCCCCATGTAAGCTTACCTAATTTCGAGAAAAAACAGTTAATCTAAGTAATCGTAGTAATTAAATTACTCAAACTACAAATATTTTTACAGACCAAGTTATCCACATCAAGAATTCGCATTGGATGTCATAGTAAATTTTAAAATCATAACTTTACCAAATGTTAAAACCGACACCAGTTTTGCAATGAACAATTTCTCACCCGTGCCGAAGAACCCCTTAGGGTCCGAAGCAGAACTTGATCAATTCCATTCCAGTCCTTTGTAATTTCAGTTGCTGCTCTATAGTCCCATACGGCTGCAGAATGCCCCATTCAAATTACTGCAGATCCTAAATTTCTTCAGCAAAATCCTATTAAGCTTCTCAAATTCGGAACATGCAAATGCCAGAGGATTGAAGGGGTCTCCACCTTACACCTATACCGTAACAAACACGTGAATTAGCCTCCTCGTCAGTTAAATCCAAAATCCCAACACCCAATTTCACTCAAAATTTCTTCTCACTGGTATGATTCAGATCTACGGAACAATAAACCTATTTAAACAAGAATCTGGAATGTGTGATAGAATACCAATCTACCTGGTACACATCCAAACATGTCCTTAAAACTTGTCAGATTCACAGCAGAAAAAGACAATTAAACACTGAAAAAACATAATAACTATCAGTAAATAAATAAATCACGCACGCATACATACATATACATACACACACATACATATATTACAGCTGTAATAAAATTAAAATTTTCTTTAATATAAGCAGAATACAATAACCATAATTTCTTCAGGAAAATTCAAATTAAGGAAGAAAAACCAAACACTAATAAATCTCAAGAGAATACTGAATAATAAATCTCCCATTAACCAAACACTGGTAATAAGTTTACTTACTTCAACAATCCGGAATCAGGAATTCTAAGTCTAAACCGACACCAGGTCTTGGATGCAGAGAGAAGCAGCAGTAGGAGCCAGAATAATGCATGACCTCTGTGAAATGAGTTAAGAAAATTCACACATCCAATGACACGAGGCAGCACATGCTCATCAAGTACATAGATACATACATGACGAAGAAGAAGCGTTCAAAAAGTTGAAAGGTACCCTTTTCTTAGAAGTATGCATTCAAGACCATACTTGCAATTGAATCAAGAAAGTTCAGAACTTTCAACAACCCCAAGATTTGAAAAACCAAAAAAACTACAGCAAATGGTAGGTGGCAATGTTGTGTGAAGGCGAGATAAAACTTTTACAGAAGCTTAAGATAAGGAGCAAAAACCGGTCTTGTAAATTCTGTGTCTGTTGGCTGCTGAAGAGATCTAGTTCTTGGACGTGGAGATACGAAAAGTAAATGTACACATGTAAAAACCGTTAAAAAATTTAAACATAAGCTACTTTTTCTTTGGACTGTGGTGGACAGAATCAAGAGTCACATACACAACACACAGCACAACACAATCGAAGGTGATGGATGAATCCATCTCAAGATGTAAACCAATAGAAAAAACAAAAAAAAAACACTTTTGTCTTAAACACAGAACACACAACACAGAGGCATCACATCACTTCAGCATACTATTATAAGGGCATGCGTAGATGTTCGGTATTTCTTCCAATGAGGTGTGCAAAATGGATTTGTCACCGCAATCCCGGGCTTATCTTTCAATTTCTCTTTCTTTTTTCTTTTAGCACGGAAACACTGACCATTTTCTTTCTTTTTAATATACTGAGACAGAGCACACAAAAAAAGAAATTGAAATTCCCACAATAAAAATAGGTTTAAAAATAGGATGGTCACTTCTCGCCTTCAAAATTTGCCAAATTGTTTGATCCTGAAGCTTCCTGGGACAAGGTTTGTTCTTTCAGTACATCCTTCATATATCCATTCCTGGACGAGAAGGAGAAGGCGTGGCGGTTGAGGAGGTTGATGTAGAGGGCATAGGCGGTTAAACCCGTCATCCCTAATTTCTCATACTTCCCTTCGGTGTGCAAGTTCAACCTGTCATCCTCGCCCTGCGACGAAGACACTTCCCTAAAGTCCCTCAAAAACCTGTGAATAGCATCGTTCACGTCTTCCACCCTTATGTTAGTGCCCCACACAAAGGTGGGCCTGGCGTCGTCCATGTCGTAGCCATCGCCGCCGTCAGACGAGGCCGCCGCGTCATATGTTGTGGACGTAGGTGTGACGGGAACGCGCCCACCTCCGCCGACGCCTTAGCGGGAGCGCGGCGCGGTTGGGGTGGCTTCGGAGGAGGCGAATCGAGATCAGCGCTCCGACGGAGTGGCGAATGCGGAGGGAGTGGAGGAGCGGCGGCGGCGGCGCCTACTTCCCGGAGAAGAGAAGGTGTTGCTGATGGGGCTGGAAAGGGAGTCGTCGGGGGAAGAAGGACCTATCAGAAAGGAGGTTTGAATAAATTAACAAATCAGAAAATTCGGAAAATGAAAACCGAAAGAAGAGACAGAGAGAGGAGCGGCACGAACCGTTGTTGAAATTCGAAGAAGAATCGGAAGCCATAGATTTGGTTGTCGGAGAAAATCAGATACAGAAGCAAGAGTGAGTGATATAGAAAGGGCGGTAACTCACCCGTCATCCTCACCCTTCATACATCCTTCCTATATCCTTCACAGAGGTCGATGTATTCAGGTCAGACTCTGCCACCTGCAAATAAACTGATACCATGTCTCCTGTTAATTTTTCATTGTATTTAAAAGAAAAGGTATTATTATTTAATTATGTTAAATTAGGGATTCAATTGATCATTTCTAAAATTAAAAGATTCAATTAAAATGAACGCATAAATACAGGAACTTCCGAACCTATTAAAAAAAAATATTAGCTGCACTGAACAGTTTCGACCTACATGAAAAGATTCATTTTAATATTGGTAAAAGAAAAGAAAATAGAAGATCTTAGGAAAAGGAAAGATTCATTTTAATATTGGTAAAAGAAAAGAAAATAGAAGATCATAGGAAAAGGATTTGTGGCTGTATTCAGCCTTTTGGTCTAAAATGTGAACTTTTAAAATAAAAAAAGTGATGATTAAAATGAAGTTAAAATAGTTTTAAATCAAATTCCAATATATTTACATATTTTTAATATTAAAAAAATTATTTTCGTACATTCTGATTTAAGGATTGAAAGTTATATTTTGTTTTACAAATTTATTGAAAGAATAATTACAAAACAAAGATTTTATATTACTTCAATAACCATAACATTGTTGATGCAATCAATAACCAACATATTTTAAAGTATAATGCTGAATTTGGTTCTAGGTAAAATGTTTGGTGGATTACATTATAAACAACGACAAGGCCATTTTCTTTTCTGGCCTAACCTCAATAGTCCAAAGACATTAATGAGTTGCGATAACTAGTCTTCAAATACATCACAGAAAAAGTTAACCTGAAAGTTAATGATCAAGAGAATTTTAGGATTATTTCTATGGTAAAGGAAAGTATTTTGGTGGTTGAGTTTGTTTTCAACTAATACCAGACTTCATTAAAAAATATATTATAATACTAACTGTAACGTCCCAAAAATATACATCATGCATATATAATAAAGAGTCATCATACATAATATAAGAAAGCAGTCAAGAGTAATTTAAGGATTACAGTCATCCTTAGAATAGTGCGGAATTGACAACAAGAGTATTTAGAATTTCTCCATGAAAATCACAGAGAATTTAAAACTTAAAATACACACGAGTTATTCCAAACATTAAGAATTATGAAATAAGACTAGCTAATCTAGGCTGCAGCACTGCCGTCTTCATCAAGAGTTGCTTCCAAAGTATTCTCCTCGCCATCTGCTCCCATCCAAGTGGATGATCATCGCCAAAGAAACATACCCAAACAACACACAACACAAACAATGCAAGGGTGAGCTAGATATAAAAAACATGTTATACAATCCAACATGATATGCAAAAGTCACTCATACATGGTAAACTAACATCACAAGACTTGTTACATTAAACCCCGACTTGTTACTTTATAGACCGACTCGTCCGGACCAGAATGATTACCGAGCTATGGCGGGTTATGCACTCGTGGTGGCCTCTACTGCTTTGCAAAGCCATTGCCAATGGGTTCCACCCTACCACCCTCACGAGGTTAGTCCGTTTCGCGCCCTGGAGCATACTGGAAGCCTCCAAGACTAGGACCTCCTGCTACTCCTCACCACATGGATCAATCCTCTCTACTTGAGAATGAAAGACCATTGGAGCGTCAGGAAAACCCTCAAGAATGAGCTACCATGAAATCATTCTGTACACCCCAAATCACCACCATATATCCTCTCCTTGAGGATCATGGAATTACGTCCACCACCATGTATCCTCTCATGAGGATCATGGAATTACGTCCCTGAATCATATTGTTACTCCCGAATCACCAGATATCCATTTTATCACAGTAAATCCAACACACCTCATACATTCACATAAATCACTTCACAGTATATATTTTCCAAACCTTGCACGTAATTCAATTCAAGAGAAAATGAATTTAAAATCCAACATTTGCATAATACTATTTGGACGAGCACTGTTCACCGAGCACAGTGGACGAACGTTACTGAACGAACACTACCTTTCAACCACTAGGCCGAACACTATTTGGACGTACGTTCGTTATCAATCACCAGGCCGAACGCTGTTGGACGAACGTTATCAAATCCTACACTATCAGGCCGAACGCTAAACCATCGAACACCAATACTAAATTCAACACTTGGACGAACGCGCAACGCTTGGAACCTAAGAATACTACTCAAGGCCGAACGCTCAACATTGCTATCCGAAAATACAATGTTAAGAACGATCGCTCAAACTCACTAATATTATAAGGCCGATCGTTAAAGATTTCAAATTATAATATCCAATTATGGCCGAACGCTCACAATCACAAATATCCATGAACGAACGCTTATGATCCAAACTAAGGAATCCAAATTAAAATCGAACGCTCAGAAGCGAGAATACCTTATCAAAACCGAACGTTCAACAGAATAAGACCGAACGCTCAAAATTCCAAAACTTAAAACTATCAAGCCAAGACCGAACGCTCACAATTAGAATCAAGGAAAGACCGAACGCTCACAATCAGAATTAAACCAAAACCGAACGCTCACAATGAGAATTAAACTATGACTGAACGGTCAAAATCCAATCCTAAGAATACCAACTAACGGCCGAACGCTCACAATCACAATTAACCAAGGCCGAACGCTGACTAATACACCGAAACCGAACGTTTAGAGATCCAAACTTAATAGTATCAACTTAAGGTCGAACGATCAAGATTAAACTTAAGAATCCGTTAAGGACGAACGACTGCAATTTCTATTACCAAATACCGAACGCTCAAGATCACGTAAATATCAATTTAGGGACGAACGCCTAAAATTACTAATTCCTGTATACAGTTGGGACGAACGTCTAATATATCACTGCAAACGAACGAACGCTCGTTAACACAAAACCGAACGCTCATGCTATTTTGGCCGACCACTAATTGGTCGAGCCATTTGGACGAACGTCCAATTTGGCTCACCAAATTGGACGAACGCGCGATCTGCAGAATTCTGCAGAATCGCACCAGATTTCCGGAGAGAAACCAGAAACCCCATTTTCATCCCCTTCTTCCCAGATTTGTGTAACATCCCAAATAATGATAATTACCATTAACCAGAACTGATCACATTTACAGAGATAAACAGTGCAGTCTTAAGAATATTACAGTAGCTCAGAATTTTAAAACTTAACATACAGCACGTACAGTAAAATCTGCAGTGTTCAGAATTCATAAAAAAATAAACAGAAACCAGTTCTGATTATCCATTCTGTAGAATTTAAATACAGAATATCAAAATACAGTCCAGCACTTGACAGAATTCCAAATTTTCAGATAAATACAAAACAGATCTGCAGAACTATATATATATATACAACTGCCAAAAATACTGCACAACACACTAGACTAAAACTGCTACGGAATCGCGCCTCTACTGTTCAGCTTTTACTTCAACTTCAACCAGGTTTGCATCTTCCAAATTTTCTTCTTCCAGTAATACTTCAAGAGATGCATCACCCTCTGCTCACATCCACAACGGATGATCATTGCATTTTGACAAGACGGATTATACATGGACAGTAAACAGCACCAGGAAAATTGCAAGGGTAAGCTTATATTGTTTAATTAATACAACATACATACAGTTCACAATTTAATTCACAGATACATCAAACAACTTAATCATAAAATTTAACATATAAATCTATATAAAACAGACTGTACTGAACTGTATGAACCATGTAGTTACAGGCGTCCTTGCACCCAAGTGGTGTGGTAGCCGGGATATACCTAATCAGCTTCCACATGCGGTTAATCCTTCGCCCCTGCTAAGTGAGGGATACGAATGACCTCCACTTGAGGTTAATCATTCGCCCCTGCTAAGTGAGGGATACGAATGACCTCCTGCCATTCCCACGCATGACTACCCCCTTCTACGTGAAGATGAGCATCACGGAATATCAGGATGGACCAAGCCATCAGTAACTTGTCCATGTTCATACTTTACAAATTTAGCATTTAATACAACTGAGAAGCTCCTCCATGGAACGCTCATTCAAGTTCAAAATCATATAATCATATCATGTCGTGTTCAACCATCATATCCTTTCATAATTATAATATCTCCATTCTGTATTTCACTCTCTTAATATTAACGTCATGCATTCTTTAATCAAATAAAATGAACTTATCACAGAACCTTTGATTTCACGTTTCTGGACAAAAGAAACGAGTCATTTATTCACTTAATATGCTTCAACTCTTGATAATTTGAAAATACTGATCTTTAGAAGAGATGAATAATACATTGAAAGATTTTAAGTGTAAAGAATCTAGATAGAACCCAAGGAATAAAACCAGTGATAAGTGTTTAGATACACCAGCAATATAATTGATTTCAGAAGAACAGCACTGGCAGTCCAAGTACGAACGTAATTTAACAATTTGGACGAACGCCAGTTATGTTCGCTCAAAATTCAATAATAGGGACGAGCGTTCAGTTTAGAAACCGAACCCCGCTTTGGAACGAACGCTAAGTCAATGACCGAGCACAATCAGAACGAACGTTGGTATAAACCGAACGTTGGGTAGGACGAACGTTTAGGTATATGACCGAACACCAGTTATGAACGAACGTTCAATATAGAAACGAACGCTCTGTAGACGAACGTTCAACAGAAGGTCGAACTTCATTTAGGACGAACGTTATTAAGGACGGACGCTCTACTTAAGGCCGAACGTCACTCATTTATAAAGTTTTAAATATTTAAATATTACTGAGCTAGACGAACGCTCAGATCATCAACTAGGGACGCTCATTCTCGGGCAGAATTCTTTCCAAATGAAAGAATTCTAGTCTAAGTAAGCTTAACTGAAAACCGAACGGTTTAAGACCGTACAGGGACGAACGTCCTTTATCAGTACAGAGACCAGATTTCTCAACTCTTAACAGAATTTTCCAGATTTCGATTTTTATGAACTTGACAACTTTCCTTTCAGATTTAATACATCAAATCATACAGATTTCAACATTTGGATCATTCCAAATATACAATCACCATACTCCATTTATACAGAATCAAATCAATATACATTTAAATCAAAAATCAGCAACAACATATATAATACAATTAAGCAGTGTTCATTCATGACAGATTCAATCGATCTAATCATTCCAACTCTATAACATTCACACATCTTTCATGCGTATCCAAAACAACATGCAAATGAACCAGAATTTATATCTCATATCAGTAAACGTTCATAAGGCTCAAATATCAGATTTCATATACATGCAACTCAGATTATAAAATCAAGCAGTATGAATTAAACATATAAGCTTCCCTTACCCGGATTGAAGTTCCAACTTGTCCTAGATGAAAATGGCTTTATCCAACTATGCTTCTATTATATTCTTGATTCTTCCAAAACAAATCTAATCAAAAATTGCAGAACTCTGAGACTACATACTTGCATGCACTAAAACTCTATTCTTCCAGAAACCTAAGAACGAAATACAGTAAGAAGGCTTACCAGATTGGATTCAGTTTCTGTTTGGTCCAAAATGGAGATCACAGCAGTACTAACATTCCTATGGTGCTGCAATTGTGATCAGAGAGGAAACGTGAGTTTTCTGATAGAGAGAAGTTAAGGATTCTTAGAGAGAAATTTGGAGAAAATGAAGAGTTTGGTTTTCTGAGGAAGAAGATGAATGAGTGTGCAGGTGAAAGGGTTCTCAGAACACTTTGGTTTTGTTAAAGTAACGTTTGCTTGAACAAACATGTCCAAGACTGACACCTGCATACTAAATTCTGATTTGTAAGTTTCTAACGTGACAAGTGGCAGGTGTGCATGTAAGGAGTGGTGCGTTTTTAATGTTGCAGAGAATGATGGTGGTTCAGTTTTCTGTGCATTGCAGAGGTGAAAATCAGAGTTGAAAGTGGGTTTTTAATTACCCGCAACAGTGACGTGGTGTGTGTGTTAGTGGTGTGATGTCAGGATTAAATTTGCTAATTATCCAGGGTCTCACATTCTCCCTAACTACAAAAATTTTCGTCCTCGAAAATTCAGAATTTACCTATGAATAAGTGTGGATATAAGTCCCTCATTGCACTCTCCACCTCCCACGTTGAATCTCCATTCTTGGCATCCCACACTACCTTCACCAATCGAACATCCTTCCTCTTGTGTAATTTAGTGCGAACATCATCAATGCGGATTGGTTGCAACTCCAGCGTTCGATCAGGTTGTAGTTGAATGTCTTCCAGTTCTAAAACATGAGAGGGATTGGCTATATACTTTCTGAGTTGAGACACATGGAAAACAGGATGAAGGTTTGATAGTTGAGGAGGCAAAGCAAGCTCATAAGCTACTGGTCCAATCTTCTTCAGAATTTGATACGGTCCTATGAACTTGGGAGACAGCTTCTTTGGACGAACAACTCTTCCCACTCCAGTGATTGGATTCAACCTTAAAAATACATGGTCTCCTGCTGCAAACTCCAAGGGTCTTCTCCTCCTATCTGCATAAGATTTCTGTCTGCTCAAGGATGTCTTCAATCTGTCCCGAATCAATTTCACTTTATCAGTAGTTTGCTGGATAAGTTCTGGTCCAGTTAGCACATTCTCTCCTTCCTGAAACCAGCAAAGTGGCGTTCTGCACTTCCTTCCATAGAGAGCTTCAAAAGGCGCCATACCAATGCTAGACTGGAAACTGTTATTGTATGTGAATTCCACCAGTGGCAAGACCTCATCCCATGCGCCTAAATGGTCCAGGACACACGTCCTAAGCAAATCTTCTAACGTCTGGATGGTCCTTTCAGATTGGCCATCTGTTTGCGGATGATACGCAGAACTCATCTGTAGCTTGCTTCCCAATTCACCTTGTAAAGATTGCCAAAACCGAGATGTGAATCTCGTGTCTCGGTCAGAAACTATGCTTGAAGGCACTCCATGAAGACGCACTATCTCCTTGATGTACAGCTTAGCCAAATTTGTCATTGACATCTTCAAATTCACGGCTAAGAAGTGGGCGCTCTTAGTTAATCTGTCCACAATTACCCAGATTGAATCGTGATTCTTGACTGTGCGTGGCAGATGAGTCACAAAGTCCATGGAAATGCTGTCCCACTTCCATTCAGGAATCTCCAATTGTTGAAGCAATCCACCTGGACGTTGGTGTTCAGCCTTGGCGCGTTGACAGGTTAAGCAAGATGCCACAAAGCGTGCAACATCACTCTTCATTCCCGGCCACCAGAAAGATTTCCTAAGATCTTGATACATCTTAGTCATACCGGGGTGTATGCTAAGACGACTATGATGAGCTTCTTCCAATATAATACGTTTCAGCTCTCCATCATTGGGAATGCAAGTTCTTCCCAAATAACGCAACATACCATCCGTTCCAGCATTAAACTCCTTAGCTTTTTCTGAACCGAGTGCATCAAATATCTTCAACAGTTCTTCATCCTCACGTTGCTTCATCCAGATTCTGTCAAACACATCACTAGAAATTCTAAGATTACAGCACCTTATTACGTTCTCTCCTAATTCAAATTGTAATCTTAGATCTCTAAAATTCTCCACCAAGTTCAGCTCCTTCACCATCATCAATGAGACTTGTACTGTATTCCTGCTTAGGGCGTCTGCCACTACGTTGGCTTTCCCAGGGTGATATAGCAGTTCAAAATCATAATCTTTTAAAAATTCCAGCCAACGTCTTTGCCTCATATTCAGCTCCCTCTGATCAAACAAATATTTGAGGCTCTTGTGATCACTAAAGACTTGGAACGTTGATCCGTATAAATAGTGCCTCCAAATCTTTAGTGCAAAAACGACAGCTGCCAACTCCAGGTCGTGTGTGGGATAATTGCGTTCATGAATCTTCAACTGGCGAGACGCGTACGCTACTGCACGTCTCTCTTGCATGAGCACACAGCCCAAACCTTGGTGAGATGCGTCACAGTACACTTCAAATGGCTTGGACGTGTCTGGAATAATCAAAACTGGCGCGCTCGTCAATTTCATCTTCAGCTCCTGGAACCGTTCCTCACACAGATCAGTCCAAGCGAATGGCTGATCCTTTCTAGTCAATCTAGTAAGAGGAGCCACTATCTTGGCGAACCCCTCTATGAAACGTCTGTAATAACCAGCCAGCCCCACAAAACTCCTCACTTCAGTGACTGAACGCGGGCTCTTCCAATCTAACACTGCTTGCACTTTAGAGGGATCTACTGAAATACCTTCAGACGATATCACATGCCCCAGAAACTGCACCTCCTTTAACCAGAATTCACACTTGGACAGCTTTGCGTACAACTCTTTCTCCCTCAACACGGTTAGTACTGTTCTCAAGTGTTCTTCATGTTCAGCATTGGTTTTGGAGTAGATGAGAATATCATCTATGAACACAACTACAAATTTATCCAAATAGGGTCTAAATATCCGGTTCATGTAATCCATGAAGATGGCTGGAGCGTTCGTTACTCCAAATGGCATTACCACGTACTCATAATGCCCATAACGTGATCTGAATGCTGTCTTCTGGATGTCGTCCTCCTTAACCCTTATCTGGTGATATCCTGAACGCAAATCAATCTTAGAAAATACTGTTGCTCCATGCAGCTGATCCAACAAATCATCTATTCTTGGCAACGGGTATTTGTTCTTGATGGTCAGCTTGTTTAATTGCCTGTAATCTATACATAACCGAGAGCTGCCATCTTTCTTTTTCACCAAGAGTACCGGAGCTCCCCATGGTGATACGCTCGGTCTAATGAATTTCTTCTCCATAAGCTCTTCAATTTGCTTCTTGAGTTCAACCAACTCTGCAGGTGCCATTCGGTAAGGTTGAACAGATATAGGAGCTGCCGTTGTCACCAAATCAATGGTGAATTCGACTTCTCTAACAGGAGGCAATCCTGGTATCTCTTCTGGAAAAACGTCCAGAAATTCACTCACCACTGCTCGTTCCGTACTGCTCTCATTGGACGTCCGTGCTTCCGTCAACCCTCCTAACTCCTTGTCTTCATGTGTCATAATGAGAAAACAGCTTGCACCTTCCATTATATCCTCCCTTAACTGACCGAATGTAACTCCCACACATTCTTCATCATCTTCAGGAAACACTAATTCCTTCTTGCCACAATCTATAATAATATGGTTGGTAGCCAACCAATCCATTCCTAGAATTATTTCCAAGTCCTTCAAAGGTAAACAGATTAAGTTCACCTTATAACTATGCCCCTCAACCACAATAGGACATCTAATGCACACGGCAAAACACAGTGCACTCATAACCCTACAGTGTCCTTAAGAGAACAAAACTGCTCTGATACCACTAATGTAACATCCCAAATAATGATAATTACCATTAACCAGAACTGATCACATTTACAGAGATAAACAGTGCAGTCTTAAGAATATTACAGTAGCTCAGAATTTTAAAACTTAACATACAGCACGTACAGTAAAATCTGCAGTGTTCAGAATTCATAAAAAAATAAACAGAAACCAGTTCTGATTATCCATTCTGTAGAATTTAAATACAGAATATCAAAATACAGTCCAGCACTTGACAGAATTCCAAATTTTCAGATAAATACAAAACAGATCTGCAGAACTATATATATATATACAACTGCCAAAAATACTGCACAACACACTAGACTAAAACTGCTACGGAATCGCGCCTCTACTGTTCAGCTTTTACTTCAACTTCAACCAGGTTTGCATCTTCCAAATTTTCTTCTTCCAGTAATACTTCAAGAGATGCATCACCCTCTGCTCACATCCACAACGGATGATCATTGCATTTTGACAAGACGGATTATACATGGACAGTAAACAGCACCAGGAAAATTGCAAGGGTAAGCTTATATTGTTTAATTAATACAACATACATACAGTTCACAATTTAATTCACAGATACATCAAACAACTTAATCATAAAATTTAACATATAAATCTATATAAAACAGACTGTACTGAACTGTATGAACCATGTAGTTACAGGCGTCCTTGCACCCAAGTGGTGTGGTAGCCGGGATATACCTAATCAGCTTCCACATGCGGTTAATCCTTCGCCCCTGCTAAGTGAGGGATACGAATGACCTCCACTTGAGGTTAATCATTCGCCCCTGCTAAGTGAGGGATACGAATGACCTCCTGCCATTCCCACGCATGACTACCCCCTTCTACGTGAAGATGAGCATCACGGAATATCAGGATGGACCAAGCCATCAGTAACTTGTCCATGTTCATACTTTACAAATTTAGCATTTAATACAACTGAGAAGCTCCTCCATGGAACGCTCATTCAAGTTCAAAATCATATAATCATATCATGTCGTGTTCAACCATCATATCCTTTCATAATTATAATATCTCCATTCTGTATTTCACTCTCTTAATATTAACGTCATGCATTCTTTAATCAAATAAAATGAACTTATCACAGAACCTTTGATTTCACGTTTCTGGACAAAAGAAACGAGTCATTTATTCACTTAATATGCTTCAACTCTTGATAATTTGAAAATACTGATCTTTAGAAGAGATGAATAATACATTGAAAGATTTTAAGTGTAAAGAATCTAGATAGAACCCAAGGAATAAAACCAGTGATAAGTGTTTAGATACACCAGCAATATAATTGATTTCAGAAGAACAGCACTGGCAGTCCAAGTACGAACGTAATTTAACAATTTGGACGAACGCCAGTTATGTTCGCTCAAAATTCAATAATAGGGACGAGCGTTCAGTTTAGAAACCGAACCCCGCTTTGGAACGAACGCTAAGTCAATGACCGAGCACAATCAGAACGAACGTTGGTATAAACCGAACGTTGGGTAGGACGAACGTTTAGGTATATGACCGAACACCAGTTATGAACGAACGTTCAATATAGAAACGAACGCTCTGTAGACGAACGTTCAACAGAAGGTCGAACTTCATTTAGGACGAACGTTATTAAGGACGGACGCTCTACTTAAGGCCGAACGTCACTCATTTATAAAGTTTTAAATATTTAAATATTACTGAGCTAGACGAACGCTCAGATCATCAACTAGGGACGCTCATTCTCGGGCAGAATTCTTTCCAAATGAAAGAATTCTAGTCTAAGTAAGCTTAACTGAAAACCGAACGGTTTAAGACCGTACAGGGACGAACGTCCTTTATCAGTACAGAGACCAGATTTCTCAACTCTTAACAGAATTTTCCAGATTTCGATTTTTATGAACTTGACAACTTTCCTTTCAGATTTAATACATCAAATCATACAGATTTCAACATTTGGATCATTCCAAATATACAATCACCATACTCCATTTATACAGAATCAAATCAATATACATTTAAATCAAAAATCAGCAACAACATATATAATACAATTAAGCAGTGTTCATTCATGACAGATTCAATCGATCTAATCATTCCAACTCTATAACATTCACACATCTTTCATGCGTATCCAAAACAACATGCAAATGAACCAGAATTTATATCTCATATCAGTAAACGTTCATAAGGCTCAAATATCAGATTTCATATACATGCAACTCAGATTATAAAATCAAGCAGTATGAATTAAACATATAAGCTTCCCTTACCCGGATTGAAGTTCCAACTTGTCCTAGATGAAAATGGCTTTATCCAACTATGCTTCTATTATATTCTTGATTCTTCCAAAACAAATCTAATCAAAAATTGCAGAACTCTGAGACTACATACTTGCATGCACTAAAACTCTATTCTTCCAGAAACCTAAGAACGAAATACAGTAAGAAGGCTTACCAGATTGGATTCAGTTTCTGTTTGGTCCAAAATGGAGATCACAGCAGTACTAACATTCCTATGGTGCTGCAATTGTGATCAGAGAGGAAACGTGAGTTTTCTGATAGAGAGAAGTTAAGGATTCTTAGAGAGAAATTTGGAGAAAATGAAGAGTTTGGTTTTCTGAGGAAGAAGATGAATGAGTGTGCAGGTGAAAGGGTTCTCAGAACACTTTGGTTTTGTTAAAGTAACGTTTGCTTGAACAAACATGTCCAAGACTGACACCTACATACTAAATTCTGATTTGTAAGTTTCTAACGTGACAAGTGGCAGGTGTGCATGTAAGGAGTGGTGCGTTTTTAATGTTGCAGAGAATGATGGTGGTTCAGTTTTCTGTGCATTGCAGAGGTGAAAATCAGAGTTGAAAGTGGGTTTTTAATTACCCGCAACAGTGACGTGGTGTGTGTGTTAGTGGTGTGATGTCAGGATTAAATTTGCTAATTATCCAGGGTCTCACAATTTGCTTCAACAACAATATTCTACCATCACTCATACAGATTCATACACAACAAAGTCACTCTAAGTACGAAATTTGTTCATCAACGACACTATATTATAGATTTCAGTACACACATACATGGTTCATAAAATCCAGAAAAAAGGATCTAGCTCCCCTTACCTCTTGAAGACCTCCTTGAATCTTGAATCTCTCTCCCAAGGTCTCCTTGAAATTCCAGAGCTCTCCTCTCACTCTTCAGATTTTTGCAGCAAAACTCCAATTCTTCTTTTCCCGAAATTGCAGCAAGCCTCTCCCTTCTCCAGATGCAGCATCCAACCCCTTCAATCCACGATTTCTACCTTTAAGAAGGAAGAAATGGTGCTCCCCATAGCCACTCCTCAGTGCTATGCCCACCAACAAAGGAGATGATGGTGTCTTTGGTGGCTGGAGAACTTTCAAAGTGGGAAGACCCCACCATCCACCAGCTGCTATTGCCACTTGAAGCGCCCCCCACCACTACACGAACGTGCAGCCAGCCGCCCACTTCCATCGTGCAGCCGCCCCCTTCCACTTCCAGGAACGTGCCTCCCTTCCCCACCACTTCTCTGTTAGGTAGCCGCCCCTCCCACTTTCAAAAGAAAGTGGGACGTGCGGTCTTTACATTCTCCCCAACAACAAAAATTTTTGTCCTCGAAAATTAGGCTTTATCAGAACAAGTGTGGGTAGGTTTCTCTCATCTCGTCCTCTAACTCCCAGGTAGAGTCGCCCGTTCCACTGTTCCAGATAACTTTGACAAGTCTGACAGTTCTTCCTCTAAGTTGTTTGTTTTGACTCTCCTCAATCTTTATTGGTTGCACTTCAATTGACAAATCTTCTCTGACTTGCACATCGTCAACTTCAAGCACATGAGAAGGATCAGACATGTATTTTCTCAGTTGAGATACATGGAACACTGGATGCAAGTTTGCCAACCGAGGTGGCATGGTTATCTCATAAGCTACGGGTCCTACACGTCGTAGAATCTGGTAAGGACCAAGATATCTAGGAGATAGTTTCCTAGCACGAATGGCTCTTCCTACACCGGTAGTAGGAGTCACTCGTAGGAACACATGATCCCCAACTGCAAATTCTAACGGCTTGCGCCTCCGATCAGCATAGGACTTCTGTCTATTCTGAGACGCCCGCATCCTTTCTTATATAAGCTTCACCTTCTCTGTAGTCTGCTGAACTATTTCTGGTCCCGTCAAAACTGCTTCTCCATCCTGAAACCAACAAAGAGGTGTTCTACAGCGCCTCCCATACAACGCTTCAAACGGTGCCATGCCGATACTAGTCTGATAGCTGTTGTTGTAAGTGAACTCAACTAGTGGCAATATCTCATCCCATACCCCTAGGTGATCCAAAATGCAAGTCCGCAACAAATCTTCAAGCGATTGGATTGTCCGCTCAGACTGTCCATCCGTTTGGGGATGATAAGCCGAGCTCATCTGAAGTCTGCTTCCCATCTCACTCTGAAGAGTTTGCCAAAACCTGGATGTGAACCTTGGGTCTCTATCTGATACCCCATGTAACCTCACTATTTCCTTAACATACAGTTGCGCCAACTTCGCCATAGACATCCTCAAATCGATCGCCAAGAAGTGGGCACTCTTGGTCAATCGGTCCACTATTACCCATATTGCATCATGTCTTCGAACAGTGCGTGGCAAATGGGTAACAAAGTCCATAGCGATGCTATCCCATTTCCATTCTGGAATTTCCAATGGCTGCAACAAACCTCCTGGTCTCTGATGCTCTATTTTAGCTTTCTGACAAGTTAAACAAGAGACAACAAACTGAGCTACATCTCTTTTCATACCGGACCACCAAAAAGACTCCTTGAGGTCTTGATACATTTTAGTCATGCCAGGATGCATGCTAAAACGGCTTTTATGACCTTCCTCAAGGATTAACCTCTTCATTTCTGAATTGCTAGGGATACAGACTCTGCCTTTGAACCTTAAGATACCATCAGCCCCCAAGGCAAAATCCTTTCCCTGCTCAGTCCCAATCAAACTGGATGACGTTTGGAGCTCAACATCCTTCGACTGCTCTTCTTTAACACGCTTCAACAAGTCATTGGACACCACCAAATTACTGCATCTGATGCTGTCAGCTTCAAATTCTACCTGCAACCTCAAATCTCTGAAGCTTTCTACCAACTCTAACTCTCTGACCATTAAGGCTGAAATATGCACTGACTTCCTGCTCAATGCATCTGCCACCACATTAGCCTTCCCAGGGTGATAAAGGAGATCAAATTCAAAATCTTTAAGAAACTCCATCCATCGCCTTTGCCTCATATTAAGCTCCTTCTGATCAAAGAGGTATTTCAGGCTATTATGATCACTGAACACCTGAAATTGCGCGCCATACATATAGTGTCTCCAAATCTTCAAAGCAAATACCACAGGTGCCAACTCCAAGTCATGAGTGGGATAATTCTTCTCATGAACCTTGAGTTGTCTTGATGCATATGCCACTACCTTCTTCTCCTGCATCAGTACACACCCTAATCCCTGATGAGAGGCATCACAAAAAACCTCAAAAGGTTTATCTGTGTCAGGGATAACCAAAACTGGTGCACTAGTCAATCTGTTCTTTAGCTCTTGGAAGCTAGTCTCACAACAGTCTGTCCAAACAAAAGGTTGATCCTTCCTAGTCAGTTTTGTTAACGGCGCCACAATCCGGGAAAAGCTCTCAATAAAACGACGATAGTAGCCCGCTAGACCCACAAAGCTCCTGATTTCTATAACAGTCTTAGGTCTCTCCCACTGAAGTACTGCTTGCACCTTAGCGGGATCGACAGCAATTCCTCCAGCTGAAATCACATGCCCAAGAAAAGGAACCTCTTCCATCCAAAACTCACACTTGGATAGCTTGGCATACAATCTTCTTTCCCTCAGCACTTCAAGCACTGCCCTAAGGTGATCTTCATGTTCTTCCCGAGTTTTAGAATAGACAAGTGTCGCAACCGAAATCGCGACGGGACAACGATCCGAAAAAGAAAACGCAGGGGTTTGAAAAAAAGATTTTTTGGGAGTCGCCACCATAGTTTATTCTGGAAAACTACGGAAAAACCATAAAATGATAAGGCATAGTTTGCGAAAATGAGATTCTAAATTCGGGAGTCGGTTACGTGTAGGGAAGGTATTAGCACCCTACAACGCCTGCCCTAGGGCAGTACCTTTAACTAAATATGCGAATGTGATGTGGTTTTCAAAATGTTTAACTATCCCCTAAAATAAAAATTCTAAAGAAACAAATATTTTTTAGTTTTTTGTGCTCGACAAAGATTGACCTTGCTCCTACGTATTCTCATTCAGAATGAGAAATCAGGGTTACGTAGTTCTTGTAGAAAACTGCTTGAAAATTTGTTTGAAAATTGTTTGAAAGATTTGTTTGATTGATTATGGATAAATTTGGATTTTTGGGGAAATGAACCTGACAAGGACTAGCCTTGCTCCTACGTATCTCCACTTTTGATGGAGAATCAAGGATCACGTAGTTCTGGCCAGAAAGATTGTTTGTTGTTTGAAAATGTGGATGTTTTTGGTTTTTGAAGATTTTATATTTTTTTGGTATTTTTTGATGTAATATTTAAATTTTTGCGTAATGAGCACTAGGCTGATGCATACGATCGCACGAGCACTCACACGGCTTTTTTCTCTTATTGTTTGCGTAATGAGCACTAGGCTGATGCGTACGATCGCACGAGCACTCACACGGCTTTGTTTGTTTTATTTTATTTTTTGTTTATATTTTTTATGAACAAACCCAACAAAATATAAGATGCAATATACAAGAGTGGAGTTATAACACAAAGGGCTACATAAAGAAATAAAAATTTAAGAACAAAGCGAGAGAAACAAACCAACAAGAATAGGGGGTGCAGAGATAAAAACCCGGAGTGCAGAGAGTAGATTTGAAGCTCCTTTGTCTGTCAGGGGTGTAAAAATGAAAACAGAAGGGCATCCTGAAACGTGTGTCAGATCCAATTCCCCTTTCCTTTTTCTTTTTTTTTTTATTTTGTTTGCACATAATGGGCTTAAGCCCAAACAAAAACGGGGTGTGAAACATGAAACCGTGGGTGCAGATAAAGTTATTTTTTTTTTGTTTAAGGGTTTGGATGGGTCTGAGTCCAGGGAATGGATGCGGGGGTGCGCGGGTGAGAAAACAGGGGGTGCGTGAAGGAGGAAAATGTTTTAGTATCATTATTTTGTTTTGATTTATTAGAGAGAGTTGGGTCGGAAAGAAATAAAAAAGAAGAGGCCCAAGGCCTTTCCATTCTTCAGCCAACATTCCTTGGGGTCTCCTTCATTCCACAATCTCAACTCAAATCAGAATTTAATTCCCTTAAACCACTCTGCCTTTATGGAAAAACGCACCCCAACATTTCATCTGTGTCACTAAAAACGCACCAAACTCTGCATGCACGCATGTCACTTGTCACGTTGGAAGTTTCTGAAGTCAGAGTGGGGGTGCAGGTGTCCGAAAATGAGACGCTCGTTCGTCTGGAGTTGGAAGGAACAAAAGTGATTTTTCGAAAACCCTTCCACTCACCTGCACCACTCATCTTCTTCCTCACGAAACTCACCCCTTCATCTTCTCCAACTTCTCTCTAGAACCTCCCAAACTTCTCTCTACTGTAACTCACCAAGCCTTTCTCCAAATTCCATTTCAGAACCGTAGGAACGTTCGTCCAGCTGTGATCTTCCTTTTGGACCGAACAGAATTGGAATCCAAGCTAGTAAGTTCCCTTCTCTAGTAGTTGTCCATTAGGGTTTCATGCGAAACCATACTCTCGGTTCATGCATAGACTATATCTGAGCCATCTCTGATTTTGATGTTTAGATCAAGTGAAAGTGTTAGTGAAACTGAGGGTAGAACACTGTAAGAGACAAACCCAACTTTTGCATTAGGGCGTACACTGCTATCCAGGTAAGGGAAGCTTATATGTTTAATTTATACCTGTATGTTGTATGATCTGAGTTGCATGTATGAAAAGTATGATGTTTGAGCTGTTATGAACGTTCACTGATATCAGATATGATTTCTGGTTTGTTTGAACTGCATGTTGGTTTGATACGTATGAATGATGGATGAATATTGTAATATATGAGTTATTAATGTGATGATGTTGAATGTGAATTAATTGGGAAATGAAAGTTATAAAGTTCATAAATTTGAAAATCATATGAAGTATAAAGTATTATTTAAAATGTTGAAATCTGGAAATCTGTTAAGGTTGAGAAATCTGAAATTTTAAATCATTCCCCTTTGATAAATGACGCTCGTCACCGTACGGTCTTATACCGTTCGATTTTCCTGGAAATAACTTAGAATGGAATTCTTTCAATTGGAAAGAACTCCGCTCGAGAACGAGCGTCCCCATTTGAATGTCTGAGCGTTCGGTTCAGCTCAGCTGTATATAAATACCTTGAACTTTAAAATACGTAGCGCTCGGTCTTATACCGAAGCGTTCGTTATATATAGCGCTCGGTCTTATACCGAAGCGTAAGTTCTATATAGCGCTCGGTCTTATACCGAAGCGTTCGTTCTATATAGCGCTCGGTCTTATACCGAAGCGTTTGTTCTATATAGCGCTCGGTCTTATACCGAAGCGTTCGTCTTAAATAGCGCTCGGTCTTATACCAAACGTTCGTCCTAAAGAGCGCTCGGTCTTGTATCGAACGTTCGTCACGATTTACTTTCGGTCATCTACTTAGCGTTCGCTTTAATGTAGTGTTCGGTCTTAAACCGAACGCTCGTCCTTATCTTTGAATCCTTAACGAACGTAAATAGCGTTCGTCCAAATAATTAGTAAATGTATATTGGCGCATTCGGTCATTGACTGGCAGTCGATCCCTTTTAAACAAAAGGTTCCCAATGTAGCTAAGTATTCATATTGATGTCTCTTAGCCAAGTTGAGTCAACCTGACCTCTTGGTACTTAAAAATATTCTGAAAATGATCTCATTATTTTGGAGTCTTCCTGATTGTTAAATGAGTTCTTTTAAATCTGGCTCCTAACGTTCGTCCTCTTCCTTCAGAAAGTTGAACGTTCGTCTTTTTAAGAGAGTGGAACATAGAATGAAAATGTTATAATTATGAAATGTTAAGACGTTTGAACACTATATTAAATGGTTATACGATTATGGAATTTGAACGAGCGTTCCAAGGAGGAACGTCTCAGATGTGTTAAATATTAAATTTGGTAAAGTATGAACATGGATAAGTTAAGACTCGCTGTCCATCCTGATATTCCGTGATACTCATCTTCACGTAGAAGGGGGTAGTCATGTGTGGGAATGGCAGGAGGTCCTTAGTCCATCACTTAGCATGGGCGACGTAAGAACGGACTAACCTCGAGTGGCAGCTGATTAGGTATATCCCGGCTACTACACCACTCGGGTGCAAGGACGCTTGTAACTACATGGTTCATACAGTCCGGACAGTCTGTCTTATATACATATTTTTACGTTAATTATATGTTGAGTTACTTGCTGTATGTATGAACTGAAACGTTAAATGTATGTGTGTTGTATGAATTAAATTATATAAGCTTACCCTTTCGTTTTTCCTTGTGTTGTCCACTGTCCATGTACGTGCGTCCTGTCTTGCAATGATCATTCGTGTGGATGTGAGCAGATGTTGGTGCATCTCTTGAAGAAGTGCTTGAAGAAGAAAATTTAGAAGATGCTAACTTGGTTGAAGTTGAAGTGAAGGCGGAGCAGTAGGGCGCTCGTCTTTTCTTTATAGTTTAGGACGATCGTTTTTGAAATGGACGTTCGGTTATATCTTTTTGTAAAACCGTTCGTCCTTATCTTTTGTAATCATGTACTTAAACCGTTCGTTCTAGTTCGCCTGATGTGCGTTATATTTTGTACTGAAGCCGTTCGACTTTTAAACCCTGTTTTATTAATGCAAAGACTGTTTATGTTACTGTTAATTGTAATTAATTCTGAATTATGGTAATTACTGTATTTTGGAATGTTACATAAACTAAAAGCCTGCTCATTCTCCTTTAGAAATTTGTTGAAATTCGGGGAGTGCTAGAATAAAATAAAAATAATAACAGTATGCAGATTGAATTTGCTTCGAGAACCACCCCTTTACAATATCTTTCTGTCCGTGGTGTACTTTCCTCTTTTTCTTTGCTTGCAGTAAGATTAAGAGCAAACTTAAATGTTTAAAAGGGTAGGGACACGACCAGATTTATTTTCTTCAAATGCGTTGTTATTTTGTTGTTTGCTGATTTCTAATATTTATTTCTGCAATATTATTTACATAGTGCCCCACTTATTGGGTAAATGTTTGTTGTTGTCTATATGATATTCATTCAAAGTTCAGATTGCTTGATTTTTTGTAACCTTGTTTTCATCCTAATCTTTACAGAGCAACTGAAGTTTGTTCGGTATGTTTTCAATTGAGCAGTGTTATTAATTCGAACTGCCCTCTCACTCATCTCACTGCATGACCCACAAACTACTTGAGCCAACACAAACTTTTAAATGGCTCAGATTCTGCAAAATCTCACCATTTTGTTTCAATAACTTTAGTAGAAAATATCATTTTTTTTGGAAGCCAAGAATATAAAGCAAAATAAAACAAAATCCAGCTGCTTATGTCTCATCTTTGTCTCCTTTTTGTCTCTGCCATAGATTGACCTGAGGATGGAATACGTCAGCCCAGAAGGACTTCGACTAGATGGTCGCAGACCCATGGAGGTACATCTATTATTTTTTTCTTGGGCTGTTTTTTTTCCTCCTTTTTTCTTCACTTAATATTCATTCCAAAAAAGGTTCCTTTAGATCTTTCAAGAATACTCATGAAGCGTATGAAATGCGGAGTATTAATAAATAATAATATCCTACATGAATTCTTACATAGTCATGAATTACTGAAGCTTTATGTTAATTAGTATATATAAGATCTGCAGATAGTTCTGCATATGGGTTATACATAGATGAGCCATGCCATGGGTAATGGAAATGTGTAAGGGCACATTTTGAACTGCAAAAAAACATATAAACAGATTAGAAGCAGTCAATAACCTTAGTTCTGATAAACATTAAAACCTATCACTTAAAAGCTACAAATGTTGTAGTTTGCTGATGGACAAATTTATGAGCACCAAAATATGATGTCACAAACTTGTTTCACAATCGGCAAGTATGACCGAATCGTTCAAGTAATAAACTTGGTAAGACCAAGTATCGTTCTCCCAAAGGACTCACGGCCTAGTTTAGTTGTGTGGTTTGTTGATTAGCTAAGACTTAAGAACGAAATATTTGGAGTTTAATATGCAAGACAGAAAATAAACATGTATGCATGAGTTTTTGATCAATGGCAAAAGCAAAAGATAAACACTTTCAATGAAATATATGAATGAATATGTTGTTGGGGGTCAATTTCATCTTATCCACTCTCATATATTTTAGGAATTCAACATTCAAATCATCATTGTTAATGCCACTCTCTAAAGTACCTTTCTAGAAGGCTTCTCCCTAATCACGAGTTCATACAATTCCTAGCATTCCTAATGATCAGTTCATAAGTTCAGGAGCTTAACGACAACCAACATAATATTGGGAGAAATTCCCCGGATCTAGACTTCCCCGTACGTTCCCGTATCGACAAAACCAATAATCATGCATCGAATGAGTTAAACAATGCAAGCATTAAGCAAAGAGGAAAAACCCTAACTAATGATGAAAGAAAGCATAAATCTTAGATGAAGATGCAAGCATAAATTCCATATATGAGAGCTTCAAGAGATTACATTGATTCCCCAACAAACATACAAGGTTTAGTTCACCATATTCATGGTGAACCTAGATGAACAATGAAAGAATGAAAGAATAAACCCTAAAAAGGTGAAGAGGTAGCCTGAGCATCCAAGATCCTCCTTCAAAGGGGTGGAAGAGAGAGTGTTTGCCTCGTTTCTGCCAAAGATACAAACCCTAGGACGTCCTAAAGCTTATATACTATTCTAAAATTACAAAGAATCTAGGCCCAAGCCCATAAGTGTGCCGCTCAGCGGTAAAGTACCGCTCAGCGGTGAGTGCGCGTCTTGTTTCTTCCCCTCAGCGGCCATTTTGCCCCTCAGCGGACCTCCCGTGACCTCCTGAGTGCCGCTCAGCGGTAAAATGCCGCTGAGCGGTGCCTTCGGCTTCTCCTTTTGCACTCTTTGATTCCTTTTCTGATTCCATCTCTCTCATTCTTCACTTCTTTCACTAAATTCACCTTAAAACCTGCACAAAAACACTGAAATCAAGCATAAACCTGTCCAGCTCTCTTATTTCTGAAAATATGGATAAAAGTATGATTTCAAGCTAGTTTCTAAGTCTAAAGGTTGCTTTTAGTATCAATTTTAAGCATGAAAATAACAGTTTTTCAACTGTTATCATTTGCCAAATGATAAAAGTAAGAAAATGGAGGGTTCTAACCCTAAGGATGTCTAACCAACCTTTTTTAGTGAGATATATGAACTTGGTCCTATGACAAAATGAGCTAATTGAAAGCAGCATTTTAAGGTCTGGCCTATGGAATTCAGACATATTTAACAGCTGTGATTTGGACATGATTTTGGGATTCGACTATTTAAAATGAGGAGATGCACTTTAGAGGATAAGGTGAAGTTATTACTATTTATTAAAAATTTAGTATTTAAGAGTGTGATAAAATATATGTACATGTATAAGAAACTATGAAGTTATTAAAATCTCAATGACTATTACTGCAGTTTATCCTCTAAAGTGTTATTCCTTCACTGCAGAGGATCTAAATCTATGATTTTATATTTCTTTCTCTACTGATCTTTTGCCTTTAACTTTTTCTCCTCTCTTTATGGTATATTGTAGATGCGACAAATTCGTGCAGAAATTGGTGCTGTATCCAAAGCAGATGGGTAAATGAATTTTAGCTTTTTAGAAAATTAAGTTGTGATATCATTTGAAGCATTTGACCATAAAGTTTTTTTATTTTGAAAACAGTTCTGCCATGTTTGAGATGGGTAATACAAAAGTTATTGCTGCCGTCTATGGCCCTAGAGAGGTACTGTTTAATTATTTACCTTGCTAATGAAAATTTGTCTATGTAATTTAAGGATTGTTAACTATCCTTTTTCAGTGTTAGTTGGTTTAGACATTTAAAAAACTTTGATGTTGTAGTTGAGCTTTAGATGATTTGCTGTTTTTCTTTAGTAACTTCTCTGCATTTCAGGTGCAAAATAGAAGCCAAATAACCAACCATGCTCTGGTAGTTTTTTTTTTCTAAGTTATGTTGTCTGTATTTATATGAATTGTAACAAAAACTTAATTGTTGCTTATGTGCAATGTATGTCTATAGGTTCGGTGTGAGTACAGCATGGCTAATTTTAGCACTGGAGATCGCATGAGGAAATCAAAGGGTGACAGGTTTTGCTCATTTACTTGCTTTTGTTTAACTTCCTATTCTTTTTGACCTTTCACTTATTTTTTATATATTCGTAGTTTTATACTTATCAAAATGGTATTGGAGCATAGACTACTAGGATGATAGTGAATGTTGCAATAGTAGAATCTATCTTAAGAGTGCCTTGTAATTTGTAAATTGGACTCTTTGATCTTTTTACTGAGGTAAGAATTTAATAGCAATGGTGGTAATGCATGTTTAGACTTTTAGAGTATAAATTTTGATTATTAATTAGTAATATATATATATTATTAATTAGTAATATATATATATATATATATATATATATATATATATATATATATATTGCATTTGTTCATGTGATACAGTATAATTTTTTTTTTAATCTTGCATTCATAATTTTCTATGTAACAACTATCTTGCTATCCACTAACGTATTGTAGTGTTTTTGGGGCTGGCTGCTCCATGCCTTTGATATAGCTGACTACAGGCTCAACAATGGGTTATGTATCATAAAACAATGAAAAGCTTAACCCCATGCACCCTTTTACTGCCTTTTCTCATTTTTAATCTTTTTTGCAAGCTTTGACTTTTTTGAGTAATCTTTGGCCAAAACTCACTGAATAGTTTTGAATGGCTTAACCATCAATGTTTGCAGATATAAATGTTATCCTGTTTTGCTTTTCCTTCATAGTTTTAATATGGTTCTCATTGTAAGGTTCTCTTACAGAAGGATAATAGGATCACTTCTTATTTTTTACTACGTGATTTGAAGTTCTCATTCTACAGGAGATCAACTGAAATTTCCCTGGTTATTCGGCAAACCATGGAAGCATCTATATTGACACATCTATTGCCTCGATCTCAGGTTTTATTACACATTAAGAACTTATTTTGTCATGTGCTTTGCTTTCCCCTAGTCCTCCCTAATGTTTTACTTATTAAATTTGCAGATAGATATATATGTCCAAGTTTTCCAAGCAGATGGAGGTAACTAAGACTTGATAATGGGATCTTGTGATTCTCTTCTGTCATTGCCATTTTATTTTCTCTCTTTACTCATTTAATATGTACATTAATTTTGGGTGATGTTGACATGTCTTTTATAGGAACTAGATCTGCTTGTATAAATGCTGCAACTTTGGCCCTTGCCGATGCTGGGATCCCTATGCGTGATCTTGTAACATCCTGCAGTGCCGGATACCTTAACAGCACAAGTCTGCTTGGTATATATCTGTTTT